>NC_134887.1:5326831-5506831 GCF_041734735.1 Babylonia areolata
GTTTGTTATGCTGTGCACATGTGTGTACAAGAAACTATCATTGGGTGCGTGTGATCATAATAAAATTATGAGGCTTGCGCTTGAGGGTGTGTGTGCAATCACACATATTCGCATGTGTGTGTGTGTGTGTGTGTGTGTCTGTGTGTGGTTTGAATAGTGGCAAGATGCTGTATTTATCAGGCTTACTTTACTATGACTTCATTGTGTGTAATTTTGTCATGCATACTGTATGCCAAATGCTACTGTTCTGCTTATATGTCTGTATGTATCATAGTTCACCATAACTAATTTAATTTACTGAAATAATACATTCATTCTGCTTCTGATTCTATTACCAGGCTGCAGCAGATGTTCGATGGCAGATGGAGCTCCCCCTTACGGTACAGGTCCAGAACACTGTTCATCATTTTGGGGTTCCTATCGAAGAAGAACTTCTCCATTCCGCTGTTCTTGCACAGCTGGCCCTTCTCCTGGACCAGTCTGCCGAGTCGGGTGTTGGGTAGCTTCATCAGGGTGTCCCTGGTGGTTCGGAACTTCTTGCCACCCACATCCAGTATGATGGAACTGGCCGGCACAAAAGTCCAAAGACTTAGTAAATACAAATATCTGGGAACGATTACTGAAATTAAACTCAGTTTTGCACCCATACATACAAATCCAAAAGAAATGCCAGTCCCGCATCTACTGCTTACACAAACTCAGGAATATTCATGTCTCCTGGGTTTTAACCGCTGCTTCATTTGCACTTGCGATGGCACAGAAGTTAAAACGTGAAGAACACCAATCTACTGAGCAAATTTATGAAGTGTCCAGCAATACAGTTGGTGTCAAATCAGAACTTCTAGATCATCTGTACAAATGGTAGGTAAAACAAAAAATCAACACAGATCATAAGCAATTACAGGTATCTTTTTTTTCTTCTCAAAATACTAAGAATTCATACCTTCAAGAAACGATATTGATTTCCCAAACTGAAAACTCTTGAAAACAAAAAGCACTTTTATAGCACTGTCAATTATTAATCTTGACACGCATCCGTCTTTATAATAATTTATTTCTTCTTGTGTCTCTCTCTCCGTGTGTGTGTGTGTGTGTGTGTGTGTGTGTGTGTGTGTGTGTGTGTGTGTGTGTGTGTGCAGGCATGCATGGATGCTTATGTGAATTACTTTCATTGTATTGATTTCAAATACTGTTGAAATACTGTTGTTGCCTGGTTAGTATGATATTTATGTCTGTTCTCTTACTGTGAATAGTGCATGTTTTGCAATTATTGTTTGAGAGATCATATTAACTTTGTATTTGGGCATTTATCTTTATGTCTTCATACTAAATGACTATAAAAGTAGTATCATCACTGTTGTAATTATTGTACGAGATTTTTCATTTCAGCATTTTATGTCTTCTGTGTATCTATATTGATTCTCGTGTAACTAGTTTTGTGCACCACAAATGATTCTTTCTTATTGAGATAAAGTTTTCTGAAATCTAAGAAGAGAAAGAGGGGGCAGAAGAAAGAGATGAAGAGAAGAAGAAGATAAACAATAACAATACTAACAAAAACAATGCAGCAGCAGCAGCAACACCATCATTTTCAGCATCATGATCATCACCATCACCACCAAACTACAACGATAATAATAACAATAAATTGATCACACATTTCCCAACAAGACACTCAATTAAAACAGACAGACAGGAGGATGATACAGATCATCAACCTTTAAAAACACTCACTGAACCCTGTCTCAGCACTTACAGGTGATCTGGAGGATTGACCTCGGAGGAAAGGAGTGGCTCTGGGACTTGATCTATCAATTTTCTCTCCGCTTTCTGCTGTGCCTTGTTGGCCGAATCCTGCTGAGGTCTGTCTGGCGAAAGTTGACCACGAGACATCCGTCCCGTGTTTGCCTGTGGTTCTGCAGGTGCGTCGACGGGTTTAGTAGCCATGGGGTAGGTGTTACCTTCGGTAGCTGGGTCAGACGGAAATCCCCGTCTTTCTTGTCTTTTTCTGTCTTTTCCCTCTTTCTTCTTCTATTTCATTTCTGGTTTCCTGTAATGAACACGAGAAATGCAAAATAAGTCTCTGTGTGTGACTCGAAAAGGGGAAAATCTTTTTGAGACATTCTTTCCTTTTGGTATTGCGTGATTGTTATACAGATTTTCCTTTTTTATGAGGGAAGGATGAAAACAAGGCAAATGTGCTTTTGTTGTTGTTGTTGTTGTTGTTGTTGTTTACCACAAAAGTTATTTCGGTTCCCCCCTCTCTCTCTCTCCAAACATATCAGATCAAAGGGTCACTTTGAAAAGGTGGATAAACGTGAGTGGAAATGTGTTTTATCCTCTAACCCTGTTATGTTACACTTTTTCTCCTTTTCCTTCTTTTTGGTTCCAGCTGTCTGTGTTTGTTAAAGATTTCAAACTATGAATATGTCAGTTCCATTTGAAGTTTTCCCAATGTACTGGTATGATTCCCTGTCTTTGCTCCACTATGCTAGCTCCAGTGGGATAAATGAGTCCTTTTTTTTCGCAGCCCTATCTGCCCACACGTCTTACAGATTTTTTCCCCTCAAGGCCTGACTAAACGTTTGGGATAGGCTGCTGGTCAGGCATCTGCTTAGCTGAATCGCAGACGTGCTGTAGCCTACATGCGTTTGTCCGAACACAGTGACGCCTCCTTGAGTTACTGAACTCAAATAAATGGAGAACACTGAGATGTTTAAGAAACCCAGCAAAAGTAAATATCTCTAATCTTAACATGAAAATATGTGTAATGTGATTTATTCATGAATTATGATCTTGGACTTTCTTTTGCGTCTGACGAATTTAAAGTGTGATCATTGGGATTTTGCATTAACGCAAAATAAGACTTGCATGAAAATTGAGAAACACTGGGCGATCAATAATATGATTAAAAGACATAAGAACGCCTATGAGTTTACCTGTGAATATTCATATCATATCAATATGAAGGCCTTTAGGCCTGTAAGGCCTTTTGCCTGCTTGAAATTGGGGGAAGTGAGAGCCCCCATAAATGTATAAAGATATTTTTATAATCTAATTGTGCGCAAAGCTTATTAAAGAATAATTAAATAAGTTTTGTATTTTAATTTTTGAAAGTAAGTGTCAACACGATTTTTTAAAGTATTCGTTGTTCCTGCGGAGACATCTTGTGGCAAATTATTCAAATATTTGTTAGTCTGTTAATACAAAAATGTTTAAATCTGCAGGTTATAACAGAAACTTTTAACAGTTTGTAGGAATGTCCTCTTGTAACATTGTTGTCGTTTAAGGTGAACAAAGAATATATAGTTTTACTGTCATTAAAGCCATGAGTCATTTTATATATCTGTATTATATCACCGCACAGTTTTCTATATTCTAAACTCGGTAATCAGTAAAGCCAATAATTCTTTTCGTAAATCTTCTTTGTACATTTTCAATAATGTCTGTATGCTTAACTAATCCTGTGTTCCAGACAGTATTCCCATATTCCAAGACTGGCCTAACTATTGACTTAAATAAAGGTATCAATATGTTCTTACTTTTATACTGTATATTCCCAACAAACATTCCAGTCAGTCTATTGACTTTTTTATGAGTATGAAAAGAAAGGTTGGGGTCAACAATAACGCCAAGATCTCTTTCAGATGAAGTTTCCTGCAGTTTAGTACAGTCCATGTAATACCTTTAATGTGGATTATTCTTTCCTACACATAAAACTTTTCATTTATTGTTATTAAATTTAATTTGCCATTTATCCGTCCAGTCTATTAATCTATCTTAGCTTGTAACTTCAACCTATCTATGTCAGAGTCTGCTTCCTCATAGATCTTTGTATTATCAGCAAAGAATTTCACTAAACAGTCAAGAATATCAGGCATATCATTTATATAATACACAAAGAGAGTGGGCCCCAAGTCACTACCCTGAGGAACACCACTACCAACTTTGACAGGACATGACGACTCAGACCCTACTGATACATACTGTGTTCTTTCATACAAGAAGTCTTTTATCCATTCCAACAAATTACCACCAATACCACGCCCTTGCAATTTTACAGTTAACCTACTGTGAGGAAGTTTGTCGAAGGCTTTGTGTAAATCCAGATAAATTGCATCTTATTGTTTTCAAGGGATATGAACCAGTCATGTAAAGTGCTCAGTAACTGAGTCACACAGGATCTACCAATGGTAAAGGCAAGCTGATAATCTATTGATCTATTTTGTTCCAGTATAACATGATCTTTCTGTTTTTAGATCTGGTATAATGAAACTGAACCTGCTAGGTGGTTTTTCTAGAAGTGAGCCATACGTTAAACATTGCTTTCGTTTTCAAGGTGAAATCGACCGCCATTTGCCATACGATTTGGATTTTCATCCTTTTTCAATGTCAGTATGACTTACACTGAAATAGTCTTTTGTCATCCCCTATATGGGGCAAGGACTTACCGTCTTTTATGTATCGAAATTATCTACGAGTGCAATCAAAACAACTGAAGAAAAGTCAGCGGGTAGAGCAAATAAAAGGCCTAACAGCAAGTCTGGAGTAACTCGGAACGCCAGCGTGTCGATACAACAGACGTAATATGACGTCACAAGTGAAGTTCTAATTAAAAGAAATCAGACTTTCCTCCCGTCAGTATTTCTACACAACTCTATTCTAGACAGCCTTGATAACTCCCCCTTAGGCATGTCGTATTACTGTCGTTATCTTTTTTTAAGTCAGTGAAATTTAGTCCAGTCCTTCATAAAGGATATTCCGAAGTTTTTCACTTCGGGATTAACGATATGAAAGACACGGACCCGCCCGGAGCAAGCCAGCAAGATCATGGCTGACAAAATAAAACAAGAGAGGCAACTCCTTCAAGAATCACTTCTAATACACACTTTAACCATCAAAGGAATCATCATGAGGAACACACACACACACACACACACACACACACAAAGGTTTGGGTAGGGGGCGGTCAGTGGGGGTTTCGTTTTAAAAATGTGTTCTGTATTAAACATTATTAAGCTTTCAACAACAACAGAATAGATTTTTTTTTAACCAAGAAAACACGAAGCCATTTCCTTTAGATCTGGCACAGCTACCACTGGAAGCTGAGAGCTAGGTGCCGTCGATTCATTCGAATTAATTCAGTATCCACTTTAGAATATTCATATGCAGTAAACACGTTGATGGTCCAGTTAGTGTAATTTTATGTGTTCTGTCCAGAATTTGTGCATTTCCTTTCTTTTAATCGTGAACAAGAAAAACGATCTCATGCCGTCTTCAAATCCAAACATACGTTCCGGCAACTGGGAAGAGCCCAATTGTAGATTTCAGGATCTGTTTTTTTCAACGAAATTTACCTTTCACTATCCGGAATGCGACCTATTATTGGAATAACTGTAAAGATTGCTTTTTCAACAGTGTCCATTCCAGATTTGGCATTGCCAGATAAAGTATATATTTCCCCCAAAAAAGAATTAGTTATGGTTTACCACACACACACACACACACGAACGGTCACGCCACCCCAAAGGCAAGTGCCACGTTAGATCTACAATCAGATTTGTTATCTTTCAAATCCCTGCTCAAAGACTCTGTGATAGATTTAAAAAACAACAACAACAAAAAAACAAAAACAAAAAAAACAAACAACCCAAACCACATGGAAATGCAGTTGTCAACACAATAAATAGGGAAGTGGGCGGGGCCAAAGCAAAACCTCCAGCATGGGAAGTTAGATCTGCAATAAGAAGCAATAAAACAACCCAAACACATTCTGACACCATCCATTTTAATCAACAACACCACAGTTATCAAAAATGGCAACATCATAGCAAAACATATGTACATATGCTAAAGGAATGTAAGAAACCAGTTACACAAATCAATTAGCCCTAGATCTACAACCAATGCATGACTGTGTTAATCATCCAGGAACAGAATCAATTCAGTTCAGTTAAAACGACTTTACTGACTGCTTTCAGCAATTGAAACATTTCATTTTCTTTCGGCTCATTTAGATATTCGTCAACAAATAATCAATGGAAATGAAAATATGTAAATGAGTAACCCTGCATACGTTTACCTGATCACCAAATGCACACCAGTCAAATAAACGGAAAACATTCCGTTAAACATGTTCCACAAGTCAAATAATAGCAAATGAAACACGGAAAGCTTTAGCATGTACATTTCAATCATCATGTTAAGGGAAAACATTCCGTAAGGTAATATTATAATAAGACAAGTGAAATTGAAAGTAAACGAATAACTTGTACACCCTTCCCGAACTGGATGCATCATCAAATAACGTAAAACTGCACTGGGTGCGAAAACTAACGCGGCACAGATTAATGACACCCCCACCCTACCCCCACACCCCCAAACCAGGTGGCTCCGAGGCAGACAGGAACGTTTTGGAAAGTACAAAAAATTGATTGATTGAGTAATGCTTTACAAACATGGAGTCATTTACACAACAGGCTGCCTACCTGGGTAGAGCCGATTGACGTTTGCCATTGGGCGCTCATCATTCGTTTCCTGTGTCATTGAAGTTCTGTCCAAATACAAATGACCATGATCATTCTCAGCAAGAGCCATCTTTTGTTCTCTTTAATAATTACTTCATATGAATCAAGTCTTCTGAATTCTGGAAGCTGGTTGTGGAGTCGACTTTCCACCATTTTTAACACGCACACACACACACGGATTCCGAATATTATACCATGACATTTTGACGAATAATATAAATCTTCAATTATATTTTCCTGCTGTGTATTAACTAAACACATGTCTGTACATCTCTCTATTAGTTCCCAACTTAATTTTATTTAGTCTTTCTCCTGATATGCAGTGTATCATAATGAGTTTTTTTCTCTCATTTTTATTTTTGAAATTTTTGTTTTTAATTTCCTTTCTTCTGTTTTTTTTTGTTTTTGTTTTTGTTTTCTAGGGCTGGATATAAAATGCATGTATGCTTAATTCATTACCCCTACGAAAAAAAAGTTCATTCATTCATTTATTCAGTTTTCATGACTATGGTAAATATTGTTGGCTGTAAAAAAAATAAAAATAAAAATTAATTCAAAAAAAGCTCTTACGGTTTTCAAGCCAATGCCATGAACACTTACACAACTGAAGATTGCATGAAAATTTCGGAACTATTTGATAAAAAGTCTCAACTTGACACTTATCATTAATGTTGCATGAATGACTTAGAAAAGTAAAGACAAAAAACCTAGCAGTGAATTGTTAGTAGATCAACCTAGCAGTGAATCCTTAGTGGATCCTGTGAAAGACATGGGGTGTGTAAGTCTTATTGCAAACAGAAAACAAAAGAAAACAAACAAAAACACAAAAAAACAGTAGACTAAAAGTCCAGTGGTCGTCAGCAAAGCAGGTTCACTCACAGCAACAATAAGTACACAAAAGACACGATCCATCCAAGGGAAAAGTGTTTGAATATTGGCTGGCAAGCTCGGACGTCATCTCCACTTCTGACTAAAGAAGGGGAAATTGCTGAAGACAGTGAGTCTCCACTGACTCTGATGGATGGTTCAATAGCCAACAGACCAAGAAGCATGTCTGCGAACAAAACTTCAGTTGATACCACTGAAAACAACAACCGTACTGTAGCAACTATTCTCACAACCAACACCTGGCACTCCAGTTATTTTTTGTATTGAACCCCTTCCGATTTTAAGGCTGGAATGAAAGGGAAACGTATCAATACCACCATCATCCAGTGTTAAGCTCCAACTAACGAAAATGACAGAGAAACCAAAGATGTTAGTGTGGAGGGAAGGTTGTGTCACTATGAATTACAATGGAAAAAATGGAATTTTGTACTTCTTACGACTTCATGACTCGAGGGACCCTCTTTCCGCACAATGACATACACAAGCTGACTAGATGACCGATGAGAAATTTGCTTAATGGAGAAAAAAAACTGACAATTATTACAGGTGGGGACTTCTTTAGGAAGCGTGCTGAGAACAAACCACAGTGAAGGGTGCCCTCCTGATGACGTCACATACATGTCACCAGGTGACTGACATCAACATGAACTGGTTGACAGGACTGCTTATAGCAGTAACAGGAAATTAGTGGTTGCTCCTCTGCCCCCGGATCCCAGGACGTACGCCCAAGCTGCATCAGTGGGTGTTGTAGACTACTCCTGCAGTATACAACACGCGGAGTGCATGGAGAATGATGGACTCAAGAGTCAAGGCCGACGAGACACAACCAATGACAGTGAAGGGTGCCCTCCTGATGACGTCACATACGTGTCACCAGGTGACCGACATCAACATGAACTGGCTGACAGGACCAGCCCCTGGCGTGTTGACATCAGTGCCTCCCAGCGTCAAGGCCATGGTCAACAGCAGCGAGTCACGAGAGGGACGCCCCGTGACGTCACACAACACAGCAGCCATGCACGTTCAGCGCCCACTGGTTCTGCAGGAAAAAGACAAGCTGGGCTTGACGGATTTTTTTGTTTGTTTCGTTTTTCTAATTTCGAAAGCCATGTTGACAGTCTGCAAAAAGTTTAAAGTCATTAAAATATGTTACAATAACATCCCTCACAATTGACTCTAGTACCTTGCATATAACAAAGGTGAGGCTGACTGGCCTATAGTTACTTGGGTCTTGTTTGGAGCCATTTTTTTTTAATATGGCAGCTCCTCTCCTATCTCTACCCTCTGAAGATATCACATACTGACCAGTGCCCTTGTGGCACAGGCCAACAGACCCCCTCCCTTATCCTGCAGTCCTACCCCACCTTTCACGCTCTGAGACGCCAGGCATGGAGCTCCAGTACAAACTGTGGGGACCAGTCTTCGCTGTCCTGACTGGACTGAAAATCTAGCATGGCCAGGGAACAGGGAAGAAGAAGAAGAGCTCGCGTTTTGCCTGGAGCTCTAAGGTCTTTGGCGGGGCGTTTTTTTGGTATCTTCATGACCACTTTTTTGCTTTGGAATGAGTGTACGGTTTACGAATGTTGGGGCTGTGCCGGTTTAGGGTTTGTCCCCGGAGACTGTTACGGTTTCCGTATTGGCCTAATTGGAGACGTGAAAAGGTGGGATTCTCTTTCTTTCTCTTTTCCTGTGTTTCTACTAACTCTATTTGATTTGATTCATTTCTAGTTTCCTCATAAGCGAACTTTATGTCAACGCTGTATAATCATCAAATTGATGGCACAATATATTGATTCAGATTTAGATTCAGATACATGCCGGTTTTTTACTCACTTGTGTAAACAAAATTGGTCAGTGTTATTACCCAGTGTTCGTGTGTGTGTGTGTGTGTGTGTGTGTGGTTAACAATAACTAATTCATTTTCTCTGAAAATACTTTAGTCTGGCAAAACCAAATTTGGATTAGACACAACAGAAAAAACAATTTTTACAGTTATTACAATAACAGGTTGTAACTCCTCTGGATTAAGTCGTATTTCCGGATAGTGAACGGTATATTTCGCTGAAACTCCAAATCAAAAAAATTACAATTGGGTTCTTCCCAGTTGCCGGAACGTATGTTTAGATTTGAAGACAGCATGGCATCGTTTTTCTTGTTCGGAATCAAAAGAAAGGAAAGCACACATTCTGGACAGAACACGTACAATTACACTATCTGCACAAATCAACGTGTTTACTGAAAATGAATATTTCAAAGTGGATACTGAATTAATTAGAATGAATCAACGGCACCTCTCAGTTTCCAGGGTAGCTCTGCCAGATCTAGAGCAAAGGGCTTCATGTTGCGCTTTTATATTTCTTCAAATCTATTTTCCCAACTCACCCTTTTCTTCATTTTCAGTTTCCTTACAAGAAACTTTATTGCAACACTGTATTATCATCAAAATTCTTGGCACAAAAATGATATATTGATTTAGATTCAGATTCAGTTAAGATTTTTTAAAATTTTATTTATTTATTTATTTATTTTTTTAACAAAGTGGGTCTATGTTATGTTCCCGTGTTCGTGTGTGTGTGTGTGTGTGTGTGTGTGAAACCATAACTAATTTTTTTTCTGGAAATACTTTGTCTGCCAATACCAGTTTTGGATTAGACATAGTAGAAAAAAACAGTCTTTACAGTTATTCCAATAATAGGTTGAAAATCTTCCAGGTTAAGCCACATTTTCGGATAGTGAACGGTTTATTTCGTTGAAACAACAGATACAGAAATCTACAATTGGGCTCTTCCCATGTTTAGATTTAAAGACGGCATGAGATCGTTTTCCTTGTTCACGATTAAAAGAAAGGAAATGCACAAATTCTGGACAGAACTCATAAAATTACACTAACTGCACCATCAACGTGTTTACAGCATATGAATATTCTAATGTGGATACTGAATTAATTCGAATGAATCGACGGCACCTAGCTCTCAGTTTCCAGTGGTAGCTCTACCAGATCTAGAGCAAATGGCTTCGTGTTGCGGTTTTTTTTCTTGGTTTAAAAAAATCTATTTTGTGGTTGTTGAAAGCTTAATGTTTAATACAGAACACATTTTTTTAACGAACCCACCCAACCCCGGACCCCCATACCAACCCCACCCCCACCCCCCCTTTTTTTCGGGGGGGGGGGGGGGGGGTTGTGTGTGTATGTTCCTCATGATGATTCCTTTGATGGTTAAGTGTGTATCAGAAGCGAGTCTTGAAGGAGTTGCCTCTCTTGTTTTATTTTTTCAGCGGAAGTGAAAAACTTTGGAATATCCTTTATGAACGATTGGACTAAATTTCATTGACTTAAAAAAAAAAGAAGAAGATAATGACAGTAATACTACAGGCGTAAGGGGGAGTTATCAAGGCTGTGTAGTATATAGTTGTGTAGAAATACTGACGGGAGGAAAGTCCGATTTCTTTTATTTTGAGCTTCAATGTGACGTCATATTACGTCTGCTGTATCCACAGGCTGGCGTTCCGAGGTAGTCCAGACTTGCTGTTAGGCCTTTTATTTTCTCTACCCACTGACTTTTCTTCAGTTGTTTTGATTGCACTCGTAGATAATTTCGATACAGAAAAGACGGTAAGTCCTTGCCCCATATCGGGGATGACAAAAGAATATTTCAATGTAAGTCATACTGACATTGAAAAAGGATGAAAATCCAAATCGTATGGCACCTGGTGGTCGATTTCACCTTGAAAACGAAAGCAATGTTTAACGTACGGTTCACTTCTAGAAAAATCACCTAGCAGGTCCAGTTTCATTATACCAGATCTAAAAACAGAAAGATCATGTTATACTGGAGCAAAATAGATCAATAGATTATCAGTTTGGCATTACCATAGGTAGATCCTGTGTGACTCAGTTACTGAGCACTTTACATGACTGGTTCATATCCCTTGAAAACAATAAACCAATAGATGCAATTTATCTGGATTTACACAAAGCCTTCTACAAAGTTCCTCACAATAGGTTAGTTGTAAAATTGCAAGGGTATGGTATTGGTGGTAATTTGTTGGAATGGATAAAAGACTTCTTGTATGAAAGAACACAATATGTATCAGTAGTGTCTCAGTCGTCATGTCCTTTCAAAGTTAGTGGTGTTCCTCAGGGCAGTGTCTTGGGGCCCACTCTTTTTGTGTATAATGATATGCCTGATATTCTTGACTGTTTAGTGAAAATCTTTGCTGATGACACAAAGATCTATGAGGAAGCAGACTCTGACATAGACAGGTTAAAGTTACAAGTTAATGTAGACAGATTAATAGACTGGACGGATAAATAACAAATTTAATTTAATAACAATAAATGTAAAGTTTACGTGTAGCTCGCGCTGTTGGAGTGACGTGTCGGATACGAAACTAAAAAGCAGAACTGATTCTTAAGTTATCTCTGGCCAACTTTTCATTCACACACACAGCGTGTGTGCAGTGACACGCTCATTAGCAGACGACAACGAGTCATACCCTCGGTCAGCTCTGCAAGTTGTTTGACAAGATGGCGTCGCGTCGAAGTGTTCGACACGTCAAACGCAACACAGCGTTGAAGCTACTTTGGAAATGATCCAAACTGAAGGCTCCGATGTTGAAGGAGATAATGTTGGTTTATCGGACAGTGATTTTGAACCATATCCCGATGAACTAGAAATAGATTCGGCCGCTGAAGAGGGTGTTTACAGTGGAGAGGAAAGCGAGTCCTGACCATGTGCCAGCTGACCAACACTGACAACGAAATCACTGAGGAAACAGACGACTTTGCTGGTGTTTTTACCAGTGATTGGACTGAAAATGGTGAGTCTGTATGTATTATATATATATATAATACATATATATATATGTGTGTGTGTGTGTGTGTGAAAGAAAACAGTGTCACATGCTCAGGTGTACAACTGTGTGTGTGTGTGTGTGTGTGTGTGTGTGTGTGTGTGATTGCATGCATATGTTTACTTATTTTCTGTTTTACTTGTTCATTTGTAGAACAAGGTGCTGTAGAAATGACAGTAATAGTACTAATACTGATGATACTGTCATTATTGTTTGTAATATTGTAAAAAAAAAAAAAAAAAAAAAAAAAAAAAAAATCTAAAGTGGTTTTCTTTGACTACATGTAAAAAAAACCTTACCACATTATGCTTCCATTCACATAAATATTTAGAATAAACAAGGGAATAAGCAAGCAAATAATTTAAACAACAATAAGAAGAAAGTCAGACCTGCATGATCATTTGTTTGTGTGTATGGTTGCAGGGCATGTTGCTGTGCTGAAGTGGCAGGACAAAAAACCAGTTCATGTGCTGACAACAGTCATGCTGCCAACTACCATGGTCAGTGTGACAACACGACACTGTCCTGAAAGACAGAAGCCAGCTGCAGTACAAGACTACATCACCAACATGGCTGGAGTGGATATGAGTGACCAGCTACTGCAAGTGCAAGGTCTGTGAAGACCTGTTCAAGCGCCACAGCACACCAAAACACCAAACTGCCAACTGGTGTCCAAAATGTGGAGTTCCACTGTGTGTGAAGCTGTGCCCATGAGCTTTATCACTCCAGACAAGACTATTGTCAGTGATAATACATCAGGTTTTTGTGTGCAGTGAACTCCCTTTTTTATGTAGAGACAATATTTTCTTTTGTGTGCATGATTTTCAACTTTCTCCACCATCTGTTCATACTTCATTGCATGCACTAGGTCTTCAGTTCCTCAAATAGTGTTAGGATGTGATGTGTAACATTTTTAAGCTGTTCAAGGACACTTGGTATACCTTTCTGATGGGTGCAAAAATGCTAGAAAATACACAAAAAATGAATACCGTGATCAACAACAAGATGGTGAGTAAATAATTTATTTTTTTGCACAAATATGGAACAACATTCACTGAATACACATACTAAATTTCAGTTCTCTGGGTGTTTGTTTTTTTTGAGAATTTTTTTTGCCATCCTATACAAACCCTGGGTTTTCAGGGATTCGCAAGGGCAAAAACTCTTGGCATGGAGTGAGTTAATGGCCACCATTCTCTTGTTTTCAAACGTCACTAGAGCACAGCATCCTCCAGTGAGAGCAGTCAAGGGCATCAGTTTTCCAGGAAGCGATGTCTATGTCACAGGCTTTGAGGTTTGTCTTCAAGGTGTTCTTGAAGCGCTTGCAGGGTCTTCCAAGTTCACAGTGGCCTTCCTTCAGCTGGCCATACAAAAGCATCTTCGGGATCCTGCTGTCTGTCATGTGGACAACGTGTCCTGTTCAGCGTAGCTGGCACTGGATCAGCAGGCTTTTGATGCTGAGCAGGCCGCTCCACTCTAGGACCTGGAGGTTGGAGATCCTGTCTTGCCACTTTATGCTGAGGATCTTTTGTAGGCATCTCTGGTGAAACTGCTCAAGTTGTTGAATGTGACGGTGATACGTCGTCCATGTTTCACAGCAGTACAACAAGGTGGTCAGCACAACAGCTCTGTAGGTTTTGATTTTGGTGCTGAGCCTGATGCCTTTGTTTTTCCACAGCCTATTGTTGAGCCTGCCAAAGGCGAAGCTGGCCTTGCTGATGCGCAGCGTTACTTCTGGATCAAGGGCTCCATTGCTGCATAGGGTGCTGCTCAGGTAGCATAACTTGTCGACTGACTTGATCTCTGTGTCATCGATCTTGATTGTAGGTGGGGGAGAGGCACTGGCGTTCTGTGAGCTAGCCGGTTGGTAAATGGACTCGGTCTTGCTGAGGCTGATGGTGAGTCCAAAGCGCCTGCAGGAGGTTGAGAACCTGTCCATATTGAACTGCATGTCCTCATGGGTGCGTGCAGCAAGAGCTCAGTCATCAGCGATGAGGAACTCTCTCAACAATGCTTCAAACACCCTGGACCTGGCGTGAAGTCGCCGCAAGTTGAAAAGTTTGCCATCTGTGCAAAACTGAATGTAGATGCCCCTGTCACAGTCTTGGAAGGCGTCAGTCAGCATGGCAGAGAAGAGAATGGAGAGCAGTGTGGGTGCCTGGACGCAGCCCTGCTTCACTCCATTTACCACAGGGAACAGATCCGACATGTCAGTATTTTCCTGTACTCTCGCCTGCATGCCATTGTGGAATGACGCAATCAGCTGGATTAGGCTCTCTCGGCTGCCGAAATTTAGGAGGATCTTCCACAGATCATGGCAGTTCACCTTGTCGAAGGCCTTATTCAGGTCTACAAAGACCATGTGGAGCTCCTTGTTCTGCTCACGGCACTTCTCTTTCATCTGGCATACGGAAAACACCACGTCACATGTTCCCCTGCCTGAGTGGAAGCTGCACTGTGCGTCAGAGATGACTGTGTTGGAGACATGGTCAACCAGTCTGTTCAGTGTGATGCAGGCAAAGATCTTGCCAGCGATGCAGAGGAGAGAGATTCCACGGTGGTCATCACAGGATGTTTTGTCTCTCGTCTGTAAATGTGGACAATTGAAGCATCCTTGAAATCCTGGGGAACCTCCCCTCTCTCCCAGATAGACTGGAACAGGGTGGTCAGGTTGTCTGTCAGCACCTCGCCTCCATACCTATAAATGTCGGCCTGGATTCCATCCACTCCTGGTGCTTTTCCTAACGTTGTCAGCTTCAGGGCCTTCTGGGTCTCGGCTTTAGTGGGAGTGGCAGCTAGCGAATCATTAACTGGTAGCTGTGAGAGGGCTGCAATTACCTCGTCAGATATGGACGATTCCCTGTTGAGGAGGGTGTTGAAGTGCTCTGCCCAGCGGGCAAGGATATCTTTCTTGTCTGTCAGAAAGGTGGTCTGGTCCAAGGCTCGGATAGGGGTTGATCCTGTGACTCTTGGACCATACACAGCTTGGAGACCATCATAGAAGATCTTCATGTCGTGAGCATCAGCAGCGGACTGAAGCTCTTCGGAATTTCTCTCCCACCAGGTGATCATCTCATGCAGCCTCTTCTGTACGAGTTGCTTGGTTTGCAAGAACTGGTTCTCCTTCCTCTGGCAGTCTATCGGAAATGTGATCCTGATGTCGTACATGCAGTGTGTTCAGGTGCTTGGAGATTCCAGAGTCGTTCTCGTCAAACCAGTCTTTGTGGCTCCTCTGTTCAAAGCCGAGTGTGTAAGCTGCTGCTGTGTACACAGCATCTCTAAAGGTGCTCCATGCCTCTTCTACATCAGTCGATGCAGGAATTTCTTGGAGAGCTGCTTGGATTTGCTGCTGCATGACGTCCTTGGTGATAGGGAGTTGGTTCAGCTTCCCAGGGGGTTTCTGCCTGGCTGGCTGGAGCTTGCGTACAAGTCTGATGTTCATCTTGCTGCGTACCAGGCGATGGTCCGACCAACAGACTGCTCCTCTCATGCAGCGTGTAATGGAAACATCACCTCTGTCCCTCTGCCGAACAATCACATAGTCCAGCATGTGGCATTGCTTTTAGCGGGGGTGCATCCATGTGTTCTTGTACTTGTCCACTTCTTGGAAGAGGGTGTTGGTGATGGCCAGTCCATGGTGCGCGCAGAGCGAGAGCAAAAGCAGTCCGTTGGAGTTGCACTTGCCAGTGCCGTGCTGTCCTAGGACTTTTGGCCACGAGGAGAAGTCCACACCGACGCGGGCATTGAAATCCCCAAGGATGATCAGACTGTCCTTTCTGACTACCACTGAAATGGTGCGGCTGAGCTCCTCGTAGAAAGATTCTTTGATGTCATTGGGGTTGGTCATCGTTGGGGCATAGCAGCTGATGACTGTGGAGAAGCGATCCTCGGACAGCTTCAGACGCAGGGTCATCATCCTATCGTTTATTCCACGTGGCAGACTGTCAAGCTGTCGTGCAATTTTGTTTTGTATGGCAAAGCCCACGGACGTTTTCGGGGTGCCATCTGGCTTCCCAGTGCAGTAGGTGTAGCCCCCTCCAACTTCCTCCAGCTGGGTTTCACAGGCAAAACTGGTTTCACTCAGGGCTGCTATGTCCACCTGGTAGAGATCAAGCATTCTAGCAATGAGCGCTGTGCGCCTTTCTGGTCTGTCGTCTCTGTCTAAAAGGGTGCGAACATTCCAGGCACCCACAGTCAGGGCATGACTCCTGGTTCTTTTCTTCTGTTGTTTTCGACCGATAGTGTTGAATGTCCAAGTAGGTGCGGTTTCCTACTAGGTGCTAGGCGAGGAAGGCTTTGTTTAGGGATCCCTTTATCTCCTCTTCTCCACGTGGGAAGAGCATTGCTGTCCCTAAGAAGGGCTGCTCTGACGCTGTGGGAGGATACGGCCGCCGCATTTGCCCCAGTCGACAGCGGATGACCATCACCCCACAGTCGCCTGTGTGACTAGGAACTGCCAGCAGCATCCTCTGCCTGTCCCCATTATCACTTCTCCAAAGCTTGGGAAAGTTGGGTGTTGAAGGGCTAGCTCGTCATTCGGACATTAGCCTGGTTGCCTGACTAGCACAGGTGACTTTTTTTTAGTGAAGAGGAGTTGTGCAGTCTTTTCCCCAGTCTCTCACCTACCAACGCTCACAGTCCCACAGGTGCAGGTACTGCCACGTGTAGAACGGCCTCGGCAGGTGCAGGTTTTTTCTTCCGTCTTCCGAGGATTTCCAGTCAAGGATAAGAGCTCTCCCTACCCTTTGGTCATCCTCCTCCGCCTTCACAGCCGTTGGGAAAGGTTTCCTCCTCCGCCTGGTCCGCCGTTGGGAGACTTCACATGCGGCAGGTAGTACTGGGTTACATGGTACCAGTAGCAAGGGCAATGCCCCTGACCTGACACTCCTTCATATTGATATGATATGAATATTCACAACTAAACTGATAGGTGTTCTTTTGTCTGGTAATCATATTATTGATTCCCCAGTGTATCTCAATTTTCCTGCAGGTCTTATGATGCGTTAATACAAAATTCCAGTGATCACACTTTTAATTCGTCAGACGCAAAAGACAGTCCAAGATCATTATAATTCATGAAAAAAATCACATTACACATATTTTCATGTTAAGATTAGAGATAATTATTTACTTTTGCTGGGTTTCTTAAACATCTCAGTGTTCTCCATTTATCTGAGTTCAGTAACTCAAGGAGGCGTCACTGCGTTCGGACAAATGCATGTAAGCTACAGCATGTCTGCGATTCAGCTAAGCAGATGCCTGACCAGCAGCGTATCCCAAACGTTTAGTCATGCCTTGAGGGGAAACAATCTGTACGACGTATGGGCAGATAGGGCTGCGAAAACTGGAGCTAGCATAGCGGAGAAAAGACAGGGAATCATACCAGTTCTTTGGGAAAACTTCAAATGGGACTGACATATTCATAGTTTGAAATCTTTAACAAACACAGACAGCTGAAACCAAAAAGAAGGAAAATGAGAAAAAAAAGTGTAACATAACAGGGTTAGAGGATAAAATGCATTTCCACTCACGCTTAGCCACCTTTTCTAAGTGACCCTTTGATCTGAGATATTTGGAGAGAGAGAGAGAGAGAGAGAGAGAGAACGAAAGAACTTTTGTGGTAAAAAAGAAAAAGCACATTTGCCTTGTTTTCATCCTTCCCTCATAAAAAGGAAAATCTGTATAACAATCACGCAATACCAAAAGGAAAGAATGTCTCAAAAGGATTTTCCCCTTTTCGAGTCGCACACAGAGACTTATTTTGCATTTCTCATGTCCATTACAGGAAACCAGAAATAAAATAGAAGAAGAAAGAGGGAAAAGACAGAAAAAGACAAGAAAGACGGGGATTTCCGTCTGACCCAGCTACCAAAGGTAACACCTACCCCATGGCTACTAAACCCGTCGACGCACCTGCAGAACCACACGCAAACACGGGACGGATGTCTCGTGGTCAGCTTTCACCAGACAAACCTCAGCAGGATTCGGCCAAAAAGGCACAGCAGAAAGCGGAGAGAAAATTGATAGATCAAGTCCCAGAGCCACTCCTTTCCTCCGAGGTCAATCCTCCAGATCACCTGTAAGTGCTGAGACAGGGTTCAGTGGGTGTTTTTAAAGGTTTATGATCTGTACCATCCTCCTGTCTGTCAGTTTTAATTGAGTGTCTTGTTGGGAAATGTGTGATCAATTTGTTGCTATTATCATTGTTGCTGTTTGGTGGTAATGGTGATGATCATGATGCTGAAAATGATGGCGTTGCTGCTGCTACTGCATTGTTTTTGTTAATATTGTTATTGTTTCTCTTCTTCTTCTCTTCATCTCTTACTCAACCCCCTCTTTCTCTTTACTTAGATTACAGAATACTTTATCCCAATAAAAAAAATATTCATTTGTGGTGCACAAAAACTAGTTACACGAGAATCACAGTCAATCAATATAAATACACAGAAGACATAAAATGATGAAATGCAAAATATCATACAATAATTACAACTATAAACGTGCAGTAATCACACTACTTTCACAGTCATTTAGTATGAAGACATAAATGTATAAATACAAAGTTAATATGATCTCTCAAACAATAACTGCAAAACAACATGCACTATTCACAGTAAGAGAACAGACATAAATATCATACTATATAAGTATCATTAAAACGAAGACATATAAGATCAGAACCAGGCAACAACAGTATTTCAACAGTATTTGAAATCAATACAATGAATATAATTCACATAGGCATCCATGCATGCCTGCACACACACACACACACACACACACACGGAAAGAGAGACACAAAGACAAAATTAATGAATTATTATAAAGACAGGTGCGTGCCAAGATTAATAAGTTACTTAAGAACTAAAATTGACTGTGCTAATAAAGTGTTTTGGTTTTCAAGAATTTTTTATTTGTAAAATCAATATCGTTTATTGAAGGTATGAGTTCTTACTACTTTGAGAAAAGCATAACTATCATTGCTTATGATCTGTGTTGATTTTTTTTTCACCTACCATTTGTACAGCTGATCTAGAAGTTCTGATTTGACATCAACTATATTGCTGGACACATTTACAAATTTGCTCAGTAGATTGTTGTTCTTCACGTTTTAACTTCTGTGCCATCGCATCGTAGAGAAAGTGCAAATGAAGCAGCGGTTAAAACCCAGGAGACCTGAATATTCCTGAGTTTCTGTAAGCAGTAGATGCGGGACTGGCATTTCTTTTGGATTTGTATGTATGGATGTAAAACTGAGTTCAACTTCAGTAATCGTTCCCAAATACTTGTATTTACTAAGTCTTTGGACTTTTGTGCCGGCCAGTTCCATCATACTGGATGTGGGTGGCAAGAAGTTCCGAACCACCAGGGACACCCTGATGAAGCTACCCAACACCCGACTCGGCAGACTGATCCAGGAGAAGGGCCAGCTACGCAAGAACAGCGGAATGGAGAAGTTCTTCTTCGATAGGAACCCCAAGATGATGAACAGTGTTCTGGACCTGTACCGTAAGGGGGAGCTCCATCTGCCATCGAACATCTGCAGCAGCCTGGTAATAGAATCAGAAGCAGAATGAATGTATTATTTCAGTAAATCAAATTAGTTGTGGTGAACTATGATACATACAGCCATATAAGCAGAACAGTAGCATTTGGCATACAGTATGCATGACAAAATTACACAAAATGAAGTCATAGTAAAGTAAGCCTGATAAATACAGCATCTTGCCAGTATTCAAACCACACACACACACACACACATGCGAATATGTGTGAGTGCACACACACACGCTCATGCGCAAGCCTCATAATTTTATTATGATCACACGCACCCAATGATAGTTTCTTGTACACACATGTGCACAGCATAATAAACATATAAGGTGGTGAACTCAATAGAAGCAATACCAATTTGTTATTAAAAAACAACAACAACAAAACAACAAAAAACACATAAAAGTAAGGTCAAGCAAGTAAGGCAAAAAACAAAACAAAAACAAAACAAAACAAAACCAAACCAAAAAAACCACCAATTACAGGCATAGAAACATTAGTTACAACATTTTATGGTAAAATAAAACATGTCGGCTTTAACTGTAGGTGGAGGAGGAGTTGGAGTTTTGGGAGATTCCAGTCGAGCTGATGAGCGCCTGCTGCTGGAAGAAATTCAAAGAGCACCAAAACCAGAAGGATGCCATGGCTGAGATGCACAAGCTCTTTCAGACCTCTTTCCCAGAGGCTGTGGTCAAGGGAGCCACGAGCTGGAGACTGAGGTTGTGGAACATGCTGCAACTTTCCTTCGACTCGCTAGCTTCTAAGGTATGGGTATAAGGGTGGTGGGCATGTGTGTGTGTGTTTAATATTGGGGGGATATGAGGAATATTTTCTCTGTCCGTTTCTCTGTATCTGTCTCTTCAGTTGCATCTGCCTCCCAATCTGTCTCTGTTTCTGTATATCTGTCTGCCTCTGTCTCTCGCTTTTTGTCTCTCTATGTAAACATATATATGTCCCTATGGACAGAAACAGCTGCTCTTCAAAAATTCGTTTTCAAATCAGAACCATCTCTTCCAATCACGTAACCCAACAGCATGACTTACCAATTTGTTTGAAAGAAAACGTTTTAGATCTTGTTACACCACTGGCACATGTGTATGCCATCAGTCAAAGTTGCAATAAAAAAAAGAAAAAAAAGAAAAGAAAAAAAAGAAACAGATCGAAACCTCAGTAACTGAGAGAGATTGTCCAATAACCGTTGTTCGTCTGAAGTTAAGTTATGCTAATAAGGCAAGACGGGATCCAGTCTGCATGGTCTCTTCAAAGCTGCATCAGGCATATAAATTTTTGAAGGTCACAAGCCCTGTAGGAGTCCTCAGCAAGCGAGTGATGAGCACAAGAATACTGCCATGACAATACTCAGTAGAGAGTGAGTTAAATTAAGTCTCTAACTTCACATGTCCGTAATTTTTTCACAGATGTTGACATTTAAAATCCCACATACTCCCTATCAGTCATACCCTCTTCTTTTGCATTATTGATTCTTTTACACATTCCCTTCTCTTTCCTTAAATATCAACACCAGCACCACAAACACTTAACCCCTTCACTCTTCTCTATCGACTACCACTTCCCCTCCTCCTCATGTTCACGGTTTAAACCCTTTCCCTCTCTTCCAGCAGATGTTAACAGCAAACCATTTTCCTTCTCTTCCCAAAGTTGTTGACATATACCACAAGACACCATCTCCTTCATATGGATTTTGCCATTTGATATCTTCCATCTTCTCAATAGCATTTAAAATTTTTTTCCAACATTAGTAGTAGTAGCAGTAGTCGTGGCAGTAGTAGCAGTCGTAGTAGTAGTAATAGTAGTAGCAGCAGTAGAAGGAGTAATTGTAGTTAAATAGGTTGAAAGTCCCTAACGTTTTACAGCCATTGAAGCACTGAATTCATCCAGATGTTGTTGGAGCTCAGCAAAGAAAGGCAGGACCCAATCCACTCCTTCCACTGTTGTAACTCTCTCAAACCAAACTCAGCTGCCCATTCACCTCTTGGTGGAGTGAGAAAAATCACAGTAAAGTGCATTCCCAAGGACACAGCACTTTTTGTCATGATATATTTCTTTGTGTAAAATTCAGGCCACTTCCTGGGATGTCGTTTTTGCACATCACCACCATATGTTTGTTTGTTTTGGTCTGAATGTGTATTTGTTTTTATTGTCAAAGTGAATTTTTCTGTTTGCCAGGAACAACCCTTTTGTTGCCATGGGTTTCTTCACCTGCGCTGAGTGCATGTTACACACAGGACCTCAGTTTATCATCCAAATGACTAGCATCCAGACCATGACTCAAGATCTAGTGAAGGAAGCAGGGGGGGTGATTAAAATCACAGTCGATTTATGGGTCTAAGTCGGGCACATTACCACCAGGCCACCGTTCAACAGTACCCGCTGACCTACTTCTCTCAGCTCTTTTCTCGTCACATACAGATCTGGAGCTTCATCTTCTTCATCTTCGTCTTCATGTCCATCTTTAACTTCATCGTCGAGACGGATCCTTATTTCCGGGTGCCCACAGACAAGTTCAGAAGGTACCTGGATGCCCATAACACGACTCTGACTGAAACCTACAACGAGGTATCCCCAGTGCACTATATGGTTGTCACGTTTCCTGACACGTGGCAGCTAATTCTCCGCTACATCACCATCGCTTTCTTCATTTTAGATTTTATGCTGAGGCTCGTGACCTGTCCAATGAAGAAAAAGTAAGGGGACTTTGTTGGTTTAGTCCGTGTTAGGTTCAGTAAAGGCGATGTGTGTGTGTGTGTGTGTGTCACATTTCTGCCTGCGGACGTCAAACGTACGTCCGTGCAGATCTGCGTTTGTCGCTTGCGGACGTAGTTTTGTCGTTCGTATGGTCACCGTCACTTTTGGTTTCGATTAAAGGGAAGAAACTCTTATTCAAACCAAACCGGAAGAGATCGAACAAAGGGAAATTCGTGTTTCTTGTGTGTGATTTTGGAGCCAAACATAGATGGGTTTTTAACGAAAATTGACTTTGGACTTGGCTGTCAATGTAAGGACTCATGAGAAGAATGATGAATCGGAATACAAAGTAGGAGGAAAATAGTGGTAATTTCGTCAAACTGAGTGCAGAGGAAGGTGAAAAAGTGGCTAATGATTCAGACTTCATGTTTTCTTTAGATCTGTTGTGATATATTGTGCAAAAAAGCATGTTTTATGTGTTGGGTTTTTCCCCCTGTTTTCTTTTATTCTAAAAATCATTTGTAATGACTAGATATAGATTTCCTGCACTTAAAGGCTTCAGTACTAAAGTACAGTTATTATTTTTTTTTAATAAGAATGCCAAATTTTATCAAAATCAGTCATATTTAATTAAAGCTTTTATGAGCATTATTGTAACCATACCCTCTCGCGTCATCACATTGGTAAAAATTACTTGGGTAAAGGCAAGCATTTCAACGTTAAAAGCTTGGGGAGAATAGTGATATATATATATATATATATATATATATATATATATATATATATATATATATATATTTCGCAGCACGCGAAATCCAGCTAAAGTAGCATCCAGTGATTCTTAGATGTACACAAAAACAAGTGGTTAGGGTCAAAATCATCAAGATCGGGATTTTTATAAAAAGTCTTATCTTTGCTGTCGGTAAGTATCTTTGCACAAAACACCCAGGAACTGTAGTATTTTCAATGTTTTCAGGTGCATACCTGTCAAAACCATGTACAAAAATACTGCACTCTTTTGTCCTATTTCAGGTGCATGCTGAAAGCAACAAAGACGGGGAAATTCCGGTCTGCGAAGTAATATATGGAAATGAGCAGTGAACAGGCATTAATCATCTCCCCCAGACCTTCTGAATCAAGACAGCGTACAAATGTAGTCTTTTTTCAACGGTTTTACTGGCTACCCTCTGTTAGTTGCGACTTTTGCCAGGTCCATTCGATTCTTCGAATTTTGCCAAGTTTCCGACTCAAAGTTAGAAAAAAATTCAATTTTTATTGAACGTTCAGGCTTTCTTTGGAATAATTTTATTGATATTGTTTCATTCTGTGGTGTGTGTGTGACTCCCAAAAAATTATGGAAGGACCTATATATGTGTTCATAAATTTGACGCAATGTGAAGTGAACAAATATGGCGTCTTCGAAAACCATCTGCGAAGCCGTTCTCAACAATTCTCAACGAATCGCAACAGTTGGGTTGTCAAGTGAAAGCACTACCTGTTGCACACATGAACTATGAGTCTATCTAAACGTATTTAGGCAATAGACATCTTGAAACTTTCCTCGTTTTGCTACAAATAGCTACTAAATTAGGCCACCCCTCACGAACCGACTGTAACTGTAGTTCTAAATGTGGTCTTTCCTTCGAGGATCACTTTTGATTTTCAAACAGTGTGTTGTGTTATGTATATTATTCGTTTCGGACACTTTGTTGAATAGAGTTAGCACTTAACATATAATTTGATCATAATATAACCAGATGACCTGGACCGGCAAACCCGTAACTCAAAATGTTTTGAAGACAAAAATAAAATTTGTAGGCAGAGACAACTGAATGAAAACATGTGCTGCATGCATGTACTATTCTGCTATCTGAACATTTTGAGGCACATAGACCTACCAGCACTTTCTTCAAATGGCTAAATTTAGTCTTGAAATTAGGTCACTACACGCACTGAGTACATTATTGTGACTATCGTTCTGAGCAGTGTGTTTATTTACCGCACTACTTGTGACCATTCACACAAATACTTTGATGCACTAGATCTGTAATCACTATATTCATAAACGCTCGGATTACCTGGAATCTAACTGATCTGTGTTGTTAAAGTCTACCAGCCGCACGTCAGGACATTAATTAAAATAATCTGTAATAAGGTCACAGAAAGATGCCTTGACCAGCCAATCCATAATTAGGCGTGGGGGATTTCTAATGCCTGAACAACAACATATATTTTGTAAGTTCATGCTATTGTGACTACCAAAACAGATGTATTGTAATGTGGGAAATACAGTAAGATAGTTCAAGTTTCAAATCATATTTGCTATGATACTAAAAAGCACAAAAAATGAATGTTCAACTCACAGTCCTCAGAAGTTTAAAAATATGTAAATCTGCTTTTACCCTTCAGCCAAAGTCCTCTTCTTTCAGACAGTGCTCTCGTAACTGACTTTGACTATAAACAACAGATCCAACAACATACTTGATCAGATATATAATAGGCTGGCACAATCTCATAACAAAAGTTACAAAAGTGACCAGTCCATTCCAATCACAGCACCAGACCGGTTGCTGCCAGCTTGCATCTACCATTGGGACACCAGGCCACATCACAGAAATTGCGAAGGAGATATGAAGCAGAGACTTATGGCTCTGAATAAGTATTTTGGTGGGGTTAGTGGGCGTTCATTTATTCATCACTTTCATGAGACATCAGAGGGCAATGGAAAAGGAGGGGTAATGTGAGTTTGGGTGTAGGGGTGAGGGACGTTTTCTTGAGATGAAAATCCCACTTGCATGTCATCGGATGTATGGTTACAAGAGTCACAAAGTACATAATGTGCACTCTGGGAAACCAAATAAACAATTTTGATAGTTTCAGCTTGACTGAAAAACTAAAACATCAAGCTGGTGTCACAAAGTTGCTGAAAATCCCTTCTCGACTAGTTTGGTTGTCTCTTTCCAACTGGGCAATGTTTAGTCTTTGTGACAGTCTCTGCCATATGTAAACAAGCATGTGCACTTTAATTTGGTCTTGCAGAATTTGCACCTTTCTCTGCACACCGCTGTGCAGGAGCAGTGAATTAGTTCACATCAGGTGTCTTGAGCTTTTATAGAATGGTCCACAAAGGTCACCACGTCTTACCCTGACCTTTTTGCAATCCCCACCATTCTGGGTGGAGTATTTTCCAATGTTTTCTTTTCTTTAGTAAGGAGAGGCTGTCTGACCATGCTGACGACACGCAGATTGTTCAGAGAATCAAGCATCCTCCTCCTTTATCATCATCAATATAAACAAAACAGTCTCAGTAAGTCTGTGGCCTTTCATGCCCTGCTCTCATGGTGACCTCAATTTCGATACCCCTCCACTTCCTTGCTTGGGGTGAGTCCTGTCAATGTCTTCAGTGTCGGCAGATTCATGGGTGGCTGTTGTTTGAGGGACGTGGTGGCGGCCTCCACTCTGGGAGGGACGCTCGCTCAGTCTGGCTCCGCGACTAAGCCATTATTGTCGTTAGTAGGGGGTTTAATAGGTGGTGTCCTAAGTACATTAAATCAGAACAGGCAAAAATGAACACCACCGAAGTGACTCATTAGCAGTGCAGGGTCTCCTCTGGTGTGTGGCCTCCTGGCGACCTAACATCGATGGTTCCCAGTGGACTGCCGACGCTGGAACTGTGTGTGCATGCCAACCATACGCCTTCACTCGCACACGAGTGTGCTCATGCGTCTGCACACATACATACGCACCGTGCGTGCAACACTGTCAGATGTACATCCCTTTGTAAGACACCGCAGGATTGGTACACCAGAACTGAGAGTAGTGTTTGAGAGTGACGATTTACTAGTTCAGTTATTTTGGTGTATACACACTCGTGTTACAAGGATACGGTAATTTTTGAACAGCAAGTCTCACGTCGAAAAATACAGTTTGCAGAGGTACAGAATAAACATAATGTTTGACGACATTGACAATGCTTTGCGTATACATGGCACATATCTAAATGTATGTGAAAACTGCTTCTTCTTCTTCCTTGTTCGCCTCCCGTTAGATGAGCAGCCTGGTGTCCTTGATGAAGGCTGCCGCCCATTGCAGCTCCTCCAGGGTGCCGTACAGCATGGCTTCCACTGCTGTTGGTGTTGGCCAGTACTTCCTCCCAGATGCTGCATGTGTCGTACAGTCTTGAAGGATGTGGTCGGTTGTAATTGGTCCCTCACCACAAGGGCATTCTCCACTCTGTCCAATGCTAAATTGTGTGTGCATGTGGTGGAGCAGGTGGTTGTGTCCAGTCCTCAGGCGGACGATCTTGACCTGTTCCCGTCGTTTCAGCAAATGGTATCTGTCTTCTGGGTTATATTTGGGATGCTGGAGGTGCCACTTTATTCCTTGCTGTGCCTTGATGATTGTCTTGATTTCATTGTATGACACCAGTTTGTTGGCCTGCTCCGTCTGTGCACCGTCTTTTGCCAGAATGTCCACTTTTTCGTTGGCTGATGCCACAGTGTGCTGGTACCCATTGTATCACCACTTTCTCCACTCTGGCACTCAGGGCAACAAGGGCTAAAGTGTGATGGTTCTGTTCTTTGCAGCGGGAGTTCTTGAGGGCTTGGAGCACGGAAAGAGCGTCTGAGAACACCACCACCTGCCCTGTTGTTCTTGTGGAGTTCTTCGAGACTGTTGCGGCTGCCTTACAGAGGGCCTTTCTCTCAGCTCGGAAGTTGGTGGAGTATTTTCCCGTTGGGATTGCAATTTCTTCATCTCCGTCTTTGTAGCGGAGGAAGATTCCAGCTCCACCATCCCTCGTTGCTTCTGTGGCAGAGCCATCTGTAAAGACATGGGTCCAGTCGTCCAGGGGGTACTGGTTGCAGATGTACTCCATGGCCAGGGCCTTCCTTTGGGTGTCTGACTGTGTTCCTCTCTTCTCCACTCCAGGAATACTGGTGACGACTGTTGGGAACACCCGCCTCTTCCAAGATGGGTGGGTGACATTTGCCAGGATAGGCTTTGCTTCATGTTCCATCAAGACTGGGGTTTGACAAGAAAACTGCAATTACGTTGTTGACTAAGGTCGTAACAGCAATAATTATGCATCTACCAGCTGCCGTGGTGAAGTGGTTAGCGTCGTGGACTGACGGCTGAGAGGACGCGGGTTTGAATCCCAGCGGAGGTGGGTTTTTCGGCCTGAGGCCGGCTCCTACCCAGAGTCGAGTGTGCTGTGGGCTTAAATGGGGAGACTGGGACCACACAGTTGAGTATCATCCTTTTCAAGTATGCGTATTTGGGTGTGTTGCTCAAATTGCCTGACCAGCACTGCAAGTGTCTGTATCTCTCGGGCCTGGTTAACGCCGGGATATCATTATGACAGGAAGTGCAGAGTACAGCCCTGTCACGCAGTCCGAAACCAAAATGGACCTCCATAGCAACATCATCATCGTCCTCCTCCTCCTCTTTCATCATCATCAATATAAACAAAACAGTCTCAAAGTCTGTGGCCTTTCATGCCCTGCTCTCATGGTGACCTCAGTTTCGATACCCCTCCACTTCTGTGCTTGGGGTGAGTCCTGTCAGTGTCATCAGTGTCGGCAGATTCATGGGGGGCTGTTGTTGGAGGTACGGGTGGCGGTCTCCACACTGGGAGGGACGCTCACTCAGTCTGGCTCTGCAACTAAGTCGTTAGTAGGGGGCTTAGTAGGTGGTGTCCTAAGTTCGTTGAATAAGAACAGGCACCACTGAACACCACCGAAGTGACTCAGCAGCAGTGCAGAGTCTCTTCTGGTGTGTGGCCTCCTGGTGACCTAACATCGATGGTTCCCTGCAGACTGCTGAAGCTGGAACCGTGACGGACGAACGCGGGTGTGGCTGTGTATAGGGGAATCTAAATGAGCGGCGTGGGAGTAATGCCACTGAAATGGTGCAGATGATGGGGCAGCAATAAAAAAAGAAGAAGAAAAAATATGCATCTAATTAATATCATTATCATTCCTCTTCTGCTCCTCTTCCTCCTCTGAATACTTATTATTATCATTATTATTATTATTATTGGTATTTTGATTATTATTATTATTATTATCATCATCATCACCATTATCTTTTGAGAAAGAATTGGGTGAAACTGTCACATACAAAGCACACTAATGAATAAAGAAATCCAGACATATCTATGCACATGCAGAATATTAAAGTACGCAACAAATGTCCATCATTAGATAGCCACACACAAAAGAAGCATGAATGGGACTATTCATATCTCTTTTTTCTTTATGACACAATGTGTTCTTTTCTATTTGAATATTTCGCTTTGTTACCATCAATATTACTATCATTATTAGTATGATTAGTATGATTATCATTATTTTATTTTATTTCATTTTATTAGTCAATGAAGAAAGCCACATGCAGAGCACAAAGAAAAAAGTATTTTATTAAACAAAAGAACCCCCCAAAAGAAAACAACAACAAAAAACAAAAAAACAACAAAAAACAATGGTAACGATAATAACAAATAACTACACATGAATAGGGGAGAGAACACAAGTTTTCCTTACCTGTAGAAATTGGTCAAAAGACCAATGTGTATTCGAAAGTCTTTTTGCTTTAATTGATCCACACGATGTACGTCTTGAAGCAAGGCACGTCGCAAGCAAAATGGCGACATTTTTAAGTGGGTTCTGTTCACACATGTCTCTTTGTGAAGGTCAAGGTATTCGTGTCAGGGTTGTGCATGTCTCATCAGGGCCGTAACTCTCCGTTTTCACGTGCTCACGTTGAGCTGTGCTAGTTGTCAAATGATGTGTCCACCTCCATGTCTTCTTCGTTTCGTAGATTATGATTTTTATAGCCTACATTTTTGTCTTGTTAAACCTTATGTTGCCGAAAAAAAAGAGCTGCCAATTTTAATAAATGAATAGAGGCTAAAGAAAAATTCATCAGAAATACATTGATTTAGCAGTTCTTTAAAACCCCTTCAGTGCCAGGGGGAAAACGGCAGGTCATAAAACATTATCCAAAACAATAAACCTAAAACTGAGAAAATGGTCTGTCAAATGTTTACAGGCCCGAGGTCTAACATTAAACTCTTTAAGTCCTTGACTCTCTCTCTCTCTCTCTCTCTCTCTCTCTCTCTCAAAATATGTCCATAAACTGTTCGCCTATTTTCTTCAAAGGCGACAAGTTTGAAGAAGTTGGCCACCATAAAATTATTGGCATCACTATCGATAATAATTTGTCATGGTCGTATCATATTTCTCTGTTGTGCAAAGAGGTATATAAAAAGAACAACAACCAATCAACTTTCGAAAATTAAACACTTTTTGGACCTTGGCTGTCAAAAACTATTTGTCTGCTTATATAGAATCACACTTTAACTCACTCAGTACGGCCAGTCCTCTCTTCTCCTCTACACAGACCCCTCGGCTGTCCAGTGGGTGTCTGAATGACCCAACCTTTAGCTTCCGTCGTCAGAATTGTGGTATTCTTTGTCAACGTTCACCTCTCCAGTATAAGAGCCTTCCTCTTGCAATATTTTGATGATGGTAATTGGGCTGAAACGCCTTTAACGTCGTCTCTTTCGCCGTTCGTATGGAGAGAGTTAACTATGCTTCGACAGTGTGGGATTCGGTGAGTGACAGTATTATGAAGCCTGTAAAACTGATTCTTTTAAAATCTTCATTGACTATATCTGATTATATAGCTCTCGATATCCTCCCACTGAAAACAAAACTTCTATACAACAAATGTCTATTTATGTTCAAAATCATGTTTGGATTTGCTTCCCCCTCACTAAAGAATAAATTTGTAACCAACACTCATCGTCATGTTCATAAAGTTATGGTACCACTTCCGAGGATGGACCTTTTTGAATCTAGTCTGTCTTATTCAGGGGGCTGTTTATGGAGTGAAATATTATCCTTCCTCAATATAAACAATGTAAAAAGCATCCCTAACTTTAAAAACATACATTGTGCACATTTATTGAAAAACGTGATTATGTGACACATCAATTATAAACAACAAACATGTATAAGTCGTCATTATATACACGCCTCTCTCCTCCCCAGTCAGTCTTTCTCTATGTCTGTCTCCACTGTCTCTCACAATATCTCTCTGTTCAGTCAGCCTCCCCTACCTTTTTTACTTTTCCCCTTATCCATTCTTCCTTCTGCTCTCCACCACCCCCGTCCCCATTGGCCTTGTTGTTATTCATCTATTGCGATATTGTCTTGTACGTAAGTTCTGTACTTATGTTTGCACATTCTTATGTAATTTGAATGTTGGTGTTGTGAATTGACTCTTGCTTTTTCTTTTCTTTTCTTTTTTTTCTTAATGATCATTCTTGCCCAGAAGGCCGGATGTAAACAAGTACTTTGTGCATACTCCTTTACCTTCGTGAGATAAAATTTCGTTTCGTTTCGTTTTGTTTCGTCTCTCCTTCCCTCCCTCCTTGGTCTCTGCTCCTTTCCCAACAAAAAAATACACACACCAACCACAACCACCACCACTTCCAACAACAACAAAAGTAACACTATCACCACCACAATCACATGTTTTCCTTTTCGTCTTATTTCTATTTTGAATGTCAACCAGGTTTTTCAAGCAGCCACGGAACTGGTTGGAGATGGTGATATTTACCAAGACCATACTGCATTTCGTGATGGAGAAGTTGGTCTACTCAAAGGAAACGGAAGAAGTAAGCCATGCGGAGAAGTCGGTGACTGTGATTATGTACGCCCTGTCGGCAGTCCGCGTCCTGCGAATCCTCTATCTGGGCAATGTGTTCCCTGATTTGAAGGTGAGTCCTGTCACTGTCCTTGTTGTCAGCATTTAGATTTTGTTGCTGGTATTCTCCACACACACACAATGTGAGAAAGGTTCGACCAAAGATATCAAAAAGCTACATATATAAAGCAAAATACATACAAGCAAGTAATACACGACAGCGGCTTCATTTTCATAATCACTCTGCCCACTACCACCCTCCCCACTCCTTCCCTCCACACAACTGTCTCCCCTGTGCTTGCCAGCTTGACTGTGCGGCCCCTAAAGATGACCTTGTACAGAAAAGTTAAAACGACATCACTCTAGAATAATACAAACAAATACAAAACAACCCGAAACGGCGAAAAAACAAAACTGCTGGCATAGACAGAAGACGCTAAACTGGTATGAATCTAGTATATACATATCCAAACTATCAAATACTCGAAAAAAGATTTTTGCGTGTGTTGTAAATAGCAGGTGTAATAGCATCATCAATTAAGCATAATTCATTTTTATTCATAATAAACATTCATATACCATTATAGGCACCTCACCTCATTCCCTCGACCACACACACACACACACACACACACACACATATATATATATGTGTGTGTGTGTGTGTGTGTGGTTGAATTGAAAACCTTTGTTTCTGTTGGGTTGTCTGTAGATTGATTATCAATTTTTGACTCACTTGTGTAAACAAAGTCAGTTATGTTATAATGTTATGTTCGGTGTGTGTGTGTGTGTGTGTGTGTGTGTGTGTGTGTGTGTGTGTGTGTGTGTGTTAAACTTTAACTTTGCCAGTTTCTCTCAAAATACAAATTCTGGGCAGAATACATGCAGTGACACTAACAACATTATTAACGTGTTTACTGCATTTGAATATTCTAAAGCAGACACTGAATTAACGAACATAAAAGAATCGACCATTTCACTGAGTTAAGGTCATCCTTGCTACACTGCATGGTCTGTGCGGATCTTGACAAAACATTTTGCAAAGCCTGACGCGATGGCAACGTCTCCTTTACCGCCAAACTAAAAGAATTTTTCAAAGAAGCATGGACGTATTTACTGCATATGAATGTGTAAAGTCGATACTTGATGAATGAACAGAAAAGAGAAATTGACTGGACAGCGTCGTAGTTTCTCAGTAAAGAGTTGTCGGACAGTGATTTTTGTAGATCTATAAATAAATAAAAAACAACAAAATCAAAACAAAAACAACAACAACAAAAACTCAACAAAAACAAACAACAACAACAACCAAACAAACGGACGCATATTGCGGTGTGTTGGAAGTGATAGGAACGTCTCCTTTACCTCGGATTTGAAAGAAATTCTTAAATGCCCGAAATTACCAAATGACATGATTTAAACGGCGTTATCACTTCGATTACCATTGTCGATTTTTCCGCTAAAAATACATGCTCTAATGATAATTTTTAAACATCATTTTCGAACCCGCATAAGCCTCGTGCTTAAAACCAGTCATTCTCGACCCGAACATCCATGGGACCAATCTGCTTTCAGGACTTTAAAAAAAATTAAAAAAATAAAAAAATAAAATATTTTTTTAGAGCGAAGCTTTACGTAATTATAATGACGAATAGAGAACACAACAAACTATTTTTTAATGTTTTTTTTTCTTCTCCTTATCATTAAAAAAACAAAAACAACAACTTTAAGTGGTTATCACTAGTGAGTCTTGAAGGCCTTGCCTTTCTTGTTGTTAATGACATTGCGTTGTTTCTCCCTGATTTCTTTCAAAATGCAGGGAATCTTTTGTGTTATTTTCTCCTTACCCCACCCATTTCATTCTCATCTGAACTTGGGCCTCCTTGTTAGTTTCATTTCCCACACCTCTGTCGCCATTTTTTCTTTCTTTTTTAAAAATTATTTTTATTTTATTTTTTTGTCTTTATATATATATATATATATATATATATATATATATATATATATACATATATATATATATATATATATATATATATATATATATATATATATAACATACACACATATACCATTATAGGCACCTCAACATATATAATGAGGATCCTCACACAATGCATTTTTGTACTAATAGTTGCTTTAAGTTTTCATTTTCATCGGGTTTTTTCTTGCATTTCTGCTTGAATATTTAATGCAATGAGACTTTACTGGCTCGTGTTCATGTTTACACATACCTTCAATCCATTCAGTAACACTGTTTTGGTTATCTGTTGTTGTGTGGGGGTTGGGGTGGGGTGTATTTCTGTGTGTGCGTAGTCAACTTTAACATATTCATTTCATTTTTTAGAAAACAAAAAAAGTTCCCCCTTGACACACAGTTTGGCTTAAAAAAGGAAGATCGACAATCTGAGTTCAAACTGTAACTGGGGATCTGAATTTGCACCGCTTTGCACCCAGGTTTTTTTGGGGATTTTTTTCAAAGCAACTCGAATGCCCTTGTTGTCACAAGGCAGATGTCTGTGGTGTCAGGCATGCCGTTGAAGTTGGGCAGGGCTCTCGCCGTGACGTAAACTGGTTCGGACATCCTGCCTGCTGCACATTTGTGCCACAAAATACAGTCACAGATAGCCGGATTATCAGTTCGGATTGCAGGCGATGATATTCACTGTAGGATGTTACTTATAACACTCTCAAGGAACACAATGCTTGAATATTAATGTTTTGAAGAAAGAAAAGGAAATAAATGGTACCTGCTGATGTCCAATGTAAAACCAGAAATCCCTTGCGTCTATGACATAAAGTGCCCACATGGAATGATTTGAGTATGCACGTTAAGAAAGGGGAGATTTGGGGTTTTATGACAATGACATAAAGTGCTCACATAGAGTGATTTGAGTATGCACGTTAAGAAAGGGGAGATGTGGGTTTTATGACTATGACATAAAGTGGTCACATAGAGTGATTTGAGTATGCACGTTAAGAAAGGGGAGATGTGGGTTTTTATGACTATTAAATGAGTCTGAGTATTGGCCGTTAGCTTATGAATATCTTCTTATTTTCTGACTGGTTTCTGCCTTGTGAATTCTTATGATAGTTTCAGACAGATTCATGAACATACTGTCAACGCATCTGGATCAAGATTTGTTTTCCTTTGTTGCAGATTTGGAAATATGTGTCACCTGTTCTCCTTTTGTATATGAACCATTAGACATTATGCTGTGCCTGTCTCATACTTTAAGACCAACATATGGCTAGCAACATTGACACATATGCGTGTCTCATTATGATGATCTCAACACATATATTTTACCAAGCATTACCGTAGCTATGTTGCAGGTTGTGTGTGTGTGTGTGTGTGTGTGTGTGTGTGGCTGTGTGTGTTAGCATTAATATCATCACTATCATTAATACAGTACGGTAACAACGCACTGACTGGGAAGCAATTTCCTGCTGTCACTCAGTATGAAACCGTTCTACATCAATGAGCCACACACAACAGATCTTTAGATCTGATGAAGTGAGAGAAGCTCTGCATTTATGGGCGACGTAGTTGTGACCATTGCTGATGAGCAATTCTCTGTTCATGTAAAGTATAGATTGATCGGCAAGGGTCTGTATATTATTTGATGTGTTAAAATAAGTTCAAAACGTCGTTTCTAATAACCCCTGTGTTAAGTTACTCTGATATTCTGAGCAACTGCACTGCAAGTGAAGAGCCATTTGGTTCAGTGTTCTGCGTGGAAATGATGGGGTTCATAGCCTTCAACTTACTCCCATATTATGGCACAGAAGCGATACGAAAGATACTATTATGAGTATTCTTAAATAATATTTGAAAGCTTACCTTCAAGTAGTTATTTCACGATCAGTAAGTAGTTCACTTTGTCACACAATGTTCATCACATGGCTCACTCACACAGTGATTAAAGGCAGCTGACAAAGATAAAACAGAGAAATGAATTTACATTAATTTAATATCCACATTAACTTCTTGACCCACACACACACTCTCCACATGGATACAGTACACTATTCCTACAAAATTCCGCTCATTCACAAGGAGAGAAACAGGGTAACTGGAACTCCGACCAAACAAGAAAATCAAAAATAAATATTCAAAATACCTCAAACAGACTTTGAATATCCTCCTGTAGCAAGAGGCCAAAGTTCCTAGGATGCTGAAGCCCTACAAGGATCCATCACCAAATAGGATGCCCCATTTACTGTCTTCTTCTTCTTCCAGTAATGTCCGGCTGCCAACCTTGGCAGTTACTGACATTTGGAGAAGCTGTGTACCGCATTGGTATCAGACGAAGAGAGAGAGAAAGAAAGAGAGAGATTGTTGGTAGAATGGAGGAGGGGGGTAGGGGGGGTGGGGGGGTTATACTAATTTGCAGTATAAAGCTGTATGCAGAGCTGCACCACAGCTGTTAGGCTTTGTCCCACCAGCAAGCTAGTGGGCACCCTACTAGTGCACCAGACCTGCAAAGCGCCGTATCAAGTTTTGGGGGTGGGGGTGGGGGGCAGGGGTGAATAGTCTACTGCTTGGACACCCTCTGGAGGAAGATGTCCAGGTTTGGGGACTGGACTGATTGAGAAGGGGATGGTGTTCCAGTCGCTGATCGTTCTTGGGAAGAAGGTGGTGTTTCTACAGTCCGTACAGCAGGGAATGCACTAACTGTGTTGGCTTCTTCTGCTGCTTGGGGGCAGAGGTTTGAGGGCTGTGCATTTCACACATGCTTCACAATGCTTTATTTCATATAGCATGGAAAGCCTGTCAAGGCCACTGGAGCTGATGGAGTATGTTACACCAGAGGCATTCCTGTGTCAGTTTAAGACAAACCTGGCTGCTCTTCGCTGGACTTTTTCAATCCTGGAGGCTTGCGTGTTGGTGTAGGGGTCCCAAACAGTGCTGGCATACTCTACAATTGGCCGAACAAGGTCCTTGTACACCAGCTCCTTGGTCGTCTTGGAGCACACCTTCAGGTTTCGCCACAGGAAGCCCTGGGCACTGTTGGCTTTCGCACAGGTTTTGTCAATATTCTCGTCCCAGGAAAGATCGGTCTGCAGTGTGACCCCGAGGCACTCGAGGGTGTGGCCATGGAGGGAGTAGGTGGTACTGGCATTCATGGGCTTCCTGATACGGGTTAAGGGCAGCTGGTACCAGCACTGAAAGCAGTGAAAAATTGGCTGGTGATGAGTCGTCCACTGGACTTGAGTGCTGGGACTTCTGTTGTCATGGAGTGCTGGCGTTTCACGTTGGTCCAGAAACATTTATGGCCTGCGCTGGGATTGTTGTCCAAGTTGGAGGAAGTAGAAAAGGTTCTCTATGTAATGTCAGTAAGTACGGTGGAGTTGTTTTCGGATCTCCCTGTTTAGACCCCTGACTTCTTTCTGCAGGTCTTTTGAGCGACTCTTCTTCATGAGCCGGTGTGCTCTGTCGCGATTCCTGATCAGCCTGCATGTATTGGTGGAGATCCATGGGTATGAGTCCCTTCTCTTGGGTGTTTTGCTCGGAATGTGCCTGGCCATACTGTCCTTCAGGACTGTTTTGAACTTCATCCAGAGTTCTTCGGTAGGAGATATCACCTGTGTCCTTGTAATCCTGCTGGAGCTCGACCATCTCCCATTTCATTTCCTCCCAGCTGGCACGCCGGTAGAGGAGGATAGGGCACAGGGAGTTCTTCAGCAGGTCAGGTGTTGTTTTGTACTCGAAGTACACAATGCTGTGGTCAGACAGGCCAGGGATGACTTCAACTCTGGGAATGTGGGAAGGGCAGTTGGTCATCACAATATCCAGGCTGTTCTCAGAGGTGGGTCAGTTCTAGCACCATGTGCTAAAGACCGGTGTCATAAACTAGGTCGATGAACACTTGGTGAAGTGTGGCATTGGCTGGATGGGGCTTCAATGTCATCTTCTCCCAGTCCCAAGAGGGGAAATTGAGGTTGCCGGCAATCAGGAGCTGGGCGTTTTGCATCGGAGCGGCTCTTCTTAGGGCTACATCAATCGCATCAGGCCGGCAGAGTCAGAGACGTCTGGGCGGTAGCATGCACAGAGGAATAGTGGGCATACAGGTCTCAGAAGAAGAGCGGAGTTGGCATGAGGGAATGTAAAGATGAATGAGATCAGAAAGATATTGGTGGATCCATCTTTTTTCTTGATGAGGACAATGGGTGCACTGTAAGGGGAGGACGCTGGTTTAATGACTCCCATTCATAGAATGTTTTCAACTTCACAGTCAACTGTTTCCTTTTGGGAATAAGGCAGAGGGTACTGTTTGACATTCACTTGTTTGTCATTTAGTAGTACCAGGCGAAACTGCGTCAGGTGAGTCTTGTGAGGTAGGTCAGTAAGACAGTCCTTGTATTGGTCACACACTTTTTCAGTGTCTTTTCTTTGAGGTCGGGTCAGCTTGGGTGACAGTGACACTTGAGTTTGTTTTCCTCGGATACCAATGGTAGCAAGGGTACATTTCGAGAACCCAAAGGAACGTCTTCCGTGTTCTCTGGTACCAAGACTACGTTAACCATTTCAGCTGGTTGATCCTGGTATGTTTGAAGTGGTCTCTCAATGTATTGTTTGAGGAGGTTTGCATGGTTTAATTTGGGTCATATTTCCCATCTTCAGGCGGTAGTCATTTTCTCCAACCTTCTCTTCAATTTCAAAGAGTCCCTTCCATGACAACTCAAGTTTACTGGTTTTGCAAGGGAGTAGAATGGAGCCAACAGCAAACTCCCTCTGAACTGCTCTTTTGTCAAAGGCTTGAGCATAACGTTTGGCGAATATTTACAAGTTTTTTCAAGCCAATGGAAATCCCAGACGTGACCAAACCTCCAGTTGCACTTCGGCAATCTTCGCAGCTTCAGTCCCTTTTAATGAAATGGCTTCTGGGTAACGAGTAGCATAATCTACAATTACCAGAATGTTCCTGTTTTCACGATCAGTGACGGGTATGAGCGGACCAATCAGATCAATACCAAGTCTCTGAAATGGCTCTTCCATCAAAGGCATCTTTCCCAGTGGTACTTTGTGAACCCTACCCCTGAGAAAAACTCTGGCAACAGTCGCATGATGCATAGTACAGTCTGGCACCTGAAGAAAGTCTTGGCCAATAAAATCCTTGCCACTGTCTTTCCTGGGTACGTTTTACACCAAGATGTCCTGTTGTAGCCACATCATTAGCAAGTTTCAATACTTCCCGTCTTTGCAGTTCTGGAACAACACTCTGACTGTACCTACCTTCAGACCCATCATAAACCCATTGAAGAAGTCCTTTTTTCTACAAAAACTGGACCGTCCCTTTCTTTCCAGATGGTCTGACTTCAGCTCGGTTGGCAAGACTTCGAATGGTGGCCAAGGAAGGATCATTTTCTGTGCTAATTGCAGTTCAGCTCGAGAGTCAATCTCAACCTGTCCTTGGACTTCAGACGGTGCAACCAGCTTTTCTCCACACTTCTTCTGTTTCCTTGTTTGCACAGGGGCACAGATAGTGGGATCGGCATAGACGGACAACTGATGACACCAGCCTATTTCTCCCATCAGTTGGTTTCCAGTAATGACATTTGCAGCATCCTCCAGCATACAGACTGTGCTTTTCCCTGATAAAAGGGTGAGTTCAGGTTAACCATCACAACTGGCCAAGAACTTTTTACCATGGTTATTTGTTTTCTGCCCGCTAGAGTGCTCTCAGGTTTTACTACTTTTTCATTGACAACCAGTGTGGAAGCTATATTGTCACGTAAAGCGACGACTTCCTGCCCATCCAGTTTGACTGTCACACACGATTTGAAAGGCTGTGCAGAACCAGGAGGGCACAATACTGGTACAGAAGTAGAGGCCTGTACTACCGAGTTTGACGTCGTCACCAACTGCAAGAATCAATTGATTACATAATGTGAAGAAAGCCGAATCCCAACGGTTTCATTCTAATTATTCAGTCGAAGCTTACCTGGTGTCAACATGTTTATGTTATGAAAACACCTCTATTTGGAAAGACTTTTTAGCATGTATCACGAATACAAAATCACAGTTATTTTTAACATTTTCATACCATTCTTTGTGATTCTTAAAGCATTTGATGAATGAACAATAATCAAGGCTCAGCTTTCAGTGTTTCTATGTATTTCTTCATGAGGTGTTCCTGGTTGAATTTGCTTTTTAACCAGCACTTTGTCTTTCGCCTATCACCAGCGAACGTGTCGAATTTTTTTTCAATGGTCACAATATGAATGTTTATATTAACACTGTTTCAGGTTGTTGTTTCTTTGTTTCGTTGTGTGTGTGTGTGTGTGTGTGTGTGTGTGTGTGTGTGTGAAACTTTAACATATTCATTTTCATTTTGAATGCTTAGTCTGTCAACACCAATTTTTGGCTTAAAACAGGGAAATATCTGTTCTTTTCATAATTTCTGATTGTAATGACAATGCACGTCTGATAACTGCACGAAAATTATAATATGAACAGGAACAAAAAGCCAAAACAGATCAACAATCAGATTACTGTCTCATTTTTATTTCTCAATTTCAATTTTGCACTTTCGCATTATATACTTACATAACAGTAAGTTGCAGTCGTTTTATCATTTTTATTTCAAACGGGATTTTTTTTTTTTTTTGGGGGGGGGGGGGGGGGGGGGGGTTGGTTCGTTTAGTATGAAATATCGCATGCATGGGACTTTATTCTGAATATATTACTACTCTTCTAAAGTAATAATAATAATAATAATAATGGATACTTATATAGCACACTATCCAGAAATCTCCTCTAGGTGCTTTTCAAAAACGCTTTGTTAACATAAAACATTACATCTATGTTACATACACACACCAAAATGTGACCACACACACACACACACACACACGCACACGCACGCACACACACACACACACACGCACACACACACACACACACACACACACACACACACACACACTGCATACATACATTTTAACAATACATGTGTATCTTACAGCTACCCTAACACATATGGACACATAGGCAGGCACAAACTTACATAAACTCACGCACACACAATACACATTCATATACATGCATGTAGTTATGTACACATAGTCCAGCACAGCTAACGCAAAGGAAGTGGACCTGCCACAATTGAACTTACTGCTGAGGGAAAAGATGGGTTTTGAGACGAGGTTTAAAAGATGCGAGGGAATCAGAATGACGGAGGTTATCAGGGAGCTTGTTCCATGTCTTCGGCGATTGAAAAGAAAACGATCTGTGTCCATAGGTCTTACTTCTGACGTGAGGTATCCTGAGAAGTCGAGTATCAGAGGAAGAACGGAGCTGGCGAGACGGGGTATATATATGGAGGAGTTCAGAAAGATACTTGGGGCCAGATCCATTGACTGCAGAAAAGGTCAGAGTGGATAGCTTGTAGTCTATTCGATCAGAAACAGGCAACCAGCGGAGAGACTGAAGGAGAGGAGAAACATGGTCAAATTTAGAAGCTCTGCAGATGAGTCTGACAGCGTTATTCTGAATTCGTTGGAGTCTGTCTAACAGATATTTGGGAAGGCCGGCCAAAAGAGAGTTGCAGTAATCCAATCTTGAGAGAACCAGAGAGTATACAAGTATCATATCTTTAGCTATAACTCTGGGCTTTGGAAAGGCTTTGTGTTTTACACTCAGTCTGAATGTCTTATATTTACATTTTCCAAAGTTGTTTTTTTTATTTCTTTTTCGGGTGGAAAATTAGTGTAGTCCTGCTAATAAATGATTTTGAGTAAGCATATGTGATTCTTGCAATAACATATTTAAAGGCAATAGAAGCAGCTCAATTTTATTCAGATGATGATTTGTGCATCAGCCTCATCATAAAAATGTTCATGTATGTTCATGAATGGCCATAAAAATCAGCATGTCTTCTTGCATTTTGCCTCGTATTTGCGTTTGAGGACGACAATTAGCTGGAGTAAGATTGCACTGCATGTGTACATTTGAAGGGTTGGTTTTGTTGTTGTTTTTTTCTCTCTCCACAGTGTCAGTTGTCGTTCAGAGCAAGATGTTTGCATTCATTTGGAGAAATACATTTGCAGCTTGCGTTTCCACGGATATTGATTCCAACAATGAATTGTCCTGTCATTGACGTTTATGCCTAAGATACCGTGCTAAAAGAGGTTGGAACATGCTTGGATCGTACATTTAGTAACTCTAGAAGTGTACACACCTCAGGTCACTCTGATTTGATTAACGGAGAATAGATGGCCAGTCCGCTAAACATTATTTGTCAAAAGAAAAGGACTCACTCAGAGTAATTATCGTGCATATTACGCTAACAAATATGTCTTGCGATTATGTTTTATAGAATATTGTGATATAGACAGGAAACGTTTTAGACTTTGACACGTCTATGTTCTGATCGTAAATCAACGAAATCCAGAACGAAGTGGGCTGCTTGATATAGGATTGTTGTTTCAAATATGCAACATTCGGTTTGACAAAAACTTGTTTGCGATATTCAGATGCCACCCAGAGTGTGTTTGTGATGAAATCGGAAGACAAGGTTTATAATGAGAGGGTCATCCATTTCACTGATGCGTCTTTGGGAGTGTTGTTCAAATTCCCTGACCGATATTGGAAATATCTATATCTCTCTGGTCGGGTTGACTCAGGGATACATGAAAGGAAGATTACAGTACAGACTTGAAGTGACTCAGCATCAGTGCAGGGGCTTCTCTGGTATGTGGCCTTATGGTGACGTACCATTGATTGCTTTATGTGATCTGCCACTGCTTGGACTGTGGTAGGTGAACTTTGGTGTAGAATCGTATGACGGAGAGGGGAAAGAGGGGACTCAGAATGAGGGTGGTGTGGGGGTAATGCCACTGAATCATCTTGGGTGATTGCAGAGAAAAGAAAAGAAAGAAAGAAAAAGAAGAATAAAAAAAGGTCAGTGATTATTTTGCCATGTAACTGTACAACACGATGCCCTCTTGTCTACAGATTGTGTACCTCTGCTTTAAGTCCAGCCTGAAGGACCTGCTGCTGATGTTCACTTGCGCCATCACTTTCGCACTGCTCTTCGCCACCCTGGCCTACATGTCCGAAATGCTCTCTGGCCTCCAAACCTTCTACTCCATCTTTCATGCCACGTGGTGGTCCATCATCACCATGACAACGGTGGGCTACGGTGATGTCCACCCGATATGCTTGGCGGGGAAGTTGGTGGGGTCACTGTGCGCGCTGTCCGGGGTTGTGGTCCTTGCCCTCCCCATAGCTGTCATCGCCGACAACTTCTACGTCTACCACAGCAACACATGCATGCTTCAATACAACACAGACAGGGGCTCTTTCTTGAAGGAGAACCTACAGTTCAGCATCTCTCATGATGCTGGCCAACACACTGACGGGGACGAAAACGATGACAGTGACGTAGGCGTAGACATAGGCGTTAGCCCCTTAGAAGGGGGTAAACATGGAATTGACAATCACCTGAGTGAGCAGGAAATCATACTTTCAGATGACCGGTGACTGGGAAAGAAAAAAGGGACAGTCTCATATCAAGCCAAATCAAGTGCGTGTTTCTTCTACTTACGCTTCAAGTGTGTGAGGAGAAATTGGAGCACCGCACAGACCGGTTCACCAGATTCCTCTAAGTCTTGATTGTGTGTCAAATCCTGGGTCTCTGCAAATAGTGTTCCTGTCGATTTGAAAGATTTGGAACGTATTTTATGTCCGTCTTGTGTTGGCACTTCTTCAAGGAGGAGGCCATGTCGAATCTACAGTATTGTCAGTCCATCAGATTTTTTTTGTTTTCACCTCCGTCTCCCTCCCACAACAGTTCCCTGATGGATTGTTTCAGCAAGGCAGTTGAATCTTCTTTCGTGGCCATACCAGCCTAACTTTCTACCAGCATGAACATTTTTTTCGTATTTGTATTTGTATTTCATTTTATTACCACAGATTTCTCTTTGTGAAATTCAGGCTGCTCTCCCCAGGGAGAGCGCGTCACTATACTATAGTACAACCCAATTTTTTTGTTTGTAATTTTTCCTGCGTGCAGTTTTATTTGTTTTTCCTATCGAAGTGGATTTTTCTAAAGAATTTTGCCAGGAAGAACCCTTTTGTTGCCGTGGGTTCTTTTACGTGCGCTAAATGCATGCTGCACAAGGGACCTCGGTTTACCATCTCATCCGAATGACTAGCGTCCAGACCACCACTCAAGGTCTAGTGGAGGGGGAGAAATTATCGGCGGCTGAGCCGTGATTCGAACCAGCGCGCTCAGATTCTCTTGCTTCCTAGGCAGACGCGTTACCTCTAGGCCATCACTACACACTGTATCAGATCTAATTTTGGAATGCTGTTTATTTAAAACTCAGTATGCTCGTAGAATGGTGATCCCCCAGGGGCAACATAACAGGCAGTTGGCATCACATGTCTGTCAACAACAAAAACACGTTCATTTATATCCCTTTCACTTGATGTTCAGTATTTTACTGATTTTGAATATTTTCCTAGCCATCAATACAACACCCCCAAAGTTTCTCCCATGATGAAATCTAATAGCTAGAGCAACAAGTTTTAAATGAAGAGTGAAAATGCCACTATTATCATAATGCTGATTCAAGAAATGTTTCAGTAAGACAATTGAAATCTAATGAACTGACTTAATCAATAAAACATATATCATTCAGTTTACCATACAGGCTCTCCAATCTTAATTTTTAAAAGTCCATTCATTTGATGGTCAGGTCTGTCCCATGTTTTTTTTTTTTTTTTTTTTTTTTCTGTCACTGATACCATGTGGTGGCTTGCTGGGCTGTTCTTCGGGAAAAACAAAACGAAACAAACAAAAAAATCCGTCAAGCCCGGCTTGTCTGTTTCCTGCAGAACCAGTGGGCCCTAAACGTGCGTGGCTGCTGTGTTGTGTGACGTCACGGGGCGTCCCTCTCGTGACTGGCTGCTGTTGACCATGGCCTTGACGCTGGGAGACACTGATGTCATCATGCCAGGGGCTGGTCCTGTCAGCCAGTTCATGTCAATGTCGGTCACCTGGTGACACATATGACGTCATCAGGAGGGGACCCTTCACTGTCGTTGGTTGTGTCTCGTCGGCCTTGACTCTCGAGTCCATCATTCTCCATGCACTCGGCGTGTCGTATACTGCAGGAGTAGTCTACAACCCCCACTGATGCAGCTTGGGCGTACGTCCTGGGATCCGGGGGCAGAGGAGCAACCACTAATTTCCTGTTACTGCTATAAGCTTTCTTTCCTTCTCTTCTGACCTGAGCCATGACACTAGATCGTGCATGTGTCAGATCGTCAGCTACTTCACCACCTTTCTCAGCACGCTTCCTTAAGAAGTCCCCATCTGTAATAATTGCCAGTTTTTTCTCCATCAAGCAAATTTGTCATGGGTCATCTAGTCAGCTTGTGTATGTCATTGTGCGGAAAGAGAGTCCCTCCAGTCATGAGGTCGTAAGGAGTACAAAATTCCAGCAGCCTTTTTCCATTGCCATTCATAGTGACACAACCTTCCCTCCACACTAAAATCATTGGTTTCTCTGTCATTTTCGTTTGTTGGAGCTTAACACTGGATGATGGTGATATTGATACGTTTCCCTTTCATTCCAGCCTTAAAATCGGAAGGTGTTCAATACAAAAAATAACTGGAGTGCCACGAGTTGGTTGTGAGAATAGTTGCTACAGTACGGTTGTTGTTTTCAGTGGTATCAACTGAAGTTTTGTTCACAGACATGCTTCTTGTTCTGTTGGCTATTGAACCGTCCATCAGAGTTAGTGGAGACTCGGTGTCTTCAGCCATTTCCCCTTCTTTAGCCAGAAGTGGAGATGACGTCCGAGCCTGCCAGCCAATATTCAAACACTTTTCCGTTGGATGGATCGTGTCTTTTGTGTACTCATTGTTGCTGTCATTAATATTTTCATGTGACAGAAAAGAGACACTTCCATGTTCTTGCAGTGCAGAGAAGTTATACGCAGTGAACAGTTCCTTCTTCCCTTTTACATCAGGTGCTGTGAGTGAACCAGCTTTGCAGACGACCACTGGACTTTTGGTCTACTGTTTTTTGTGATTTTGTTTGTTTTGTTTTGTTTTCTGTTCGCAATAAGACTTACACACCCCATGTCTTTGACAGGATCCACTAACAATTCACTGCTAGGTTGATCTAGTAACAATTCACTGCTAGGTTTTTTGTCTTTACTTTTCTAAGTCATTCATGCAACATTAATGATAACAGTGTCAAGTTGAGACATCTTATCAAATAGTTCCGAAATTTTCATGCAATCTTCAGTTGTGTAAGTGTTCATGGCGTTGGCTTGAAAACCGTAAGAGCTTTTTTTTTTTTAAATTATTTTATTTTATTTTTTTACAGCCAACAAAATTTACCATAGTCATGAAAACTGAATAAATGAATGAATGAACTTTTTTTTCGTAGGGGTAATGAATTAAGCATACATGCATTTTATATCCAGCCCTAGAAAACCCAAAAACCAAAAAAAGAAGAAAGGAAATTAAAAACAAAAATTTCAAAAATAAAAATGAGAGAAAGAAACTCATTATGATACACTGCATATCAGGATAAAGACTAAATAAAAGTAAGTTGGGAACTAATAGAGAGATGTACAGACACGTGTTCAATTAATACATGGCAGGAAAATACAATTTCAGCGAGATTTATATTATTCGTCAAAATGTATGGTGTAATATTCGGAATCCGTGTGTGTGCGTGTTAAAAACGGTGGAAAGTCGATTCCACAACCAGCTTCCAGAATTCAGAAGACTTGATTCATATGAAGTAATTAGTAAAGAGAACAAAAGATGGTTCTTGCTGAGAATGATCATGGTCATTTGTATTTGGACATAATTTCAATGACACAGGAAACGAATGATGAGCGCCCAATGGCAGCCGTCAATCGGTTCTACCCAGGTAGGCAGCCTGTTGTGTAAATGACTCCATGTTTGTAAAGCATCACTCAATCAATCAATTTTGTGTACTTTCCAAAACGTTCCAGTCTGCCTCAGAGCCACCTGGTTTGGGGGTGTGGGGGTAGGGTGGGGGTGTCATTAATCTGTGCCACGTTAGTTTTCGCACCCAGTGCAGTTTTACGTTATTTGATGATGCATCCAGTTCGGGAAGGGTGTACAAGTTATTCGTTTACTTTCAATTTCACTTGTCTTATTATAATATTACCTTACGGAATGTTTTCCCTTTACATGATGATTGAAATGTACATGCTAAAGCTTTCCGTGTTTCATTTTTTATTATTTGACTTATGGAACACGTTTAACGGAATGTTTTCCGTTTATTTGACTGGTGTGCATTTGGTGATCAGGTAAACGTGTGCAGGGTTACTCATTTACATATTTTCATTTCCATTGATTACTTGTTGACGAATATCTCAATGAGCCGAAAGAAAATGAAATGTTTCAATTGCTAAAAGCAGTCAGTAAAGTCGTTTTAACTGAATTGAATTGATTCTGTTCCTGGATGATTAACACAGTCATGCATTGGTTGTAGATCTAGGGCTAATTGATTTGTGTAACTGGTTTCTTACATTCCTTTAGTATATGTACATATGTTGTGCTATGATGTTGCCATTTTTGATAACTGTGGTGTTGTTGATTAAAATGGATGGTGTCAGACTGTGTTTGGGTTGTTTTGTTGCTTCTTATTGCAGATCTAACTTCCCATGCTGGAGATTTTGCTTTGGCTCCACTCACTTCCCTATTTATTGTGTTGCCAACTGCGTCTCCATGTTTTTTGTTGTTTTTTTTTGTTGTTGTTTTTTTCCCCCCAGTCTTTCAGCAGGGATTTGAAAGATAACAAATCTGATTGTAGATCTAACATGACACTTGCCTTGGGGTGGCGTGACGTGTTGTTCTTTAGGAGGTGGAAGTGGGTTTAGAATGTTTCATAAATGCTCATGGTAGCCATTTTGTACCTCCAAATGGGAAGTTTGTATGCACAGCAAACGACAGCTGTTTCGCACTGTGTAGTGCTCTTCGGGCACAGTACCAACTCCTGACTGCTGACCAGAGAGAAACACTGATACTGAAACAAAGAGAAAGTCCCCACAGCTCAGTAAGGACCTATCTTTTGTGAAGAATATGTCTGTCAAAACGGACATGTAAACTGGAGCGGTAAAAATGAAACTCATGAAAGTTATCAGTCGAAGTACACAACAAGGTCTTCTCTTGTGGGGAGCTTGCTTATTTATTTATAGCCTGTTCATCAAAGATGATGATATTAGACTGAAAATAAATGATATTGTTATCATTTGGAATATTATCATTTCTATCATAATAATGATTGTTATTATTAGTTAGAAGTCGACATTTCTGTATATTCGAATGAAAAGTGGGGACGGTTGAGGTGGAGGGGAGGGGTTGTGGTGGGGGCAAGGGGCAGGGGACTAAGAAAGGAAGAGACAGACAGACAGAGAGAGAGAGAGAACAGAATGTGGAAAAGATAGAGTACAAAATCTAAAATGGAGAGGGTGAGTGTCAGTGATTGGAGAAAGAAAAAACATAATATTGGAAGGGGGTGTGTGAGAGACGGGACGGGGGAAGCGAGGTTAGGAAAAAAAAAAAAAAAAAAATCAATAATCAAATATTGTATGCACTACTTCTGTAGATTATTATTTGAAAAGAGGTTCATGTGGGGATATCAATAATCAAATATTGTATGCACTACTTCTGTAGATTATTATTTGAAAAGAGGTTCTTGTGGGAAATAGAGTAAACAACCAACTGGACTATTTAACACATAGCTAGCTAACTTTAATAAAGAACAGCAGTTTGAAATATATAACTTTTTCCAAAAAATGTTAACATTTGAAATTGGTAACACGTGTTCCGTAATTTCTGGAGGCAAAAAAGGTTTCATTACTAAACAGCGGGTTAAAACGTGCTCAACCGTTGCAAATTCATTCAATATTTTCACAATATTTTGTGTATGGAGCATTTGGTAATAACCTAAATGCCATGCTCTTGACAGCCCTGCGAGTTCTTTTAGCGTTTAAGAAGGCAGAAGTGTTAACTTCTGAAGACATAATGGAATTTTGCATATTTCTTCCAACAATATTACACATTTCAGATGATGATAAACGATGAGGAAGTTCAATTGCATTTAAAGCGTTTTTAGCTCCAAGCTTTGCAAGATGATCTGCACGTTCATTAGCGAAAAGTCCACAGTGTGAGGGAATCCAGCACATTTCAATATTAGTTCCTCTCATTTGAATACAGTGAATCAAAAATCTTATTTCAAAAATGATGTTATAATTAATGTTCGTACAACCTGATTTGATAGACTGCAGAACTGATTTTGAATCGACACAAAATAAAACATTAATCAAGTTTAGGGGCAGATCAATTAGATATGTTAATGCCATAAGGACGGCAATTAATCCAGCTGTAAAAATTGAGAAGCCCTTTCCAATATGATATGACTTTTCAATTTTCAAAGCAGGAATTGCATATCCAGAACCAGCAAACAGGTTTTCTGGAACAGAACCGTCTGTAAATATTTTTAAGTGGTGGGGGTATGTTTCAGACAAGTGTGATTTGACTCGAGAAGCTAGTATATTGGGATTTTCATCTTTCTTAATGTCACAATATTGAATATCAAAAGCTGCTCCCGTTAATTCCCATAATGGAACTGGTGAAGTGCTCATAATCGGAGCAACATTTTGTGGATCAACATTTGATTGATTAATAGTATCTGACACGTATGAAGAAATGGTTTCTAGATTTCTGTTCTGTTTCGCTCGTTTCGAAAAAAAGTTTGTCAGACCGTATATTAATCTCAGTTTTGACAGAATTTTCTGTAGCATTTGCTCTAATGACATATTTTGCCAATGCTAGCTTTCTTAATTCATTAAGAGGTAGTATTCCTGCAGCTCTATACGACTGTAATGTGTTCGTATGAAACGGAACACTTAGGGCCAGCTTTATGGCTTTGCTATCTAGGCTTTACATTTTTTTAAGGAAAGCATTCCAAGCAGAGAAAAATACCTCATGAAAGGTATCAGTCGAAGTACACAACAAGGTCTTCTCTTGTGGGGAGACTTACAGTTCAGTTCAGTTACTCAAGGGGCGTCGCTTCGTTCAAACAAATCCATATACGCTATACCACTGCTAACCAGGTGCCTGACCAGCAGCCTAACCCAACACGTTTAGTCATGCATTGAGGGGAAAATACACTGACGGCTCATAGTGGCTTGACAGTGATAGCTTTCTTAAACTTCTGGTGCTGGAACTGCAATAGAAGACGCTATATGTGTAATGACGAGCTGGTATGGCGACCAACGCCATTGACAGTGTTTGACAAATGGTACAGCAAATAATTCGTGTGCATTCTGAATGTCTACTTTACATCTTTCTAATGTTTATTGGAAATTGATGGTCATCCTTTCCATTAAAATATGAATATAATAAGATGTTCCATCATTTGTGTGTGTGTGTGTTTATGTAGATAGTATGTATGTGAGTGTTTGCGCGCACCTCAGTACATGTATTTGTGCGTGCATGCTTGTGTATGTGTGTGTATTGTAGTGTGTGAGGCACAATTCCGAGCGTGGTGTCATTTCCGAGCAATGCTCGCTGCTTTTTCAAATTTGATGATGAAATGATACGATATGGACCAAGCTCTAAGCACTTTATGAACACAGGGTCGTTTGTCCAACAGGCTGTCTACCTGGTTAGAGCTGGCTGATAGCTGCCATTGGGAGCGGACCAACATGGCTGACTCTGTGAAAGGATTTCCGAACACTTTTGGATATGGTAAATAATTTTGGAAGATGATACTATCATCGAATCATGGAATGATGCGGTAAACGTCAAAATCAGTATTTCTAATCAATGGATGCTTTTCCTGACATGCACTTTGATTATGTTAAAAAAATAAAAATAAAAAAAAAAGTTCTCGATCGTAGTCCCATCTTCTGTTACTATTCACGTACTTATTTTTGGAGCTACTGTTTACGGACCCGTCACAGTGCTCACCATCTTCGCTATTTCTTAGATTCTTTCATTTTATAAATAAATATTTATATTCGTTAGAATTGGTCAGAAAATATCGCATCATTCCATTATTCTGTGTTAGTATCATCTTCCAAAATTATTTACTGTATCCAAAAGTGTTCGGAAATCCTTTCCGCAAGCTTTTATTGAGACTACTGTCAATATACAAGAGTCAGCCATACTGGTCAGCTCTATATATTGGGTGTTTTAAAATCGCTCTCATAAGCTTAGCGTCGAAGAGTAAACAGAATTTTCTGCATATTATAATTATCCAATATGCGTTCTGTGCCTCCATACTAATTTCATGATTCACTCATGTTCACATAACTTTTTCGCATGACTATTCTCGATGCTACTGTCTGTTCGGTAAAGCACGGTCTGCATTGTTGTTATCTCCTCGATTCCTTTAATTTATAAATAATTATACTTCGATACCAATTATTCGGCGAACAGAAAATACTGCATCATTCCATTATTCTATGTTAGTATCATCTTCCAAAATTATTTACCACATCCAAAAGTGTTCGGAAATCCCTTCCGCAAGCTTTCATTTTCACTACAGTCAATTCACAAGAACAGAGTCGGCCATGTTGGTCCGCTCTATATACTGGGTGTTTTGAAATTTTAACAAAGGCCAGGAATACATTAAACTTCTTGAAAATGGTATGCAAAGAACCATGGAGCCAGGACATATTCACATATCCAAAACCCCAAAACAGGCGTGGCGAAAGAGGTGGGAAAAGATTGTGCTTAGGTAGCAGAATGACAAAAGCAGAGCGGCTGTCAAAGAAATTCTTTCGAATCGGCAGTTGGAATTGTTCCAGCGCGAGAATGAGAATCTCAACAGTTGAGAAAGTGGCATATGATTTTGACATTTTATGTCTCCAAGAGACCAGGACAAGTGTAGACAGACCAATACATTTTGAGAATTTCACAGTCTTTCAAAGGAGTGAAGGAAGAGGAGTAGCAATCATACTGAACAAAAACCCGAAAAACAAAGTTTCCAACATAAATCTAGAAAAATGGTGTAGCAACTCATGTGAACTAGTGGGGGTGCGTCTTGAAAAACCTGACGGAATTTACAAAAGCATCGTGCTCATCAATGCCTATGTTCACCCAGGAACCTGCACAACAAAAGAGGATTGTGCCTTTTTAGAGGAAATAGAGAACGAATTTGGAGACTCAGTCATTATCTGTGGAGACCTTAATGCAAGATCGAAGTTATGGGACCAGCGGAACACCAATCCACAAGGACTCGTACTTGAAGGAATGATAGGGGAAATCCTTATTAGCCCATTAACAACCACATCCCCAACTCGCCTTGGAACAAGACAAGGGGACAGTGACAGTGTGATCGACATCACTCTAACATCTCCAAAATTCAGAGCAGAAATGAATGCAGAGACGCTTCCACACCAAGGCTGTGACCACCTCCCGGTAGTTTTCAGTCTACAGAAACTGTCAGATAAACCCTGTATGAAACCGCGTGATCCATTTCAGTATGAAACCGAAGAGGCAACCATCATCGAAAAATTAAGACGCAGAAGAAACAAAAGAACGGCACCGAACAGGATGCAAACTATTCAGCACCCATGGTGGAATACCGACACACAGAGAGCCTGGATAGAAAAACATGCGGCTGTCAAACTTTGGCAAAAAGAGAGAACAAAACCATCTCCGGACAAAGATATTGAAACAAAAATGAAAGAAAAAACTAAACAGTTTGAAGTCATTGCTCGAGAGGCCAAAAATGACAAGTGGAAACAGTTTTGCGAGGCACTCAGTTATGACACAACATTGACAGAGTTCTGGCAATTTTATCGTCGCATGGAAGGGAAAACGTGCACAACAACAACCCCAGACATGTTAGACACTGACGGAACCAAGCTTAAGACAAACGAAGAAAAAGGGTCTGCCCTGTTCAAACGTTTCATACAACAGAGCGATCAAAGAAACTTAGATGAGAAAAAGAAATATGTTGAGGAGTTAAACCAAACCCTTATGCAGACTGGACCTGATGATGACTTGACAATAGATGATCTAAACGAAGCAACAGCTAAATACAAGAAAGAATCGGCTCCTGGCCCAGACAAAGTTCGCTACTCGGACATCAAGGAGCTATCGGAAGAAGACAGAAGCAAACTTTTCAATCTATATCAAAACAGTTTCCACAATGGACATGTGCCGGAGGACTGGACACACAGCTTCTTAAAACCCATACCAAAACCAGGAAAGGACCATCGTCAGGTAAGCGGCTACCGGATCCTAACCATGCAAAACATTGCTGGAAAGCTCATGGAACGCATGATAGCCAGGAAACTTGCAAGGGATCTTGAACACAGGCACATTCTCCCTTCAAATCAAGGGGGTTGCAGAACAGGCAAGTCCACATGGGAAAATGCAGCTGCTTTTGCATATGAGGTATATGAAGGATTTCAAAGAAAAGAAGAAACCCTAGCAATGCGCAACTTTCAGATTAAAAAACTCACATGGTTTTACTGCCCGTGACATGCAGTTGTTAAGGGAAATGAGCGAGCTGACAGACTTGCTGGTAACGCAACACCAACGAGCGGCCTACATCTAGGAAAATTGGAAATCCTCAGAAAAGTCAAAGAATATCAAAAAGAACAGGTACAAGGTCATCACATCATCAATCGCCTCAAAGAAATAAAAGCAGAGAGAGGGAGCGGCCGTAAGTCTAACATGAAAGGTAGAGCACGATGCTTTGCAAATCAAACAAATATCGACATCATTTCCAAACCTACATTGCGCAAATTTCTTCAAAACGGAACAGAGTCTCTGTGGGCTTTTCCAAATACAATAGACTGAGCAACACACTAGACACCACGTTCTTGGCATCAGAGATCTTTTCCCATCCTTCTTGCGGCCAATCAGTGACAGCCTCTGTGCATGTGTGTATGTGTGGGTCTGTGTGTTTGAGTGCGTTTGTGCATGCGCAAGGGTGTAAGTGTACACAAGTGTCAGGAGAGTTCTGTGCACGTGCGTATGTTTGTGTGTGTGAGGGGGAGGTAGGGGTGCCGGGGGCAGGGGGGGGGTAGAGGATGTGAGTGTATGCATGCCTACACTGTTGGAGCAACTGGATATTGGAACGTGCGGGTGTGTATATATATATATCTTTGTATATATATGTTGGGGGTGGGGGATATGGGCGTATGTGTGTGTGCTTGTACAAGTAAGTGTTCATCTGTATGTGTGTGTGTGTGTGTCGTGGAAGCTGCGATACGTAGCCTAGAAATGAGTATGTGGAGGAGGGGGGTAGAGGAGGTGCAGGGTAATATGTGTGTGTGTGCTGGGGCTCATGTACGTTTATGTGTATTTGACTGTGCTTTCATATCTGTGAAACTGCATGTTTGGCTCATATCTGTTATGCATGTGTGGGTTGGCTCATATCTGTTATGCATGTGTGGGTGTATGTGTGAATGTGTGTCTTCATGTTTTACATTTATTTGCTTATTTATCATCATAGTTGTCTTATTTATTTATTTATTTATTTATTATTATTATTACTACCTTTTTTTCATATTATAATCATTATTTATTTATCTATCTATTTATGTATTTATTTACTTATTTATGTCCGCTTATCTATTATCAACCTTTTTTTTTCTCAAGGCCTGACTAAGCGAGTTGGGCTACGCCGCTGGTCAGGCATCTGCTTGGCAGATGTGGTGTAGCGTATATGGATTTGTCCGAATGCAGTGACGCCTCCTTGAGCTACTGAAACTGAAACTGAGAAGTTTAACGGATGAAAATGATTTGGAATCAGAAATAACTCTCAAATCCGACCGCGATTTTCCAAAGAGAGCTAGATCTGTATCCTCTCATACCACACTGGGAACATACACGTCAAGTATTTTAACAAATTCCGGCGTGAATAAAACCCCACATTTTGCTAAAAGGTCTGTGGTATCACCTACACCTGTATAGGAACTTCAAAGAGCGCAATTTGATATCGATCACACTGATCTGACCAAAGATGACAACAAATTTACTTACATCGCATGTACGAATCCATTTGGAAGACAAATACCTTAATCATCTAAAGATATCCCTAAAGATATTTACAGACGGCTCTGTTGTGAATGATGGAGCTGGTGCCGCTTTCGTTATTCCAGACCTTAACTTTCAAAACTCATTTCAACTGGGAGAGAATAAGTCCATCTTCACAGCTGAACTCATAGCAATTCTAATGGCGTTAAATTTCATGATTCCTTTCCGAAAACTATATTTTCAGATTCTATTTTCTGTTGATTCTAAATCAGTTCTTCACGCTATTGAACTTGTAAAAGAAACGGTTAGGTATGAACTCATTATTGAAATTAACCATTTGATTCACGAACTCTTACTAAAAGGCTGTCACATAACCTTTTGCTAGATTCCTTCTCATTGCGGTTTTTACGATAATGAAAAAGTTGACATTTTGGCTAAAAAAGAAGCTAGAAGCTCCATGAAGGAGTTAGATTGAAATATTTCGCTTTCACTACAGGAATGTTACACCATGGTAGAAAAAGTCCAATGGTCAAAATTTCAGTTTGAAGAAAAACACGCCGGTAAATCGGAGTTACATAAGAATATACAGAAAATGTATGATTTAATGGGAAAACATTATCATAATGATTTTCATAAGAGGCAAGTCATTTCTCTAATCTGCAGATGGAAAATAATTGTTTTAGGACAAAATATGTCAGTAACGTTTCTTGCATCTGTGGTGTTCACATAACAACCGATCATATACCAACTTGCGATATGTTAAAGTCTCACATCCCTGAACTGAAATCATCTTCAGTGTTGACGATCTTCAGCAGTCCATTGCTAATGTATGACTTTTTCAACTCCTTGTTAAATAATCCAGTTGGTTCGCTGTTATATTTGTTAGTTTTTCATAAGAAATAGGTTATATTGTTATGTTTGTTTCGTTTTTTTGTTTTGTTTTTGTTTTTGTTTTTTTGTTGTTGTTTTTTTTGGGGGTGGGGGGTTGTTTTTGTTTTTTGTTTGTTTTAGTTTTGTTTTTTAACAAAACTTAAATCAATAATTTTCTATATGTAACACACACACACACACACACACACACACACACACACACACACACACATACTTTCACTTACTCGCATGCACACACAGTAATCCCCCCCCCCCCCCCCCGCCGTCCCCCCCCTTCCCCACCACTCACCAACCCGATTTTTTTTTTCCTACCCTCGTCTAATATCACTTACAGTGAAAAGATTTTAAACTAAACAACGAACGAACGAACGAACTTTTAACAATATTTGGATTCGAATCTTTCAAAAATGGGTACATGTGCTCTCCATTGATTTGCAGTCAGACATGGATACCCTTTTTCTCGCTTTGAATTCGTTTTTGCAGTGGAAATTATAATACATCGTTTTTCTGTGGCGCGATATCCATCACCAATGCTGCTCAAAGCGCCTTACATCATCCAGATGACTATAAACATGACTTAAAAAGCACATCAACCGCTATCTGACAATGAAAAACATCCAATGTGTTCATTTGAATGAAAAAGCACACTCAGGAGATGAATCAGATTATAAAAGCAAAAGTAAATAAGGCTTAGATTAAAACAAAATGCATTTCATAGAACACACACACAAACACACACACACACACTCATAAGCACACACACACGCGCGCGCGCGCACACACACACACACACACACACACACACACACATATATATATATATATATATATACAGAGAGAGAGAGAGAGAGAGAGAGAGAGAGATGTCCCTCCCTTACAGACACACAGACACACTCAAACACAGACACACACACGCTGACATTAAATATCATCTGCACTAAAAACAAAATTGCATAAGCATTAAGATATTTCTGATTTTCTAACATAGAATTCTGTTCGGACATATTAACATGCCTACACGCTTACACACGCGTACCAGAGCACTGTACCCTCACAAACACATGCACGCACGCACGCACACACGCACGCACGCACGCACACACACACACACACACACACACACACACGCCCATTAAAAAATAACCAGATAGAAAAAATGCCATCACATCTAAGACCAAAACTACATAAAATACACACTGCATTAAAACAGGACTACAAAAATACTAGTACAAAGATACTTGCTAACAGGCATACCTTGGTTTAACCGTTCCGCCCAGACCAAAAATGCTTACGGAAAAGGTAAGTTTTCAGATCTGACTTAAAGGAATGTAGATCAGAGACATTTCTAAGAGATGAAGGTAGAGATTTCCACACTTGGGGAACCTGAGCTCTGAAGGACCTATTTCCAGGGCATTTGAAATTATTCCTTGGAACTTTAAGTTGCTTTTCAGAACTGGATCTTAATGTTCTGTGCGGTTCATATGTTTCCAATACAGAGGAGAGATACAGTGGAAGAGACTTGTCAAAATGTTTGAAGGCGAGTGTTACTAACTTATAGTGAATGCGGGACTAAATCGGAAGCTAGTGTAACCGATTCAGCAGAGGTGTAACATGATCAGGTTTCTTTTTGGCAAGAACCAGTCGTGCAGCTTTGTTCTGAATGTTCTGTAATCTGTTGATGGAGGAAGATGGTAAACCTGCAAGAATGGAATTGCAGTAATCCAGTCTGGACAGGACAAGAAGGAAACCAACTGAGCCATATTTTTCTCTGTTATGTAGGGTCTGACTGAGGCTAGCCTTCGGAGATGAAAATTACACGAGTGACACAAGAATGAAATTTGTTCGTTCATAGTCAAGGTTTGATCGAGATATTCACCCAGGTATTTGGCTGATGTTTGAAATGAAACTGAAGCAGGGCCAATCGTAACTGGGTCCTTTTCTGCTGCCTTAAGACGAGTTAGGTCTCCAACAGCTAAGAGTTCAGTTTTGTCTTCATTGAGTTTTAGCTTGTTTTTGTCCATCCGTGTTTTTACATCAATTACACAAGCTTCCAATTCAGTAATGACTGTTTTAAAATCAGATGGTGGAGTGGCTTTTTTGTAATTCTGTGTCATCTGCATATTTATGGTAACCAGATGAGTGCATTTTGAAGATGTCAGACAAAGGCTGAGTGTACAAAGTGAACACGATAGGCCCTAAGACTGAACCCCGAGGGACACCAGACACAAGAGGAATGACTTTAGAGGTGCTATGTTTTACTTTAACCTTGAGTTGACGATTTGAAAGATAAAAAACCCCAAACATTTTAGAGCAGTAGCAGTGCTAACACGATTGATAAGAATTTGTATGAAATACCGCTGACAGATCTGAAATTGCCACAACAGATGTAAGTCTTTTGTCTGTGTTTGAGAGGAGACTATCTGTGACCGAAAGAAGGGCAGTTTCTGTGCTATGGCTTTTCCGATAAGCGGACTGACAAGTTTCAAGCAGGCCATTTTCATGGAGAAGTTCCTGGAGCTGATGTAACACAACTTTTTCAATGATTTTAGAAATGAAAGAAAGATTGAAGACAGGTCTATAGTTCTTTAGCTGATTTGTGTCCGAATTGTGATTTTTGAAAAGAGGGCTGACAATAGCCAATTTAAGACAATCATCAACAATGCCTGACTCGAGAGAATGATTAAGAATTCAGGTGATCAAAGGGAGAAGGTCATCAATACATAATTTCAAAAGGTTAGTGGGCAATGGGTCAAGGTCACAGTTCTTACTTGGAGATTTAAGAATAAAATCTCTTACAGCTTTTTCAGAGACAGGTCTAAAACATGTCATTAAATTTCCTTTAAAATAATCAAATCGGTCCTCTGGTGTGTTAATTTTGTCATTAAAATAATTACTAAAAGCGTTAGGGAGATCCTGAGGAGGAATGTTTTTTTGGCAGCAACAGTCCTCTACTTTTGCCATTGAGCTGGTTTGATACAGCATAGAGCTGTTTGGACATGGAACAGACTGATAGAGGCGCTGAAATGTTGACACTTTGCAGCTGTCTGCATGTCATTCAGTTTATTACGCTCCTTCGCATAAATCTGTCTGGAGACAGTCAGTTTGTTGGAGCGCCAGACGTGCTCGGCCTGTCGTTCTCGACGCTTGGCGGCCCTCAGTTCATCAGTCATCCAGGGAGCAGAGGGACGGTCAGTAACAAGGCGAGTGGAGAGCGGGGCATGCTTGTCCAGTATCTGACGGAGGTCAGTGTTGTATGTTGTCAGAGGAGATGGGCTTGAGTCAATTCCATCCATGAAGGATTTGATGTCAGCCTGGAATACTTGAAGGTTGATCATCTTTGTGTTCCGTGATGTAACGAAACGTTTTGGTCGCTTCAGTCTTTTAAAAGGGATGTCATAAAGGACTGCCATGTGATCAGCAAGAGCCAAGTCCATGACCTTAAACTGGGGGCGTGTGTGAATGTTCTCTCGAACCACAAGCCAGTCGAGAGTGTGACCATGTTTGTGGGTTGGTTCACATATTAGCAGTTTTAACCTTTGGTCATGAAGTAGAGTACGCCAACCATAGTGTATCTGAACTGCTGGTCTGTTCATAATGAAGGTTAAAATCGCGAGTTAAAACTAAGTCTCCTGCTTCTAGGTTGTATTTATCCAGGAAATTTGAAAACTCAGTAATAAAAGTCTGTGTGTTACATTTATTGTGTCGACATGGTGAGGGGTCTATAAACGCAAATAATATGGCACACTGAGCTATTGCACTCAACCCTTAATGCTACACCCTCAAATGATGTATAATCGAGGGGTTTGAATGTACAGATATCCTGAATATGGCTTCTCATAATGGTTGCAATACCGCCTCCCTTCCTAACTTGTCTAGGGGATGATTTCAGTTTGTACCCTTGCGGCGTAAGCTCATACAACCAGGTCTCAGTCAGTAATGCGATGTCAAAAGCATGGTCAACAATCACATCGTGAATAAAAGTGGCTACTGTCTGCATGACTGAACGTTCACACACATCAGTTTTAGATATGACGGGTGAGAGGGTGAGTCAGTTGACTGTGGATTCTTCACGGGGATTCTATGAATAAGATCAAAAGAGTTTACTCTCACCTTATGAATCATGTGTGGTTCGGGATTTGAAATATTGGTTCTGCCTTGAACGACACGTATTTTTCTTTTCCGTCATCTCCCCCGACAAGATCGTTTTTTACGGGGAAGGTTGCAGCTAATGTTCAAGTCTTTGAGACGTCGTATCACATCCTGAGATAAAAGAGTGTGTGTGTGCTGTCCCAGTGTAAGCAAATGGTGCCGATTGTACTTGCATGGCGAGGCGCGTGCAGTGTGTTGATGTTTTGCACTGAACGCCGTGCGTGTTGGCCATCTTCCAGCAATGGCGGACGGCGATAGGAAACTGAAGCCCCAGAGCAAAAATGTTTAAACGAACAGTTTAAAAGCACATGGAACAGGATAAAACCACCACATTAAAGATATGTCAATCACCAAGTAGTCTGACAGATATAAACACGATTTAAAACGCAGGGAATAAAACAATCACTAAAACTTTGAGAGAGCAAAAGAGCCTGCATGTCAGGCGACTAGTCCGCACTCACTCTAGCAGTCAAGATTAGGAACAGTGCAATACTTGGGGATCAAAACTCAAACAATGGATGGTAAGAAATATATATTCAAAGATTAAACAATAAGCAGATGATACATTTTTTTTCTGAAAAATATACAGGACATGCTTGCTTTCATAGAAATACATCAGTCATTTGAGCAATTTTCTGGGCTGAAATCATATAATGCGCAAAAAGCGAAAGCAATGAAAATGGGCAGACATGTCACTGAAGAGAATCTCCCATTTGTGTTGATTGACAAAAAAAAGGGTATGTATTTCCAGAAAGACAGAATGGTAAAACACACAGAACCCCCCCCCCCCCGCCCCCCCCCCCACGAGAAATAGGATAAACTATAGATATTGATAGTACGATGGAGCAAGAGACACCTAGCTTTCACAGAAAAATTCTTCTCATAAAACCTTCCTTGTTAAGTCACCTTACATACGTCTTGTATTCTACTGGCATTCCGGAAAAAAAGCTTTGAAACAGATCAACACCATATTCTACATATCTGTTTGGCAGAGGAAACATAAAATCCATAGAGCTTTAGAGAAAGTGAAAAGAAAAACAATGGAAAATGATTATAAGGAAGGAAAGATGAATATAGTAAATATGGTAGAAACTGAAAGATGCATGCACTCACAATGGGCTGGAAAATTATATCATGCAAGGGAAAAAAGACTGGAGGACAATACCCAGATGGCATCTAACCAAAATACCAAATCACCGTAAAATCGTTACGGTAAACTGTAGAGCAGAGCGAAGCAAACAGAATTATAAGAAGGAGAGTGCGATTTTTTGTCTGATGCAGTTACAACGTATCTAAACAGTAAAGATGTAATGACAAGAGAAGAAGTGAACACGGATAATTTTCACAATCAGATGTTGTTTGAGAATGGTATTATATAATGATAAGGCAATGTGCTATGTTTTCAAAAATGGGTAGCCAGTGGAATAGAACTCGTGAAGGATACGATACATAAAACAGGAGAAAAAAACTGCTTCATTCAAATGAGGTTTCTTTTTTTCACTGAACCAGGCAAAAAGAATCACAATATTTCAATACAATGCTTTCTAGAAAGCAATTCAACTGTTGTGGAAGACCTGGATACAAAACAATGGATTACCGCGGGAATCTTCTGATAATTTTGGGTAAGGACTGGAGGTGTGTATTTGTGTGTGTGTGTGTGTACGTGAGCGCGCGTGAACATACGTGTGTATGTGTCTATATCAGTGTGTGTACGGGTTTACGTGTATGTCAAATAAAGCTGATTGTTTTCACAGAGAGAGAGAAGGAAAGACAGACAGATTGTGTCAGCACACAAGAAAAAGTTAGAGGTTTTGACACTCGTGAAACACATGAAAACGTGCCCTAAATGCTGCAAAGATGTACGTGTGTCACTGACACAGTTTAAACAACACAACTATTTGGAGTCTTATATCATTGTGTGGTGTGTCTTTGGAAAAAGAAAAAGGTTCAATGGATGTTTCCAAAATGCAAATTTGCATAGGATGGATCTACAATGTCTGCGGTGATGAAAGCTGGTACCTTCCTCCCTCTTCCGGTGGAATGGGATCTTCCAAGCGTAGCGTCCAAATGACGTCTACAGCCCAGGGTTGGACTCTCAATCTGAGGGTCCCAGGTTCGAATCTCGATGACGGCACCTAGTGGATAAAGGGTGGAGATTTTTCCGATCTCCCACCCCTTCGTCCATATATGCATGCAGAAGATCAACTATGCACGTTAAAGATTCAGTATTTGGTGATTTATGGAAAGAAGAACATACACACCATGCATACCCCTGAAAACGCAGTGTAGCTGTCAACATGGGAGAGTAAACAATGAAAGCGTTCATGGACGTAAAATATTATTTATCTTTCTAAACCTATATGTGTGCGTGCCTGAAATCTGATTGAATGACACAGGAAACAAATGGTGAGCGCCCAGTGGCAGCCATTAGTCAGCTCTAACCAGGTAGACAGCCTGTTGGGCAAACGACCCCGTGTTTGTCAAGTGCTTAGAGCTTGGTCCATATCATATCATTTCATCATCAAATTTGAAAAAGCAGCGAGCATTGCTCGGAAATGACACCACGCTCGGAATTGTGCCACACACACTACAATACACACACATACACAAGCATGCACGCACAAATACATGTACTGAGGTGCGCACAAACACTCACATACATACACATCTACATAAACACACACACACTCAAATGATTGAACATTTTATTATATTCACACTTTAATGGAAAGGATGACCATCAATTTCCAATAAATATTAACAGAAAGATGTAAAGTAGACATTCAGAATGCACACGAATTATTTGCTGTACCATTTGTCAAACACTGTTAATGGCGTTGGTCGCCATACCAGCTCGTCATTACACATATAGCGTCTTCTATTGCAGTTCCAGCACCAGAAGTCTAAGAAAGCTATCACTGTCAAGCCACTATGAGCCATCAGTGTATTTTCCCCTCAATGCATGACTAAACGTGTTGGGTTAGGCTGCTGGTCAGGCACCTGTTTAGCAGTGGTTTAGTGTATATGGATTTGTCTGAACGAAATGACGCCCCTTGAGTAGCTGAACAAAACTGTAAGTCTTCCCGCAAGAGAAGACATTGCTGTGTACTTCGACTGATACCTTCATGAGTTTCATTTTTACCGCTTCAAATTCCTGCTCATATAGGTTTTGACAGACATATTCTTAACAAAAGATAGCTCCTTACTGAGCTGTGAAGAATTTCTCTTTGTTTCAGTGTCAGTGTTTCTCTCTGGTCAGCAGTCAGGAGTTGGTACTGTGCCCGAAGAGCACTCCACAGTGCGAAACTGCTGTCGTTTGCTGTGTTACAGAATAGGCAAGTCCACATGGGAAAATGCAGCTGCTTTTGCATATGAGGTATATGAAGGATTTCAAAGAAAAGAAGAAAAACTAGCAGTAGCAATCGACCTTGAAGATGCCTACAATAAAGTCCAGTTTGCGCACCTCATGGAACTGCTACTAAGGTATGGAGTAAGTTTGATACTGACAAGATGGATAGCAGCAGCGCTTCAGGAAAGAACCGTCGTCCTACGCCTCGGAGATCGGATGTCTGCACCTTCTAAACTATCCATCGGACTGCCACAAGGGTCTCCGCTCTCTCCTGTCCTCTACAACGTCTACACGAAGGACCTTGCAGACTTAAACAACAATGGAATAGCTCGGGTGCTTACTCTTGCGGATGATGGCCTGGTCTTCAAAACTTCGAAAGATGCTCAGGAAAGAACTAAAGCCGTCCAGAAACAACTAAACAATATTGCTCAATGGTGCAAAGACACAGGATCTTCCATCAATCCAGCGAAAGCCCAAACGTTGCTGTGCACCCTCAATAACAGAACCGCGAGCAAATCACCACCACCTGTGTCATTCGACGGGATTCAGATTGAGAAAACCGAATGCCTACGCTACCTAGGAATACACTTCGACAGGATGCTGACCTTCAGAAAACATACGGAAAATACTGTTCTCAAATGCAAAAAGGGCCTTTCAGTCTTAAAAGCAATGGCAACCAAAGGTATTGAACAATGCCACCTCTTCCTGCTATACCAATCACTCGTCCTCAGCGTGATCGATTACGGACTTGGGCTAACAACACGATCCCAAAGCAACATCCAAAAATTAGAAAAAAATAGTTCAAAATGAAGCTATGAGGCTGATCCTTGGAACAACAAAAGACACGCCCACGGAAACCATGCGATACCTGCTTGACCTTCCTTCAGTGCAGACCAGAAACAAGTTAGAACAGGTTAAGACCTACTTCAAAGCATTAGAAAACCCTCTAAACCCACTGCATGACACAAAGAACCAAAAGGCAGCCGTCTACGACGAGGAAGATCATGGATGGGGCAAGCAGAAGACATAATCAAGCTAGTATGCCGACTACAAGACCTGAAAGAAACAAAAGAATGCAAGAAAAACCCCGAAAACCTCAACCATCTATTCAACACAGCCATTTCACCCACTCTAGGATGACATTGTCGGGAATGGCCAGAGGGCAAAACTGATGCGGAAGTGAAGTTACTCATAGAAGAAAACAGTAAAGAAGAGGACAAAATCATATACACAGATGGCTTAGTCACCAAAGATCAATCCGGTTTGGGATTCACTGCGAAACAAAATGGAAAAACAATTAGGGAAGAGAATGCTGCCTACAAAGTCACAACCTCCAGCCTAACAATGGAAGTTGAAGCTGTGACACATGCCCTCCAGTGGCTATCATCTATCCATATGCCCGGAAACCAGCATGCCATGATTTTAACCGACTCAATGAACCTCATACAGAAAATTGAAAATGGAATGGAAAGCCCAGAGTGGCATAAGGCAATGCGCAACTTTCAGACAAAAAAAAAACAAACTTACATGGTCATACTGCCTGGGACATGCAGGTGTTAAGGGAAATGAGCGAGCTGACAGACTTGCTGGAAACGCAACAACAGCGAGCGGCCTACATCTAGGAAAATCGGAGATCCTCAGAAAAGTCAAAGAATATCAAAAAGAACAGGTACAAGGCCATCACACCATCGATCGCCTCAAAGAAATAAAGGCTTTGCTTTGCAAAACAAAGAAATATCGCCATCATTTCCAAACCAACATTGCGCAAATTTCTTCGAAACGGAACAGTGTTTGTGGGCTTTTCCAAAGACAATAGACTGAGCAACACACTAGACGTCACGTTCTTGGCATCAGAGATCTTTTCCCATCCCTCTTGCGGCCAATCAGTGGCAGCCTCTGTGCGTGTGTGTATGTTTGTGTGTATGTGTGGGTCTGTGTGGTTGTGTGCGTTTGTGCACACGCGAAAGTGTAAGTGTACACAAGTGTCAGGAGAGTTCTGTGCACGTGCGTGGGGGGGGGGGGGGGGGGGGGGGGGGGGGGGGGGGGGGGGGTAGAGGATGAGTTATGTGTGTGTATGCATGCCTACACTGTGGAAGCAACGGAATATTGGAACATGCAGGTGTGCATATATATAGCTTTGTATATATGTGTTTCTGGGTGTGGGATATGGGTGTATGTGTGTGTGCTTGTACAAGTTAGTGCGCCTGTGTGTGTGTGTGTGTGTGTGCCGTGGAAGCTGCGATAACCTAGAAATGAGTGTGTGGAGGAGGGGGGTAGAGGGGGTGCAGAGTAATGTGTGTGTGTGTGTGTGTGTGTGTGTGTGTGTGTGTGTTGGGGCTCATGTATGTTTATGTGTATTTGACTGTGCTTTCATGTCTGTGAAACTGCATGTTTGGTGCATATCTGTTATGGATATGTGTGTGAATGTGTGTCTGCATTCTTTACATTTTTTTTGCTCATTTATCATCATTGTCTTTTTTTAAAAATTGATTGATTTATTTATTATTCTTATCATTATTTATTTTATCTTTTAAAAATTGTTATTATCATTATTTATTTATTTTATTTTATTTTATTTTATTTTTTTTTTTGTACGCTTATAGTTGACTTCATCAACATGACTTTATACATATTATTATTATTAGTAGTAGTAGTTCTTTTTTTTAAAATGTATTTATCTATTATTTATTTACTTTTTTTCTCAAGGCCTGACTAAGCGCGTTGGGTTATGCTGCTGGTCAGGCATCTGCTTGGCAGATGTGGTGTAGCGTATATGGATTTGTCAGAACGCAGTGACGCCTCCTTGAGCTACTGAAACTGAAACTGCATACAAACTTCCAATTTGGAGGTACAAAATGGTTACCAAGAACATTTATGAAACATTTTAAACCCACATATATATGATAGTCAGTTGACCACTATGACCATCAGAACAGCGGAGGAGGCAACTGCTGTTGGGCTAGAATTTGATTATAGTGGAGAGTGTCTTGCCCAAGTTACATCCCCACTCTCTCGGCCAAGAGGGTTTTAGGGCAGTTGGCGTTGGGATGATTCCCAAAGGCCAGCTAGCCCCCAAGGCTGCAGCACTAAGAGCCAGTGCAATTTTGCCTCCTGGTTTCAGAGTCATAATCCTTCCCAAAAGACTAACCTGTAAATGATTTCCCATTTACTGGAGAAACCATTGATAATACAACTCTCACTTTGCTGTTGGTTAAACCCACACCCAGCTCTTAAAGAACAATACATCACGCCACCCCAAGTCAAGTGCCATGTTAGATCTACAATCAGATTTGTTATCTTTCAAATCCCTGCTCAAAGACAAAACAACAACAACAACAACAACAACAAAAAAAAAAAAAAAACACACACAAAAAAAACATGGAAACGCAGTTGGCAACACAATAAATATGGAAGTGAGTGGGGCCAAAGCAAAATCTCCAGCATGGGAAGTTAGATCTGCAATAAGAAGACAACCCAAACACAGTCTGACACCATCCATTTTAATCAACAACACCACAGTTATCAAAAATGGCAACATCATAGCACAAAATATGTACATATACTAAAGGAATGTAAGAAACCAGTTACACAAATCAAATAGCCCTAGATCTACAACCAACGCATGACTGTGTTAATCATCCAGGAACAGAATCAATTCAATTCAGTTAAAGCGACTTTACTGACTGCTTTTAGCAACTGAAACATTTCATTTTCTTTCGGCTCATTTAGATATTCGTCAGCAAATAATCAATGGAAATGAAAATATGTAAACGAGTAACCCTGCATACGTTTACCTGATCACCATACGCACACAGTCAAATAAACGGAAAACATTCCGTTAAACGTGTTCCACAAGTCAAATAATAACAAATGAAACACGGACATCATTAGCATGTACATTTCAATCAACATGTAAAGGGAAAACATTCCGTAAGGTAATATTATAATAAGACAAGTGAAATTGAAAGTAAACGAATAACTTGTACACCGTTCCCGAACTGGATGCATCATCAAATAACGAAAAACTGCACTGGGTGCGAAAACTAACGCAGCACAGATTAATGACACCCCCACCCTACCCCCACACCCCCAAACCAGGTGGCTCTGAGGCAGACTGGAACGTTTTGGAAAGTACACAAAATTGATTGATTGAGTGATGCTTTACAAACATGGAGTTATTTATACAACAGGCTGCCTACCTGGGTAGAGCCGATTGACGGTTGCCATTGGGCGCTCACCAATCGTTTCCTGTGTCATTGAAATTCTGTCCAAATACAAATGATCATTCTCAGCAAGAACCATCTTTTGTTCTCTTTACTAATTACTTCATATGAATCAAGTCTTCTGAATTCTGGAAGCTGGTTGTGGAATCGACTTTCCACCGTTTTTAACACACACACACGGATTCCGAATATTATACCATGACATTTTGACGAATAATATAAATCTTCAATTACATTTTCCTGCCGTGTATTAACTGAACACATGTCTGTACATGTCTCTATTAGTTCCCAAATTACTTCTATTTAGTCTTTATCCTGATATGCAGTGTATCATAATGAGATTCTTTCTCTCTTTTTTAATCTTTAATTTTTTTTCTTTTAAACTTCCTTTCTTGTGTTTTTTGGTTTTCTAGGGCTGGATATAGAATGCATGTATGCTTAATTGATTACCCCTACGAAAAAAAAAGTTTAGTCATTCATTTATTCATTTTTCATGGATATGGTAAATTTTGTTGGCTGTAAAAAAAAAGGAAGAAAAAAAAGAAAAAAAAAAGTGTAGCTCTTAAGGTTTTCAAGCCAACGCCATGAACATTTACACAACTAAAGATTGTATGAAAATTTCGGAACTATTTGATAAAATGTCTCAACGTGACACTGTTATCATTAATGCTGCATGCATGAATGACTTAAAAAAGTAAAGACGAAAAACCTAGCAGTGAATCGTTAGTCGATCCTGTCAAAGACATGGGGTATGTAAGTCTTACTGCAAACAGAAAAAAAAACAAAAAAACAGTGGACCATACGTCCAGTGGTCGTCAGCAAAGCAGGTTCACTCACAGCACCTGATGTAAAAGGGAAGAAGGAACTGTTCACTGCGTATAACTTCTCTGCACTGCAAGTCCATGGAAGTGTCTCTTTTCTGTCACATGAAAATATTAATGCCAGCAACAATGAGTACACAAAAGACACGATCCATCCAACGGAAAAATGTTTGAATATTGGCTGGCAAGCTCGGACGTCATCTCCACTTCTGGCTAAAGAAGGGGAAATGGCTGAAGACACTGAGTCTCCACTAACTCTGATGGACGGTTCAATAGCCAACAGAACAAGAAGCATGTCTGTGAACAAAACTTCAGTTGATACCACTGAAAACAACAACCGTACTGTAGCAACTATTCTCACAACCAACTCGTGGCACTCCAGTTATTTTTTGTATTGAACACCTTCCGATTTTAAGGCTGGAATGAAAGGTTAACGTATCAATACCACCATCACCCAGTGTTAAGCTCCAACAAACGAACGTGACAGAGAAACCAATGATGTTAGTGTGGAGGGAAGGTTGTGTCACAATGAATTACAATGGAAAAAATGGAATTTTGTACTTCTTACGACTTCATGACTCGAGGGACCCTCTTTCCGCACAATGACATACACAAGCTGACCAGATGACCGATGAGAAATTTGCTTGATGGAGAAAAAAAACCTGATAATTATTACAGGTGGGGACTTCTTAAGGAAGCGTGCTGAGAACAAACCACAGTGAAGGGTGCCCTCCTGATGACGTCACATACATGTCACCAGGTGGCCGACATCGACATGAACTGGCTGACAGGACTACTTATAGCAGTAACAGGAAATTAGTGGTTGCTCCTCTGCCCCCGGATCCCAGGACGTACGCCCAAGCTGCATCAGTGGGGGTTGTAGACTACTCCTGCAGTATACGACACGCCGAGTGCATGGAGAATGATGGACTCGAGAGTCAAGGCCGACGAGACACAACCAACGACAGTGAAGGGTCCCCTCCTGATGACGTCATATGTGTCACCAGGTGACCGACATTGACATGAACTGGCTGACAGGGCCAGCCCCTGGCGTGTTGACATCAGAGCCTCCCAGCGTCAAGGCCATCGTCAACAGCAGCGAGTCACGAGAGGGACGCCCCGTGACGTCACACAACACAGCAGCCATGCACGTTCAGGGCCCACTGGTTCTGCAGGAAACAGACAAGCTGGGCTTGACGGATTTTTTTTTTTTGTTGTTGTTGTTGTTGTTTGTTTCGTTTTGTTTTTCCCGAAGAGCAGCCCAGCAAGCTACCACATGGTATCAGTGACAGAAAAAAAAAACAAAAAAAACCCAACAACATGGGACAGACCTGACCATCAAATGAATGGACTTTTTAAAATTAAGATTGGAGAGCCTGTACGGTAAACTGAATGATATATGTTTTATTGATTAAGTCAGTTCATTAGATTTCAATTGTCTTACTGAAACATTTCTTGAATCAGCATTTGATGATTTTGGCATTTTCATACATTATTTAAAACTTGTTGCTCTAGCTATTAGATTTCATCATGGGAGAAACTTTGGGGGTGTTGTATTGATGGCTAGGAAAAATATTCAAAATCAGTAAAATACTGAACATCAAGTGAAAGGGATATAAATGAACGTGTTTTTGTTGTTGACAGACATGTGATGCCAACTGTATGTTATGTTGCCCCTGGGGGATCACCATTCTACGAGCATACTGAGTTAAAAAAAAAAAAAGAGCATTCCAAAATTTGATGAAAATCTGACACAGTGTGCACGAAAAAAAATGTTCATGCCAGTAGAAAGTTAGGCTGGTATGGCCACGAAAGAAGATTCAATTGCCTTGCTGAAACAATCCATCAGGGAACTGTTGAGGGAGTGAGATGGAGGTGAAAACAAAAAAATCCGATGGACCTGACAACATTGTAGATTCGACAGGGCCTCCTCCTTGAAGAAGTGCCAACACAAGACGACATAAAATGACGTTCCAAATCTTTCAAATCGACAGGAACACTATTTGCAGAGACCCAGGATTTGACACAATCAAGACTTAGAGGAATCTGGTGAACCGGTCTGTGCGGTGCTCCAATTCTCCTCACACACTTGAAGCGTAAGTAGAAGAAACACACAACTTGAATTTGGCTTGATATGAGACGTCCCTTTTTTCTTTCCCTGTCACCGGTCATCTGAAAGTATGATTTCCTGCTCACTCGGGTACTCAGGTCATTGTCAATTCCATGTTTACCCCCTTCTAAGGGGCTAAGGCCTATGTCTTACGGTCTGCGTCACTGTCATCGTTTTTGTCCCCGTCAGTGTGGTTGGCCAGGCATCATGGGAGATGCTGAACTGTTGCTTCTCCTTCAAGAAAGAGCCCCTGTCCTGTGTTGTATTGAAACATGCATATGTTGCTGTGGTAAACGTAGAAGTTGTTGGCGATGACAGCTATGGGGAGGGCAATGACCACAACCCCGGACAGCGCGCACAGTGACCCCACCAACTTCCCCGACAAGCATCTCGGGTGGACATCGCCGTAACCCACCGTTGTCATGGTGATGATGGACCACCACGTGGCATGAAAGATGGAGTTGAAGGTTTGGAGGCCACAGAGCATTTCGGACATGTAGGCCAGGGTGGCGAAGAGCAGGGCGAAAGTGATGGCGCAAGTGAACATCAGCAGCAGGTCCTTCAGGCTGGTCTTAAAGCAGAGGTACACAGTCTGTGGACAGGAGGGCATTGTGTTGTACAGTTACATGGCAAAATAATCACTGACCTTTTTTTTTCTCTTCTTTTTCTTTCTTTCTTTTCTTTTCTCTGAAATCACCCAAGATGATTCAGTGGCATTACTCCCACACCGCCCTCATTCTGAGTCCCCTCTTTCCCCTCTCCCTCATACAATTTTACACCAAAGTTCACCTGCCATGGTCCAAGCAGTGGCAGATCACATAAAGCAATCAATGGTACGTCACCATAAGGCCACATACCAGAGAATCCCCTGCACTGATGCTGAGTCACTTCAAGTCAGTACTGTAAGCTTCTTTTCATGTATCCCTGAGTCAACCCAACGAGAGAGATAGATATTTGCAAAATTGGTCAGGGAATTTGAACAACACTCCCAAAGACGTATCTGTGAAGTGGATGACCCTCGCATTATAAACCTTGTCTTCCGATTTTATCTCAAACACACTGAACTCTGGGTGGGATCTGGACATCGCAAACAAGGTTTTGTCAAACCAAAGGTTGCATATTTGAAACAACAATCCTACATCAAGCAGCCCACTTCGTTCAGGATTTCGTTGATTTACGATCAGAACATAGACGTGTTAGAGTCTATATCACGACATTCTATAAAACAATCTCAAGACATATTTGTTTGCGTAATGTGCACGATAATTACTCTGGGTAAGTCCTTTTCTTTTGACAAATAATGTTTGGCGGACTGGGCATCTATTCTCCGTTAATCAAATCAGAGTGACCTGAGGTGTTCACACTACTAAAGTTACTGACTGTACGATCCAAGCATGTTCCAACCTCTCTCAGCACGATATCTTAGGCATAAACTCCAATGAAATGACAATTCATTGTCGGAATCACTATCCGTGAAAACACAAGTATGTATTTCTCCAAATGAATGCAAACGTCTTGCTCTGAACGACAACTGACACTGTGGAGAGAAAAAAACAAAACAAACAAAAACAACAACAACAACAAAACCAACTCTTCAAATGTGCACATACAGTGCAATCTTACTCTTGCTAATTGTCGTCTCTAACGCAACTACGAGGCAAAATGCAAGAAGACAGTTGATTTTCATGGCCATTCATGAACATACATTTTATGATGAGGCCGAAGCACAAATCATCATCTGAAATAAAACTGACCGCCTCTATCATCTCCTTCAAATATGTTACAGCAAGAAATCACATATGCTTACTTTAAATTATTTATTAGCAGGACTACACTAATTTTCCACCTGAAAAAGAAATTAAAAAAACAACTTCGGAAAATGTAGATAATGTAAGACATTCAGACTGAGTGTAAAACACAAAAGCCTTTCTTAAGCCCAGAGTTACAACTAAAGATATAATACTTTAGAAGAGTAGCAATATATTCAGAATAACGTCCCATTACTAAGCAAAATTTCACCCCGCATGCGATATTTCATGTTAAACGAAACAACCCCCCAAGCCCCCTGTCCCGAAAAAAAAAAATCCTGTTTGAAATAAAAATGATAAAACTTACTGTTATGTAAGTATATAATGCGAAAGTGCAAAACTGAAATTGAGAAATAAAAATGAGACAGTAATCTGATTGTTGATCTGTCTTGGCTTTTTGTTGTTGTTGTTCATTATTATAATTTTCGTGCACTTATCAGAAGTGCATTGTCATTACAATAAGAAATTATGAAAAGAACAGATATTTCCCTATTCTAAGCCAAAAATTGGTGTTGACAGACTAAGCATTCAAAATGAAAATGAATATGTTAAAGTTTCACACACACACACACACACACAACAAAACAAAGAAACAACAACCTGAAACACAGTGTTAATATAAACATTCATACTGTAACCATTGAAAAAAATTCGACACGTTCACTGGTGATAGGTGAAAGACTAACGTTGACAAAGTGAAGTGCTGGTTAAAAAGCAAATTCAACCAGGAACACCTCACGAAGAAATATATAGAAACATTGAAAGCTGAGCTTTGATTAGTGTTCATTCATCGAATGCATAAGAATCACAAAGAATGATATGAAAATGTTAAAAATATCTGTGATTTTATGTTCGCGATACATGCTGAAAAAGTCTTTCCAAATAGAGGCGTTTTCATAACATAAAAATGTTGACATGGGTAAGCTTCGACTGAATATTTAGAATGAAGCCGTTGGGATTCGGCTTTCTTCACATTACGTAATCAATTGATTCTTGCAGTTGGTGACGACGTCAAACTCGGTAGTACAGGCCTCTACTTCTGTACCAGTATTGTGCCCTCCTGGTTCTGCACAGCCTTTCAAATCGTGTGTGACAGTCAAACTGGATGGCCAGTCGCTTTACGTGACAATATAGCTACCACACTGGTTGTCAATGAAAAACCTGAGAGCACTCTAGCGGGCAGAAAACAAATAACCATGGTAAAAAGTTCTTGTCCAGTCGTGTTGGTTAACCTGAACTCACCCTTTTATCAGGCAAAAGCACAGTCTGTATGTATGCTGGAGGATGCTGCAAATGTCATCACTGGAAACCAACTGATGGGAGAAATAGGCTGGTGTCATCAGTTGTCCGTCTATGCCGATCCCACTATCTGTGCCCCTGTGCAACCAAGGAAACAGAAGAAGAGTGGAGAAAAGTTGGTTGCACCGTCTGAAGTCCAAGGACAGGGTGAGATTGACTCTCGAGCTGAACTGCAATTAGCACAGAAAATGATCCTTCCTTGGCCACCATTCGAAGTCTTGCCAACCGAGCTGAAGTCAGACCATCTGGAAAGAAAGGGACGGTCCAGTTTTTGTAGAAAAAAGGACTTCTTCAATGGGTTTATGATGGGTCTGAAGGCAGGTACAATCAGATTGTTGTTCCAGAACAGCAAAGACGGGAAGTATTGAAACTTGCTCACGATGTGGCTACAACAGGACATCTTGGTGTAAAACGCACCCAGGAAAGACAGTGGCAAGGATTTTATTGGCCAAGACTCTCTTCAGGTGCCAGACGGTACTATGCATCATGCGATTGTTGCCAGAGAGTTTTTCTCAAGGGTAGGGTTCACAAAGTACCACTGGGAAAGATGCCTTTGATGGAAGAGCCATTTCAGAGACTTGATATTGATCTGATTGGTCCGCTCATACCCGTCACTGATCGTGGAAACAGGAACATTCTGGTAATTGTAGATTATGCTACTCGTTACCCAGAAGCCATTCCATTAAAAGGTGATCTTTCTGGTCTGTCATCTCTGTCTAAAAGGGTGCAAACATTCCAGGCACCCAGAGTCAGGGCATGACTCCTGGTTCTTTCCTTCTGTTGTTTTCGACTGCTAGTGTTGGATGTCCAAGTAGGTGTGATTCCCTACTAGGTACAAGGCGAGGCAGGCTTTGTTTAGGGATCCTTTTATCTCCTCTTTCCTATGTGGGGAGAGCAGTGCTGTCCCTAAAAAGGGCTGCTCTGACACTGTGGGGGGGCACGGGCGCTGCATCTGCCCCAGTCTACGGTGGACGACCATCACCCCACAGCCGCCTGCATGCAGAGTCGTGACTAGGAACTGCCAGCAGCATCCTTTGCCTGTCCCCGTTACCACTTCATCGCCTCAGGGCTTAGGAAAGCTGGGCGTTGAAGGGCTAGCTCGTCGTACCGACATTAGCCTGGTTGCCTGACCAGCACAGGTGACATTTTTTTGTGAGGAGGAGTTGTGCAGTCCCTTACCCACTCTCTCGCCTACCGAAGCTCACAGTCCCACATGTGCAGATACTGCCACGTGTAGGACGGCCTCAGCAGGTGCAGGTTTTTTGTTGGAGTTCCGTCTCCTAGGAGGACTTTCAGCCAAGGGTAAGAGCTGCCCCTGCCTTTTGGTCATCCTCTTCTGCCTTCACAGCTGTTGGGAAAGGTTTCCTCCTCTGCCTGGTCCGTCGTTGGGAGACTTCACATGCGGCAGGTAGTACTGGGTTACAAGGTACCAGTGGCAAGGGCTTTGCCCCTGATCTGACACAAGTCACTTCCACTGACCTCACCAAAAAGGGCAGTCCCAGCCAGGTTAGATGGACTGAAGACTGTGAAACAGCTTTTCAGAAACTGAAGAGCCTGTTGAGCAAACAACCTGTGGTGAAGCTACTTGTATCAGCCAACCTTTTGTACTCAGAACTGATGGATCGGGTGTGGAACTGGGAGTAGTTTTTTTCTGCAAGAAGAAGGGGGGGGTGGGGGTGGGGGGGTGCTAACTGACCTTTCCCAAGTTTTCAAGTCATCAGTGACATCAAGTGCTCATGTCCACATTCTCTGAACAGGAACGATGCGGATCCCTAGAGGTGGGATACTGTGTGCACTTTGTTCCCACTGGTTTTAAAACTAAGGGGTGAAAAGACTGAAACGTTTCTGAGCACCACTGGCCAATTCAGGAAACAGTTTGCGGTAGTAATGGGACAGAAAGTTGGGGGAAATGAAGGAGGAGGGGGGGGGGGGGGGGGGGGGGGGGGGGGGGGGGACTGAAACCAGTGGCTTATGCCAGCAAAAAAAAACGCAATTGAGAAACGGTATGCAACTGCCGAAAAGGAGCGCATGGCCATCATCTGGGGGATGAAAAAGTTTGAAATGTTCCCATATGGACAAACGTTTGTTCTGGAAATTGACCACCAGTACCTGCAGTATCTCCAGAGAGCTCGTTTGACCAATGACCACCTGATGCGATAGTCCTTATTATTGAAGCCTTTCAGGTTTCAGGTTCGAGTCCTCCATGGTGAAGACAATGTTGAAGCAGATTTCCTGAGTTGATCGATCGACTAAGAATTCAACCCTTGGTTTCATCTTGGTGGAGGGGTATGTGTCACGGTCAATCTCACTTTTCCTGCTTTTGCAGAGGAAGAGTATGACATTCTTAGTTTTGGTGATGTGTGGCCACCAACTTAAGGGACCATTTTTTTCTGGTGCATAACGTTGTTAGGTGTTTGTGTGCAAGTGAGGTAGAGTACATGTTGTCACCACCTGAGTTAAATTTATGTAGGTTACTGTGTCTGTTTGTTTTTGTTTTGTTGTTTATTGTTTTCAAAATGAGCTTTTTATAAACTAATCTTAGGAGGACCACGGACCATTCGTTTGGTTAGTGATGCTGAATATGGTTGCGCATGCGCAGGTATCAGACCACCTTCGCTTTTCTCCTGCTTCAAAAAGTGTTATTCTTTGAGGTTTTTGGTTCTATCTATTCATCCCTTCTCTTCCATCTTCAACTTCAATACAAGAACAGTCCGGTAAGCTAGTATTTTCTCCATTTTCTTTACCCACCACCCAGTAAACCTGTTCCAAAACTTATTATACCAACTCGTAAAATCCAAGATGGCGGCTCCTGGTAATTTTTGACTTACAAACACAAAACAAACTCCAATTTGTCCCCAGACTCAGCTTACCAACTTCAACAAATGTATGCTTCCACTCTGTTCTTAGAAATACTCCTCCTGCTCTCCCAGTTCCCCACACTAACCACCGCACGCCTTCTGTCCCATCCTCCAACCAGCATACTCACTTCACAGCTGAACCAAATAACTGGCTCAACGTACAGGTGCACCGACAGCGACGCCTCAAGGGGCCCATGTGGAATATGCGACCTGTTGGTTACCTGGACAGCCACAGGAATTGAACCTGAATCCTGTGGGGCCTGGTTTCATGTCTCTTGCCTAGATATTGGCCCAGACACCTACCAGCACCATATAAACACACCAGAGCTCACCTGGCACTGTGCGATTTGCACCAATGCAAACTACAGTACTACTGTATTTGACTTCCATGGAGCTGGTCAAGAGAGTCGTTTCAACTCTATTGTCACATCAGTGCCTGAGGAAGACTCACACTTCAAACCCCTGCACTCTTCCACTCCTTCCTGCAATAGCCAGCATGGCAAGCAACGAAACCGCCCCCTTCACCTGCTGAACGTCAATTTCCAATCAGCGTATGGGAAACGAGTGGAGATTGTCAATCTGCTTGCTAGCACGAAACCATACATACAATCGGCACAGAAACATGGCTAGACACCAACATCAGCAGTGCAGAATTCCTTCCATCGACGTATACTGTTTACAGGAAGGACCGCAACAGGAATGCTGGCAGAGTCCTCATCGCTGTTAGAAATGACATGCAGTGCGCTGAGGAACTGGACACTGGCGCCGAGATCCTGTGGGTCAAAACCAAACTCACAAGCAATGCCCACTATTCCTCTGTGCATGCTACCGCCCAGACGTCTCTGACTCTGCCGGCCTTAATACAACTAATGTATCCCTAAGAAGAGCTGCTGCAATGCAGAACACCCAGCTCCTAATAGCCGGCGACCTCAATATCCCCTTTTGGGACTGGGAGAAGATGACATTGAAGCCTCATCCAGCCAATGCCACACTTCACCAAGCGTTCATCAACCTAGTTTATGACACTGATCTCAAGCAGATGGTGCCAGAACGGACCCACCTGGACAACAGCCTGGACATTGTCATGACCAACTGCCCTTCCCTCATTCCCAGAGTTGAAGTGATCCCTGGCCTGTCTGACCACAGCATTGTGTACTTCGAGTACAAAACAACACCTGACCTGCTGAAGAACTCCCTGTGCCCTATCCTCCTCTACCGGCGTGCCAACTGGGAGGAAATGAAACGGGAGATGGTCGAGCTCCAGCAGGATTACAAGGACACAGGCGATATTCCTACCAAAGAAATCTGGATGAAGTTCAAAACAGCCCTGAAGGACAGTATGGCCAGGCACATCCCGAGCAAAACACCCAAGAGAAGGGACCTGTACCCATGGATCTCCACCGATAACACGCAGGCTGATCAGCAATCGCAACAGAGCATACCGGCTCATGAAGAAGAGTCGCTCAAAAGACCTGCAGAAAGAAGTCAGGGGTCTAAACAGGGAGATCCGAAAACAACTCAACCGTGCTTACTGACATTACACAGAGAACCTTTTTTGCTTCCTCCAACTCGGATGACAATCCCAGCACAGGCCATAAACGTGAAACACCAGCGCTCCAGAACAACCGAAGTCCCGGCACTCAAGTCCAGTGGACGACTCATCATTGACCCTAAACAGAAAGCAGAAGTACTCAACAGGCAGTTTTTCACTGCTTTCAGTGCTGGTACCTGCTACTCCTCCTCCGCGTTCAGGACGAAATACACCAGGCTTGACTCCCGAAACGACTTCCCATCCATGGCCGACATCTCCATCAATTCGCATGGCGTAGAAAAATAACTGAACAGCCTGAACCCCACCAAAGCTGCTGGCCCAGACAGTTCTGTGGGGATGTGGAGGGAAGGAGTGGGGAGGGTGGTGGTGGGGAGGGTGATTATGAAAATGAACCCGCTGTCGTGTATTACTTGCTTGTATGTATTTTACTTTATATGTGTAGCTTTTTGATATCTTTGGTCCAACCCTTCTCATATTGTGCGTGTGTATGTGTGTGTGTGTGTGTGTGTGTGTGAACTGGACTCGGCTATGGGCTGAGATATTGTGTTGGGTGAGTGACGAACCTATGGATGCGTAGTTAATTTCCAAGTCGACGAATAAAGATGTATTGTACTGTGTTATGTTCATGTCTTTCTTTCGTCACGTTGAATCAGCTGTATTTCGTCTGTCCCTTCTGTGTAGCAGATGTAAGCCCCTCTGGCATACAGTCTCCTGGCGTCCTAACATCGATACTTCCCTGTCTCCTGCCGACGCTGAAACAGTGGCAGACAAAACCGGGTGTTGCTGTGTATGGGAAAACTTCGGATGACAGGCATGAGAATGATGCTACTGAAACGGTGCAGGTGATGAGACAGCAAAGAAAAAAGACACACAAAGCGTAATTTTGATTTACAGAGAGGATCTTAATTACTGTTTCCAGCCTTGAATTTGAAGTAAATATGTTGGCAAATTACCGATGACATTATTTGCGGATTTCGTGTTTGTTTGTTGTTGTTGTTTTTTGTTTGTTTGTTTTGGTTTTGTTTTGTTTGTTTTTTTCTTTCTTTGTGTTGTTTTGTTGCTGTTGTGTTAACATTAGAGGGTACACAGACACATTTTAGTTTAATTCAACTGGATACTGCGTGTATTTTTCATTTTTCTCTCTGCGTTTTCCCCCCATTTGTTTGCAACTAAGCGTTTAGCGCCGAATGACTCGCCCGAAGTTGTTCTGATATCTTAATTTTTATTTCAATTCATCTGACTTGTTTCAGAATGTGGCGCCAGGGTAGTATCTGCCCCTCTTATACTGCTATAGTGTTCTCATGGATTGTTCCGCTAAGTTAGTCTTGGCCATACATGTAAAAAGAAAAAAAAACGACAGCTCTATACGATTGGACGTGTACACACACACACACACACACACACACACACACACAGACATAAACCGGTGCCACGAAAGAGAATACCAGCATCTAAATCTAAACGGACAGTGACAGGACTCACCTTCAAATCAGGGAACACATTGCCCAGATAGAGGATTCGCAGGACGCGGACTGCCGACAGGGCGTACAGAATCAAAGTCACCGACTTCTCCGCATGGCTTACTTCTTCCGTTTCCTTTGAGTAGACCAACGTCTCCATCCCGAAATGCAGTATGGTCTTGGTAAATATCACCATCTCCAGCCAGTTCCGTGCCTGCTTGAGAAACCTGGTTGACATTTAAAATAGAAATAAGACGAAAAGGAAAACATGTGATTGTGGTGGTGATAGTGTTACTTTTGTTGTTGTTGGTAGTGGTGGTGGTTGTGGCTGGTGTGTGTATTTTTTGTAGGGAAAGGAGCAGAGACCGAGGAGGGAGGGAAGGAGAGACGAAAGAAAACGAAACGAAACGAAACGAAATTTTATTTCACGAAGGTAAAGGAGTAAGCACAAAGTACTTGTTTACATCCGGCCCTCTGGGCAAGAATGATCATTAAGAAAAAAAAAAAAAGAAAAGAAAAGAAAAAAGCAAGAGTCAATTCACAACACCAACATTCAAACTACATAAGAATGTGCAAACATAAGCACAGAACTTATGTACAATACAATATCGCAACAGATAAACAACAAGGACAATGGGGACGGGGGTGGTGGAGAGCAGAAGGAAGAATGGACAAGGGGAAAAGTAAAAAAGGTAGGGGAGGCTGACTGAACAGAGATATTGTGAGAGACAGTGGAGACAGACATGGTATCAGGATCAGTATCAGTAACTCAAGGAGGCGTCACTGCGTTCGGTCAAATCCATATACGCTACACCACATCTGCCAAGCAAATGCCTGACCAGCAGCGTAACCCAAGGCGGTTAGTCAGGCCTTGAGGAATTTTTTTTTTCAAACAAACAAAAACAATAATAATATATATATATATATATATATAAAATAAAATAAATAAATAAAAATTAAAATAATAGAAAAAAGACTGACAGGGGAGGAGAGAGGCGTGTATATATTGACAACCTATACATGTTGTTCATAATTGATGTCACATAATCAAATGTTTTTCAATAAATGTGCGTGATACACGTTTTTAAAGTTAGGGATGCTTTTTACAGTGTTTACATTGAGGCAGGATATTATTTCATTCCATAAACAGCCCCCTAAATACGACTGAATACGACAGACTAGATTCCTTGGAAGTGGTACTATAACTTTATTAACATGACGATGAGTGTTGGTTACAAATTTATTCTTCAGTGAGTGGGGAGCAAATCTAGACATGATTTTGAACATAAAATAAACCTTTGTTGTATAGAAGTTTTGTTTTCAGTGGGAGGATATCGAGCTTTATAATCAGATACAGTTAATGAAGATTTGGAATCAGTTTTACACCTCTTCTGTGCAGACTCAATACAGGCTTCATAATTCTGTCACTCGCCGAATCCCACACTGTCGAAGCATAGTTAAAGTATGATTCTATAATAGCAGCCATAAACCATTGCGTTCGGGGTTTGGGGGGTTACGTTCAAGAGGTTTTACAGGCAAACAATTGGAGAGAGAGAGAGAGAGAGAGAGAGAGAGAGAGAGAGAGAGAGAGAGAGAGAGAAGCCGACGAAGATAAATAAGAAAAAGAAGTGAAAGAGAAACTGTCGGAAAGGATAAAAAGTGAGGAGGGGTGCGGGGGTATCTGAGAAAATAAAAAGAAGAGTGAGGAAGGATAGGGGCGTAGGGGTAGGGGAAGGAGGTTGACAGATCATTTGTATTCTTCAATGGTGTGTCTGTGCTTTAGGTCTTTCTGAATTATTGGGAATGTTCTGGTGATTTTAGACTACTTCGCATTCATATGCAAGAGTGAACAGCTTAAATGCAGGTCAACCTTCGAGTGCCCCTTGACATCTGCTGATATCGTTGGGGCACTAGTGAAGACGACACCACCACCACTCTCCTCTATCACCTGTCTCTGTCCTCCACCACTGTCTGGGATTCCACCAGGTTCATGCCTATCTATTCTGATAGTATCTTCCCACCTCTTCCTGTCTTCCTTGTCTCCATTCTTCCTCTAACTGTCCCTTGTAAGATGGTCTTTGCAAGTCCTGTTTTCCGTTTCATGACGACTGTGATGAGGTCATCATGAGGTGCTATTGCTTGTTGGATCTTGCACTGGATCTCTTCGTTTGTCACAAAGTCATGATCTATGCTGTGGATTCCGAAGATCTTCCCGTGGCATCTTATTCCTGTTGCCAGGATCTTTCTTTACATGACTGTCCTCTCCAGGACAGCAGACTCCAGGTCTATGTTGTTCTCATCTAGAGTTGTCAGACGTATGAAGTTCCTTCCCATTGCTTGGAACTCTTTTACTACAGAGTCCTTTGATTTCTCCAAGTTGAACCGCAGTCTTGTAAACTTTGGCTGGTTGATCTTCTTTAAGCACATTCTGAATGTCATCATCACCAGATCATGGTCAGTTCCAGTATATGTCCTGGAGACAGTGCAGGTGGGTGCCGTGTTCACTCCTGACTGGAAATGTTTGTGGAACGGGATGTAATCCATTTGGTTGTGGTCTTGACCATCTGGGCTGTGCCATGCTTTCAGTTTGTGGACGTCAATCGAATAGATGAACAGATTGTTGTTGGCTGAAAACTCAAGAAACCTGAATCCTCTTTCATTTGTCAGAGGGTTGCGGAAAAGTCGGCAGGGGCAATGCCAGTGTGTCTGAGCATCTTGTCCAACTTTCGCATTCCTATTATCTTGTACGACTATGACGTCTTTTTTTGTGTGTTTCACCAATGGCTTCTTGATGTAGGTATGCAAATGAAAAAAACCAAACAAAAACTGGCTATTCATATGTTCAGCCATCAACTAATCAGTGTCAACTGCATATTGACAAAGATTGGCGATTTCCATCAGGATTATACGTTGTAAAGTGCACAGAGCTTCAATAATATGCGCGATAGCAAGATGTCTCAAAATACAGATAAAAATAAATACGTTGTTCCAAACCAGAAAACTGCAAGGAAGCATGCCATCTAAAACAACCAGTGTCACCACTTAGGAGAAAATGCTTCAGAAATGAATGAGTGAAAACAAATGATTCACCAATAAAGGAATTACAGATCTAGCGTGCTTTCATAAATCAGTGTTTTAGCCTTTGGCTTTAATAACATTTAAAAAAAATCCCCACCAAACAATTAAAAAAGAAATCATGGTTGATTTCTACCGAGCAGTCATTGAAAGTGTGCCAACCTTCGCTATTACTGTTTGGTACGGAAACATTTCCAAGGCACAAGTTGCAGCCTTTAACAGAATCGTAAATCTGCCACAAATATCACCGGGGCTGATCTACATTCTCTAGAAGGCATATATTATAAGCGGCTACTCAAAAAAGCAAAATCAGTCAGCCAGGACGAATCACATCCAGCTTTTGGGATTTTCGATGTGCTCCCCTCTGGTCGACGGTACACACAGATCTGGCCATACGTTGGACTGGCTCATCACACGTGACTCTGATGCTATGACTGCATCAATGACTTTAACTGACGAACTCTCTTCCGACCATTCTGCTGTCATATTCTTGCTTAATATTTAAAAACCTACCAGAACCAAAAAATCCGTTACTCGTCGCAACCTGAAATCCATCAACATTAACACTTTTTCTTCTCAAGCTGCTGAACGCCTTTCCAAAATTTCTTCCCTCACCAATGTCTCTACACACTACAACACTGTCCTCTCGCAACTGCTGGATGAACATGCACCCCCCACTACCCGTATGCTCCCTGATAGACCTTCCGCCCCGTGGTACACACAAGACATTCGACTTGCAAAACGCAAACGTCGCCAATTGGAACGGCGATGGCGATCAACAAAACTGAAAGTCCACAATCAAATCTTCCGAAAACAAATAAAGTCAAACATATGATCTCATCAGTGAAGACAAACTTCTTTTCTTCTCAAGTTCTCGATGCCACATCCACAAAATCTCTTTACTCTATCATGTCAAATCTTCTCGGCACTGCAAAAAAGACTCTTCTTCCTTCTGCCTACACTTCATCTGAACTCCCCAATGTCTTCTCCTCTTTCTTTTTTGACAAAGTCCAGAATATTCGTACCATCTCAGATCAAATGCCTTTTCAACCTACTCATCCTGATCCTCAATTCAACGGCACTCCTCTCCATTCCTTTAATCCATTAACTGAAACAGAAGTCCATGAAATCCTCAAAGAAATGACAATAAAATCCTGTGAGCTCGATCCTATACCAGCCTCTGTTTTTTCTCAGTGTGTCTCACAGCTTCTCCCCACAATCACCAACATTGTCGACTCATCCCTTCTCACTGGAACGTTTCCATCCACTTTCAAAACTGCAATAGTCCGGCCTCTTCTGAAGAAATCCAACCTTGACGCAAACATTTTGAAAAACTATCGACCAGTTTCTAATCTTCCATTCCTGTCCAAACTTCTTGAAAAAGCTGTCCTGAAGCAGCTCAACAATCACCTTTGTTTCAACAATCTCATCCACCCATTTCAGTCTGCCTATCGTGCTGACCACAGCACCGAAACCACTCTCCTCCACATCCTGAATAACCTACTGCTAGCGTCCGACTCAGGACAGATCTCCCTTCTCACTCTTCTCGACTTGTCAGCCGCCTTTGACATGATAGACCAATCAATCCTTCTTTCCCGTCTTCATTTTACATTTGGTATCAACGGCACTGTTCTAAACTGGTTCAAATCTTATCTCACTGATCGATTCCAGTCTGTCATTGTTGATAATTTCCAGTCTGAACCCGTTAAAACTGAACATGGAGTCCCACAGGGATCTGTTTTAGGCCCAGTGCTCTTCACACTGTACACTGCTCCTCTCGCTGAAATTATCAACCGCCATAATGTCAGTCATCATTCTTATGCTGATGACACTCAACTCCAGAAGAGTGATACACCTGAAAAACTGTTGTCGCTCTTGCAAGAAACATCTAACTGCTTCCTGGATATTCAAAATTGGATGACTCTAAATAAGTTACAATTGAACGCAGACAAAACTGAAGCAATGATCATAGGAACTAAACAAAAACTCTCTTCCATTACAACTAATATAATCAAACTTGGCAGTACATCCATCCCTTTGTCCAGTTCAGTCAGGAACCTCGGCGTTGTCCTTGACAACACACTGTCCATGCAAACATTTATCAATCAGACATGTCAATCCTGCTACTGTCAACTGCGGCGCATCAGTTCCATCCGGAAATATCTGTCCATTGACGCAACATCTAGACTTGTCGTTTCTCCCATTCTCTCTCGCCTTGACTACTGTAACTCTCTATTGTCTGGTTTGCCTGCTTCATCCATTCAGTCCCTTCAACGCATACAAAATTCTGCTGCCCGACTCGTCCTCAGAAAGAAAAGATCTGAGCACATCACTCCTCTTTTGCAACATCTCCACTGGCTCACTGGCTCCCTGTCTGACACCGAATAAAGTACAAGATCAGCACTCTATGCTACAAATGTATTCACAAATCAGCCCCTTCCTATCTCTGTGGCTGCCTTCACCTCTACACTCCATCTCGCTCACTACGATCAGCTTCGGATCCACTCCACTTACGCATACCCAGATTCAAACTCTCGACTGTTGGCCGCCGTTCTTTCTCTGTCTCTGGACCTTGCAATTGGAATGAACTTCCTCTTTCACTTCGTCAAGTCTCCACACTCAGCTCTTTCAAGTCTGGCCTTAAAACCCACCTCTTCCCAAAATAGCCTCCCTTCCCTGCCTCTTCCTTGTCTTTAGTTTCTCCAGTTTTAGAGTTATGCGTGCGTGAGAATGACTGGTGCGAAAGCACTTAGATTTGTCTATGCACAAGATTCAGCGCTATATAAGTACCATTATTATTATTATTATTACAGAAGTGTAAGGACGAAAACCAATTGCTTCGGCAATAGCTTTTCCCGCAAAGCAGTCAATGCCCTGTCTCTCGAACAAATCCAGTATGGTAAATAGAATTGCGCAATCAACAACCATCTACCTAAAGATCTAGTCATGAAGTCCATCCATATGTAATATGCAGCTTCTGTTCAAAGGTGTGTGTGTGCGTGAGAGAGAGAGAGTGTGTGTGTGTGCAGTGCGTGCATGTGTGAGTATGCACAAGTTTTTATATTGATATGCACTTGTATGTATCCTAATTTCTACTGTGTCTGTGTTTGTGTATGATTTTCGATTTATGTTCGTATCTTGTTATGTACTATCCCCCCCCAATATTCCTTGTGACCCCGGTACACTTGGTGATAAAGACATATTCTATTCTATTCTATTGTGACGCAGCACGTGAAAACCCGGCTAAAGTCGGAATTTATCATTGTTTGTATACCTTCTAAAAGTTATAAAAACAAAACAAAAAAACAGAGATGAAAAAAAAAAATGAAAAAAAAAAGGATCTATCTGTCACAGTTTTTTTCTATGATTTTTTCTTAGTTCGAATGCCTGAGGAGTGGAAATGGAGACATCGGCTCATGAAAAAAACCCACATATTTGTATGTCTATAACTTAAAAAACAACAACAAACAAACAAGAAATATCCCGAATATCTATGTGGTGTCATATAGTTCAGAACTGAACAAACTTTAAATTTCCATATGAAAGAGGCACAGGAAAATTCATATTTTTTTCTCTCTGCTCTACTCAAAGGAAGACCAGTATGGCAAGTTGAGGAGTGCATGCAATACAGATTATTCAGCCATATGGAAAAACCCACACATTTGTCTGCCTGTAACTTGAAAACAAGAATTTTCCTGAACATATATAAGTAAATTTTAGATTTCGATATGACAGAAAATTTCGTATTTTCTCTCAGTACTCAAAGACAAGAATGGCAAGCAGAGGAGTGACGTCATGCAAGACAGATTACACAGCCACAAGAGAGCCGACGGCGACAGTGAATTTTCAAATATTTCACGCCCACAAGCTGATGCATGAATCTTTGGAACTTCGGCTTAGATCCAGATCAAAATAACGTTTACGAACTGCAGTTATATGTAATGCCACAAACCAGCTGATGTAAAATCAGCCTGGAACATGGATTCAATTATTAGTGTCTATGGCCTGGAAGGGCAAATCCACTGAATGTTACAACTGAAGTGACTGATCATATCCTTTGTATGCAACATTACCAACAGCTCCAGTCTCTTGACAAGGATGGTGATCGTCTGTGAAAGTGGCTGAGGAAGTGATAGTGCGTGCGTGCGTGCGTGTGTGTGTGTGTGTGTGTGTGTGTGTGCGTGCGCGCGCGCGTGCATGTACACATGCGTGCGCGTTTGTGTGTTTTGTGCATGCTCGCATGTGTACGTGTGCGTGTGTGCCCGTGTGTAAATGTGCGTGTATGCCCAAGTATTCGTTTGCGGTTTATGAGCGTTTGTGTGTGGATGTTTGTGTATCTGAGTAATGTTAAAGTGTGTGTCTGCGTGTTCGCGCGCGCACGTATTTTACCTGTAAGTGTGAAAAACATGGTGAGTGTGAGCACGAAGGCATGCGTGCACGCGCGCGCACACACACACACACACACACACATACATAAACACACACACTGGGCCGCGGGCAAATCCGCACGTTCCCGAACACAAGAAAATCTTGTATTGTTCGGAGTGGAAATGCGCGTTTGATCCACCAATCACAAATCGTCGAAAGAAATGGACTTGCCCGGAGTGACTGCCGAAAATATTACACCAGGATTTGCTTTTGGCATTTTTGTTACACGTTTCTGAAGCCAGAAAGTCGCGACAAACATAGAGGAAGTTTGAAACTTTTACAGATCTAAGCAATTATCTTAAAACAATGAAATAAAGATGGATGTGGGCTGTTGAAGATGGAATCGTTTAGTTTGCAGCACGCAACTTGGGTTCGAAAAACACTAGTATCAGATGATTATCAAAAATATGTATCAAATTCATATTAGTACTGTTAACTCCCCCATCCCTTCCATTTGTCTTTGTTGCTGTTGTTGTTCAGCTGGAATCGCGCAAAAACCATGGCTTCGCTTGTTGGCAGAAGAAAATTTAAAGAAAAGCATGGTACACATGAACTGTGTAAGCAAACTACTAATGCTTTCCTGATCATGATGGATAATCATACTAAGTCTCTGAGTACATCGTTGAGCAGTTTGTTGCCCTGTTTGATTCTCTGAACAACCTGCGTGTCGTCAGCATGGTCAGACAGCCTCTCCTCGCTGAAGGAAAGAAAACATTGGAAAATACTCCACCCACATCAGCAGCTCTTGAACGGCACATTAAGAGAGCTGTTTTTCCGAGAAAGTGCTTTCGTCTGGAATTAAAATGGTGGGGATTGCAAAAAGGTGGGGTAAGACGTGGTGACCTTTGTGGACCATTCCATAAAAGCTGAAGACACTTGATGTGAACCAATTCACTGCTTCTGCTCAGTGGTGTGCAGAGAAAGGTGCAAATTCTGCAAGACCAACTTAAAGTGCACATGCTTGTTTACATATGGCTGGGACTGTCACAAAGACTAAATATTGTCCAGTTGGAAAGAGACAACCAAACTAGTCGAGAAGGGTTTTTCAGCAACCTTGTGACACCAGCTTGATGTTTTAGTTTTTCAGTCAAGCTGAAACTATCAAAATTGTTTATTTGGTTTCCCAGAGTGCACATTATGTACTTTGTGACTCTTGTAACCATACATCCGATGACATGCAAGTGGGATTTTCATCTCAAGAAAACGTCCCTCACCCCTACACCCAAACTCACATTACCCCTCCTTTTCCATTGCCCTCTGATGTCTCATGAGAGTGATGAATAAATGAACGCCCACTAACCCCACCAAAATACTTATTCAGAGCCATAAGTCTCTGCTACATATCTCCTGTGCAATTTCTGTGATGTGGCCTGGTGTCCCAATGGTAGATGAAAGCAGGCAGCAACCGGTCTGGTGCTGTGATTGGAATGGACTGGTCACTTTTGTAACTTTTGTTATGAGATTGTGCCAGCCAGTTACATATCTGATCAAGTAAGTATGCTGTTGGATCAGTCGTTTACAGTCAAAATCAGTTACTAGAGCATTGTCTGGAAAAAAGAGGACCTTGGCTGATAGGTAAAAGCAGATTTACATGTTTTTAAACTTCTGAGGACTGTGAGTTAAACGTTCATTTTTTGTGCTTTTTAGTATCACAGCAGATGTGATTTGAAACGAGGAGAACGGTCTAACTGTATTTTCCACATTACAATATATCTGTTTTGGTAGTCACAATTGCATGATTATACGCAGTTACCACGAACTTACAAAATATATGTTGTTGTTCTGGCATTAGAAACCCCCCACGCCTAATTATGGATTGGCTGGTCAAGGCATCTTGCTTTGACCTTATTACAGATTATTTTAATTAATCCCCTGACGTGCGGCTGGTAGACTTTAACAACACAAATCAGTTAGATTCCAGGTAATCCGAGCGTTTATGAATATAGTGATTACAGATCTAATGCAGCAAAGTATTTGTGTGAATGGTCACAAGTAGTGCGAGAAACAAACACACTGTTCAGAACAATAGTCACCGTAATGTAGTCAGTGAGTGTAGTGACCTAATTTCAAGACTAAATTTAGCCATTTGAAGAAAGTGCTGGTAGGTCTATGTGCCTCAAAATGTTCAGACAGCAGAATAGTACATGCATGCAGCACATGTTTTCATTCAGTTGTCTCTGCCTACAAATTTTATTTTTGTCTTCAAAACATTTTGAGTTATGGGTTTACCGGTCCATGTCATCTGGTTATACTATGATCAAATTACATGTTAAGTGCTAAATCTATTCAACAAAGTGTCCGAAACGAATAATATACATAACACAACACACTGACTGTTTGAAAATCAAAAGTGATGCTGGAAGGAAAGACAACATTCAGAACTGCAGTTACAGTCAGTGCGTGAGGGGTGGCCTAATTTAGAAGCTATTTGTAGCCAAACGAGGAAAGTTTCAAGATGTCTATTGCCTAAATACATTCAGATAGACTCACAGTTCATGTGTGCAACAGGTCATGGTTTCACTTCACAACCTAACTGTTGCGATTCGTTGAGAGTTGCTGAGACCCACTTCGCAGATGTTTTCGAAGACGCCATATTTTTTCACGTTGCGTCAATTTTATGAACACACATATAGGTCCTTCCATAATTTTTTGTCAGTCACACACACCACAGAATGAAACAATATCAATAAAAGTATTCCAAAGAAAGCCTGAACGTTCAATAAAAATTGAATTTTTTCTAACTTTGAGTCGGAAACTTGGCAACATTCGAAGAATCGATGGGACCTGGCAAAAGTCGCAACTGACAGAGGGTAGCCAGTAAAACCGTTGAAAAACGACTACATTTATACGCTGTCATTTGACAGGCATGCACCTGAAAACATTGAAAATACTACAGTTCCAGGGTGTTTTGTGCAAAGATACTTACCGACAGCAAAGATAAGACTTCGGAGATGCGATATTTATGAAAATCCCGATCTTGATGATTTTGACCCCAATCACTTGTTTTTGTGCACAGCTAAGAATCGCTGGATGCCACTTTAGCCGGGTTTTCGCGTGCTGCGATATATATATATATCTATATATGACTATTCTGCCCAAGCCTTTAACGTTGAAATGCCTGCCCTTGCCCAAGTAATTTTTACCTATGTGAAGACGTGAGAGGGTATGGTTACAATAATGCCCATAAAATCTTTAATTAAATATGGTTTATTTTGATTAAATTTGGCACTCTTATTCAAAAATAACTGTACTTTAGTACTGAAGCCTTTAAATGCAGGAAATCTATATCTAGTCATTACAAATGATTGTTAGAATAAAAGAAAACAGAAAAAAAACACACGCATAAAACATGCTTTTTTCAAACAATATATCACAACAGATCTAAAGAAAACATGCAGTCTGAATCATTCGCCACTTTTTCACCTTCCTCTGAACTCAGTTTGACGAAATTACCGCTATTTTCCTCCTACTTCGTATTCCGATTCATCATTCTTCTCATGAGTCCTTCACGATTTAGTTGACAGCCAAGCCCAAAGTCAATTTTCGTTAAACACTCATCTATGTTTGGCTCCAAAATCACACACAAGAAACACGAATTTCCCTTTGTTCGAACTCTTCCGGTTTGGTTTGAATAAGAGTTTCTTCCCTTTAATCGAAACCAAAAGTGACAGTAGACCATACGAACGACAAAACTACGTCCGCGAGCGACAAATGCTGATCTGCACGGACGTATGTTTGACGTCCGCAGGCAGAAATGTGATACACACACACACACACACACACACACACACACCGCCTTTACTGAACCTAACACGGACCAGAACTAACACAGTCCCCTTACTTTTTCCTCATTGGACAGGTCACGAGCCTCAGCATAAAATCTAAAACGAAGAAAGCGATGGTGATGAAACGGAGAATTAGCTGCCACGTCTCAGGCAACGTGACAACCATAAAGTGCACTGGGGATACCTCGTTGCGGGTTTCAGTCAGAGTCGTGTTATGGGCATCCAGGTACCTTCTGAACTTGTCTGTGGGCACCCGGAAATAAGGATCCGTCTCGAAGATGAAGTTAAAGATGGACATGAAGACGAAGATGTAGAAGATGAAGCTCCAGATCTGTATGTGACCAGAAAAGAGCTGAGAGAAGTAGGTCAGCGGGTACTGTTGAACGGTGGCCTGGTGGTAATGTGCCCGACTTAGACCCATAAATGGACTGTGATTTTAATCCCCCCCCCCCCCCCCGCTTCCTTCACTAGACCTTGAGTCATGGTCTGGATGCTAGTCATTTCGATGATAAACTGAGGTCCCGTGTGTAACATGCACTCAGGGCAGGTGAAAAAAACCATGGCAACAAAAGGGTTCTTCCTGGCAAATAGAAAAATCCACTTTGACAATAAAAATAAAAACACATTCAGACCAAAACAAAGTTATGGTGGTGATGCGCGAAAACGACATCCCAGGAAGTGGCCTGAATTTTACACACAGAAATATATCATGACAAAAAGTGATAACAAAACTAATACTAATAGTAATATACTACCACTGCTACTTTGATCGAGTGGTCAGGGTATGATTCCCTGTTTCATCTGGTGCTGTGTCCTTGGGAATGCACTTTACTGTGATTTTCCTCACTCCACCAAGGGGTGAATGGGCACCTGAGTTTGGTTTGAGAGAGTTACAACAGTGGAAGGAGAGGATTGGGTCCTGCCTTTCTTTGCTGAGCTCCAACAACATGTGGATGAATTCAGTGCTTCAATGACTGTAAAACGTTATGGGACTTTCAACCTATTTAACTACAACTTTCAACCTATTTAACTACAACTTTCAACCTGTTTTCAACCTGGAGTGATGGCCTAGAGGTAACGCGTCCACCTAGGAAGCGAGAGAATCTGAGTGCGATGGTTCGAATCACGGCTCAGCCGCTGATATTTTCTCCCCCTCCACTAGACCTTGAGTGGTGGTCTGGACGCTAGTCATTCGGATGAGACGATAAACCGAGGTCCCGTGTGCAGCATGCACTTAGCGCACGTAAAAGAACCCACGGCAACAAAAGGGTTGGTCGTGGCAAAATGTTGTAGAAAAATCCACTTCGATAGGAAAAACAAATAAAACTGCACGCAGGAAAAAAAATACAAAAAATGGGTGGCGCTGTAGTGTAGCGACGCGCTCTCCCTGGGGAGAGCAGCCCGAATTTCACACAGAGAAATCTGTTGTGATAAAAAAAAAGAGAAATACAACTACAACAACAACCACTCCTTCTGCTGCTGCTACTACTATTACTACTACTACGACGGCTTCTGCTACTACTACTAATGATGATAATAATGGAAAAGTTTTTAAAATGTTATTGAGAAGATGTAAGATATCAAATAGCAAAATCTATACGAAGGAGATGGTGTCTTGTGGTATATGTCAACAACTTTGGGAAGAGAAGGGAAGTGGTTTTTGTTAACATCTGCTGGAAGAGAGGAAAAGAGTTTAAACTGTGAACATGAGGAGGAGGGGAAGTAGTAGTCGACAGAGAAGAGTGAAGGGGTTAAGTGTTTGTGGTGCTGGTGTTGATATTTAAGGAAAGAGAAGGGAATGTGTAAAAGAATTTATAATCGAAAAGAAGAGGATATCACTGATAGGGAGTGTGTGGGATTTTAAATGTCAACATCTGTGAAAAGGTTATGGACATGTGAAGTTAGAGGCTTAATGTAACTCATTCTCTACTGAGTATTGTCATGGCAGTATTCTACTCATCGCTTGCTTGCTGAGGACTGCTACAGTGTTTGTGACCGTCAAAAATTTATATGCCTGTTGCAGCTTTGAAGATTCATGCAGACTGGATCCCGCCTTTCCTTATTAGCATAACTTAACTTCAGACGAACAACTGTTATTTGACAATCTCTCTCAGTTACTGAGGTTTCGAGTTTTTGTTTTTTGTTGTTGTTTTTTTGTGCAACTTTGACTGATGGCATACACATGTGGCAGTGGTGTAACAAGATCTAAAACGTTTTCTTTCAAACAAATTGGTAAGTCGTGCTGTTGGGTTACGTGACTGGATGAGATGGTTCTGACTTGAAAACAGATTTTGAAGAACAGCTGTTTCTGTCCATAGGGACATATATATACATAGAGAGACAAAAAGCGACAGACAGAGGCAGACAAGTATACAGAAATATTGACAGATTGGGAGGCAGATGCAACTGAAGAGACAGATACAGAGAAACGGACGGAGAAAATATTCCTCATATCCCCCCAATATAAAATGCACACACACATGCCCACCACCCTTATACCCATACCTTAGAAGCTAGCGAGTCGAAGGAAAGTTGCAGCATGTTCCACAACCTCAGTCTCCAGCTCGTGGCTCCCTTGACCACAGCCTCTGGGAAAGAGGCCTGAAAGAGCTTGTGCATCTCAGCCATGGCATCCGTCAGGTTCTGGTGCTGTTTGAATTTCTTCCAGCAGCAGGCGCTCATCAGCTCGACTGGAATCTCCCAGAACTCCAACTCCTCCTCCACCTTCAATTAAAGATGATATGTTTTATTTTGCCATAAAATGTTGTAACTAATGTTTCTATGCCTGTAATTGGTGTTTTTTGCCTTACTTGCTTAACCTTACTTGTGTGCGTTTTTTGTTGTTGTTTTTTGATAAGAAATTGGTATTGCTTCTATTGAGTTCACCACCTTATATGTTTATTATGCTGTGCACGTGTGTGTACAAACAACTATCCATGGGTGCGTGTGATCCTAATAAAATTATTATGCTTGCACATGTGCGCGCGCGCGCGCGTGTGTGTATATGTGTGTGTGTGTGTGTGTGGTTTGAATAGTGGCGAGATGCTGTATTTATCAGGCTTACTTTACTATGACTTCATTGTGTGTAATTTTGTCATGCATACTGTATGCCAAATGCTACTGTTCTGCTTATAATATGTCTGTATGTATCATAGTTCACCACAACTAATTTGATTGACTGAAATAATACATTCATTCTGCTTCTGATTCTATTACCAGGCTGTAGCACATGCTGGATGGCAGATGGAGCTCCCCCTTACGGTACAGGTCCAGAACACTGTTCATCATCTTGGGGTTCCTATCGAAGAAGAACTCCACCATTCCACTGTTCTTGCGTAGCTGGCCCTTCTCCTGGACCAGTCTGCCGAGTCGGGTGTTGGGTAGCTGCATCAGGGTGTCCCTGGTGGTTCGGAACTTCTTGCCACCCACATCTAGTATGATGGAACTGGCCGGCACAAATGTCGAAAGACTTAGTAAATACAAATATCTGGGAACGATTACTGAAATTAAACTCAGTTTTACATCCATACATACAAATCAATCCAAAAGAAATGCCAGTCCCGCATCTACTGCTTACACAAACTCAGGAATATTCATGTCTCCTGGGTTTTAACCGCTGCTTCATTTGCACTTTCTCTTCGATGCGATGGCACAGAAGTTAAAACGTGAAGAACACCAATCTACTGAGCAAATTTGTGAAGTGTCCAGCAATACAGTTGGTGTCAAATCAGAACTTCTAGATCATCTGTACAAATGGTAGGTAAAACAAAAAATCAACACAGATCATAAGCAATTACAGCTATGTTGTTGTTTTTTCTCTCAAAATACTGAGAACTCATACCTTCAAGAAACGATATTGATTTCCCAAACTGAAACTCTTGAAAACAAAAACACTTTTATAGCACTGTCAATTTAGTAGTTAAGTAACTTATTAATGTTGACACGCATCCGTCTTTATAATAATTTATTTCTTCTTGTGTCTGTCTCTTCGTGTGTGTGTGTGTGTGTGTGTGTGTGTGTGTGTGTGTGTGTGTGTGTGTGTGTGTGTGTGTGTGTGTGCAGGCATGCATGGATGCTTATGTGAATTACTTTCATTGTATTGATTTCAAATACTGTTGAAATACTGTTGTTGCCTGGTTAGTATGATATTTATGTCTGTTCTCTTACTGTGAATAGTGCATGTTTTGCAATTATTGTTTGAGAGATCATATTAACTTTGTATTTGGGCATTTATCTTTATGTCTTCATACTAAATGACTATAAAAGTAGTGTCATGACTGTTGTAGTTATTGTACGAGATTTTTCATTTCAGCATTTTATGTCTTCTGTGTATCTATATTGATTCTCGTGTAACTAGTTTTGTGCACCACAAATGATTCTTTCTTATTGTGATAAAGTTTTCTGTAATCTAAGAAGAAGAGAAAGAGGGGGCAGAGTAAGAGATGAAGAGAAGAAGAAGAGAAACAATAACAATACTAACAAAAACAATGCAGCAGCAGCAGCAACACCATCATTTTCAGCATCATGATCATCACCATTACCACCAAACAGCAACAATGATAATAGCAACAAATTGATCACACATTTCCCAACAAGACACTCAATTAAAACAGACAGACAGGAGGATGGTACAGATCATCAACCTTTAAAAACACCCACTGAACCCTGTCTCAGCACTTACAGGTGATCTGGAGGATTGACCTCGGAGGAAAGGAGTGGCTCTGGGACTTGATCTATCAATTTTCTCTCCGCTTTCTGCTGTGCCTTGTTGGCCGAATCCTGCTGAGGTCTGTCTGGCGAAAGTTGACCACGAGACATCCGTCCCGTGTTTGCCTGTGGTTCTGCAGGTGCGTCGACGGGTTTAGTAGCCATGGGGTAGGCGTTACCTTTGGTAGCTGGGTCAGACGGAAATCCCCGTCTCTCTTCTGTCTTTTTCTGTTCTTTCCCTCTTTCTTCTTCTATTTCATTTCTGGTTTCCTGTAATGAACACGAGAAATGCAAAATAAGTCTCTGTGTGCGACTCGAAAAGGGGAAAATCCTTTTGAGACATTCTTTCCTTTTGGTATTGCGTGATTGTTATATACATTTTCCTTTTTTATGAGGGCAGGATGAAAAAAGGCAAATGCGCTTTTTTTTTCTTTTTGTTGTTGTTGTTGTTTTTTTACCACAAAAGTTATTTCGTCCCCCCCCCTCTCTCTCTCTCCAAACATATCAGATCAAAGGGTCACTTTGAAAAGGTGGCTAAACGTGAGTGGAAATGTGTTTTATCCTCTAACCCTGTTATGTTACACTTTTTCTCCTTTTCCTTCTTTTTGGTTCCAGCTGTCTGTGTTTGTTAAAGATTTCAAACTATGAATATGTCAGTTCCATTTGAAGTTTTCCCAATGTACTGGTATGATTCCCTGTCTTTGCTCCACTATGCTAGCTCCAGTGGGATAAATGAGTCCTTTTTTCGCAGCCCTATCTGCCCGCACGTCTTACAGATTTTTCCCCCTCAAGGCCTGAGGATTTGGGATACGCTGCTGATCAGGCATCTGCTTAGCTGAATCGCAGACGTGCTGTAGCCTACATGCATTTGTCCGAACGCAGTGACGCCTCCTTGAGTTACTGAACTCAGATAAATGGAGAACACTGAGATGTTTAAGAAACCCAGCAAAAGTAAATATTTCTAATCTTAACATGAAAATATGTGTAATGTGATTTATTCATGAATTATAATGATCTTGGACTTTCTTTTGCGTCTGACGAATTTAAAGTGTGATCATTTTGCATTAACGCATAATAAGACTTGCATGAAAATTGAGAAACACTGGGCGATCAATAATATGATTAAAAGACATAAGAACACCTATCAGTTTACCTGTGAATATTCATATCATATCAATATGTAGGTCTTTTGCCTGCTTGAAATTGGGGGAAGTGAGAGCCCCCATAAATGTATAAAGATATTTTTTTTTATAATCTAATTGTGCGCAAAGCCTATTAAATAATAATTAAATAAGTTTTGTATTTTAATTTTTGAAAGTAAGTGTCAACACGATTTTTAAAAGTATTCGTTGTTCCTGCGGAGACATCTTGTGGCAAATTATTCCAAACATTTGTTAGTCTGTTAATACAAAAGTGTTTAAATCTGCAGGCTATAACAGAAACTTTTAACAGTTTGTAGGAATGTCCTCTTGTAACATTGTTGTCGTTTAAGGTGAACAAAGAATACATAGTTTTACTGTCATTAAAGCCATGAGTCATTTTATATATCTGTATTATATCACCGCACAGGTTTCTATATTCTAAACTCGGTAATCAGTAAAACCAATAATTCTTTTCGTAAATCTTCTTTGTACATTTTCAATAATGCCTGTATGCTTAACTAATCCTGTGTTCCAGACAGTATTCCCATATTCCAAGACTGGCCTATAGACTTAAATAAAGGTATCAATATGTTCTTACTTTTATACTGTATATTCCCAACAAATATTCCAGTCAGTCTATTGGCTTTTTTTATGAGTATCAAAAGAAAGGTTGGGGTCAACAATAACCCCAAGATCTCTTTCAGATGAAGTTTCCTGCAGTTTAGTACAGTCCGTGTAATACCTTTAATGTGGATTATTCTTTCCTACACATAAAACTTTACATTTATTGTTATTAAATTTAATTTGCCATTTATCCGTCCAGTCTATTAATCTATCTTAGCTTGTAACTTCAACCTATCTATGTCAGAGTCTGCTTCCTCATAGATCTTTGTATTATCAGCAAATAATTTCACTAAACAGTCAAGAATATCAGGCATATCATTTATATAATACACAAAGAGAGTGGGCCCCAAGTCACTGCCCTGAGGAACACCACTACCAACTTTGACAGGACATGACGACTCAGACCCTACTGATACATACTGTGTTCTTTCATACAAGAAGTCTTTTATCCATTCAAACAAATTACCACCAATACTACGCCCTTGCAATTTTACAGTTAACCTACTGTGAGGAAGTTTGTCGAAAGGCGTTCTGTAAATCCAGATAAATTGCATCTATTGGTTTATTGTTTTCAAGGGATATGAACCAGTCATGTAAAGTGCTCAGTAACTGAGTCACACAGGATCTACCAATGGTAAAGCCAAACTGATAATCTATTGATCTATTTTGCTCCAGTATAACATGATCTTTCTGTTTTTAGATCTGGTATAATGAAACTGAGCCTGCTAGGTGTTTTTTCTAGAAGTGAGCCGTACGTTAAACATTGCTTTCGTTTTCAAGGTGAAATCGACCACCAGTTGCCATACGATTTTGGATTTTCATCCTTTTTCAATGTTAGTATGACTTACATTGAAATAGTCTTTTGTCATCCCCTATATGGGGCAAGGACTTACCGTCTTTTCTGTATCGAAATTATCTACGAGTGCAATCAAAACAACTGAAGAAAAGTCAGCGGGTAGAGCAAATAAAAGGCCTAACAGCAAGTCTGGAATAACTCGGAACGCCAGCGTGTCGATACAACAGACGTAATATGACGTCACAAGTGAAGAACGTGAAGTTCTAATTAAAAGAAATCGGACTTTCCTACCGTCAGTATTTCTACACAACTCTATTTTAGACAGCCTTGATAACTCCCCCTTACGCATGTCGTATTACTGTCGTTATCTTTTTTTTTTAGTTCAGTGAAATTTAGTCCAGTCCTTCATAAAGGATATTCCGAAGTTTTTCACTTCGGGATTAACGATATGAAAGACACGGACCCACCCGGAGCAAGCCAGCAAGATCATGGCTGACAAAATAAAACAAGAGAGGCAACTCCTTCAAGACTCACTTCTGATACACACTTTAAACATCAAAGGAACATCATGAGGAACACACACACACACAACAACAAAAAAGAAAAAAAAAGAAGGTTGGGGTGGGGGGCGGGGAGTGGGGGTTTCGTTTTAAAAATGTGTCCTGTATTAAACATTATTAAGCTTTCAACAACAACAGAATAGATTTTTTTTAAACCAAGAAAACACGAAGCCATTTGCTCTAGATCTGGCACAGCTACCACTGGAAACTGAGAGCTAGGTGCCGTCGATTCATTCGAATTAATTCAGTATCCACTTTAGAATATTCATATGCAGTAAACACGTTCATGGTCCAGTTAGTGTAATTTTATGTGTTCTGTCCAGAATTTGTGCATTTCGTTTCTTTTAATCGTGAACAAGAAAAACGATCTCATGCCGTCTTCAAATCCAAACATACGTTCCGGCAACTGGGAAGAGCCCAATTGTAGATTTCTGGATCTGTTGTTTCAACGAAATAAACCTTTCACTATCCGGAATGCGACTTAATCCAGAGGAGTTGCAACCTATTATTGGAATAATTGTAAAGATTGTTTTTTCAACAGTGTCCATTCCAGATTTGGTATTGGCAGATAAAGTATATATTTAAAAAAAAAAAAATTAGTTATGGTTTATCACACACACACACACACACGAACACTGGGTCATAACATAGACCCACTTTGTTTACAGGAGTAGAAAAACTGAAATGAATCTGAATCTAAATCTGAATCAGTATAATTATCATTATTGTACCAACAATTCTGATGACTACACAGTGTTGCAATAAAGTTTGCTTGTGAGGAAACTGAAAATGGAAAAAAAAGGGTGGGTTTGGGGGCGGTGGGGGGTGGTCGTTAAAAATGTGTTCTGTATTAAACATTATCAAGCTTTCAACTGCAACAAAATAGATTTGAAGGAAGAAAAAAGCGCAACATGAAGCCCTTTGCTCTAGATCTGGCAGAGCTGCCCTGGAAACTAAGAGGTGCCGTTGATTCATTCTAATTAATTCAGTATCCACATTGAAATATTCATCTTCAGTGAACACGTTGATTTGTGCAGATAGTGTAATTGTACGTGCTCTGTCCAGAATATGTGCTTTCCTTTCTTTTGATTGCGAACAAGAAAAACGATGCCATGCTGTCTTCAAATCTAAACATATGTTCCGGCAACTGGGAAGAGCCCAAATGTAAATTTCTGGATCTGGAGTTTCAGCGAAATAAACCGTTCACAATCTGGAAATGCGACTTAATCCAGAGGAGTTACAACCTATTATTGGAATAACTGTAAAAATTGTTTTTTCTGCTATGTCTAATCCATTCATTTATTTGTTTATCTTATTTTTTTCTTTTCTTTTCTTTTCTCAAGGCCTGACTAAGCGCGTTGGGTTACGCTGCTGGTCAGGCATCTGCTTGGCAGATGTGGTGTAGCGTACATGGATTTGACCGAATGCAGTGACGCCTCCTTGAGCTACTGATACTGATACTGATACTAATCCAAATTTGGTATTGGCAGACGAAGTATTTCCAGAGAAAATGAATTAGTTATGGTTTCACACACACACACACACACACGAACACCGGGTCATAACATAGACCAAGTTTGTTTACACAAGTGAGTAAAAAACCGGCATGAATCTGAATCTAAATCTGAATCAATATATTGTGCCCTCAATTTTATGATTATACAGCGTTGCAATAAAGTTCGCTTATAAGGAAACTGGAAATGAATCAAATCAAATAGAGTTAGTAGAAACACAGGAAAAGAGAAAGAAAGAAAATCCTATCTGTTCACGTCTCCAATTAGGCCAATACGGAAACCGTAACAGTCTCCGAGGGCAAACCCAAATCGGCACAGCCCCAACATTCGTAAAACGTACACTCATTCCAAAACATAAAAGTGGTAAAAAAAAAAAAAAAAAAAAAAAAAAAAAAAAAAAAAAAAACCCTCCCCGCCAAAAACCTTAGACCTCCAGGCAAAACGCGAACTCTTCTTCTTCCGTGTTCCCTGGCCATGCTAGATTTTCAGTCCGGTCAGGACAGCGAAGTCCGCGGTCCGTCGCAGGGACCCCGCCGGTCCCCACAGTTTCTCCTGGAGCTCCACTGGGCTAGGCCATGCCTGGCGTCTCAGAGCGTGGAAGGTGGGGTAGGACTGCAGGATAAGGGAGGGGGTCTGTTGGCCTGTGCCACAAGGGCACTGGTCAGTATGTGATATCTTCAGACGGTAGAGATAGGAGAGGAGTTGACAGTGTCCCGTTCGCAGTCCGAAGATTGTGACCTGTGCCGCTGTGTCAAGCTCATGGATGCCGTCTTTTTCGTCTTCCAGCCCGATGTCCAGACGTTGGCGCCATGCTTTCCTGAAGCTGTCTCTCAGTATCGTCTTTGCTTCACTGTAGGACACTGGGTTGGCTGGCTGCTCTAATTTGCTGCCTGTCTTGTATAGGCGGTCTGTCTCTTCATTGCCCCCTATGCCAGAGTGGGAGGGGATTCACTGCAGTACTATAGGAGTTCTCTGTTTGAGGAGATTCTGTTCTTGCCTGATATCTCTTAAGATCTGCTCTCCTCCTGGTGCCTGTTGACTCTGCAGGATAGACATGCAGTCAGTCAGGAACACTGTGTTGGTGGGTAGTGTGTCTTCCTAGCGGAAAGTCTGGGCTGCGAATAGCAGAGCACAGGCCTCAGCACGGAAGTTGGTGGACAGGACGCCTATAGTCACTGACTTGCTGATGGTTTTTCCGTCAGGGAATCTAATACACAACCCATTTCCTCCGTTCTTCACTGCCTCTTCAGCAGACCCATCTGTGTATGCTCTTGCCCAGGTATCGGGAGGGTATTTGGTGCTTAATGCTTCCAGAATCAGCGATTTTTTTAGTTCAGCTGCTATGTGGCACTCCTTTCTCTCGACACCTGGGATGTTGAGCATGATGGCTGAGGTGTCTGCCTGCCAGTCTTCACAGTATTGGTGAGATTTAGTTGGCTGATTGGTTGCCAACAGAGGATCGTGGTGTTTCCTCTTAAGAGCCTTGATGAGGTGGTTTGGACTCTGTGGCTTCAGTCGGTTCTTTGTGGGGACTTTCAGTTTGGGGAGAAGGGGGATGTGAAGGGAGTCTCTTCAGTTTTTCATTTTGCTTCAGGAGTTTTTTTTGCTTTTTTTTTTTATTTTTAAATAAACATTCTTATTCGAGTTTAACATTATTTAAGACATACAGGCGTACAATAGAATATTTGTAATTATCGAAAAATCAGGAAAACAACATAACATTGTTTTATACAGAAAGAAAAGAAGAAGAAAAAGAAAAACAAATCTATATATATATATATAGATGTCATACACACAACATAAAGGAAAGAAAGAAAAGAAAAAAGACACACACACACACAAAACAACAACAAAAGTTGCATTCTGTTTGTCTCTCCCTCCCCCCCCTCCCCCCACCCCCCTCTCTCTCATTTTATATGGTATTTATAAACAAAGTGTAGTCAAATATTTAATCTGGTTTGTTTTGGGTTTTTTTTTGTGATATCATCATTTCCAAATAATGCTAATTCTATATTCAACCTTACATCTGCACAATTTTCATATTTTTCCTTCGAGACATTCGCTAAGTCCCCCCAAAAGAGCTGGAACGCTGAGTACACTGGGTACAGTGCCATAAGTAGTGTTGAATTGTGTCTTTTTCATTTTCACAGAAATTGCACATGTCGCTATTTGCTTTATTTATTTATTTATTTTAGGATTCTATTTGTAGCCAGTACACTATGACACATTCTAATCTGGAACCATTCCAATCTTACTTCCTTTACGTTTTTTTTTCACTTGTTTCATAGTGGTATCCCAATTTATTGCAATATCTAGTTTTTGCTTTTATTCATTCTGCATTTATAAACAAAATGTAGTCAAATATTTCATCTCTTTTTGTGATATCATCATTTTCAAATAATACTAATTCTATATTCAACCTTACATCTGCACAATTTTCATACTTTTCCTTCAAGACATTCGCTAAGTCCCCCCAAAAGAGTTGAGTAAATGCACAGTGTCATAAGTAGTGTTGAATTGTTTGGTTTTTTTTGTTTTTTTCAACAGAAATTGGACATGTCGCTATTTGTTATACCTTTTTTTTAAGGATTCTATTTGTAACCAGTATACCATGACATATTCTAATCTGGAACCATTTCAATCTTACTTCCTTTATTTTTTTTCACTTGTTTCATAGTGGTATCCCAATTCATTGCAATATCTAGTTTTTGCTCACACTTAACAAATGAATTTATATCATATATAAAAACTGGTTCAAGTAATATATCATAGTATATTTCAGATCCTTTCTAAACATTAGCTATTATCTGGAATGTTTTTGGTTTTTTATCACCGATTTTATCTGTAATAGTAATATGTTTATACTTAAATAACATGTACAATATATAATTTATCTTAATATAATGTTTTTCTGTGAAATCGTTATGACTAAGGAAGCACCCATCTTCATCAACAATATCTTTAACCAGAAAAATACCTCTACTTGTAAAGTTTTTTAAATTAAAAAAAAATTATTATTATTATTTTTTTAATGATAAACTGTCTTATTACCGATTTTGAATTTGTCGTGAAAAGTGGTTCTGCGAGTGCATCTTGTGCTTCTTTAAACCTAACATGTTTTGTTAAATTGCCCAAGAATACGTCTTTCCAGAATATATTACATCCAGTGTTCACAAACTTTCTCGTTCCATACAGATCCAGAGAATTGATTTCTGGGGATTTGACTATTAGTATTTTTTTCCCCACTTTGCTGTTCCTGTGTTTAATTTCCTAATCTGCATTATTTTTAGAGTCTTTGGGTATTTTTGCATATTTGGAATACCAAAACCTCCAGTTACAATATCATGTACTGCGTATTTTCTCTTCTAATCTAATATGCTTTATCATCCCATATAAATTCATAGCACAGTTTTTGCAGTTGATTTATCTCTTTGTCCGGGGGATTGGGGAGAAGAATCCACAAGTAAATAAGTTTTGAAAGTATAAGTGATTCTGAAATAGCAGTTCTACCAAGGGGTGTACATATACATTTTGACCAAGTCTTGAAAAGCCTCTCAGCTTCTATCAATTTATCTCTTGTATTCACTTCAGTTATTTTTGATAGATCTTCTATAAACCAAATGCCTAAAAGTTTTATTTTGGGGGGTTCCTTTTCATTTTCTTTTCTAATATTTATCACTGGTTGAGTTCTTCATTCTCCCCAGGCAGACATTCAATGTTTTATCATTGTTAATTTTTAGCCCTGAAAATTCTTCAAACCCCTCTAGTGTTTTAAACAACTTTTCATATGATTCTTTATCTCCTTCTAATATGAACGATGTATCATCAGCAAGCTTACTAATTTTAAAGATAGTATCTAACAGATTTATGCCTTTTCTTCATCTTCCCTAATCTTGCACGCCAGGATTCTGAGCATAATACAAACAGATAGGGTGAAATTCGGTCTCCCTGACGTCGATGACTGCTTCCTTAGCTCCTGCTTGGTTTTTGAACGGATATCGAAGGTCTTCTCCTTTGGGACATCGAGAAGGCTGTCTTGTCGGAACTTGTCTGCAAGCAGGGCGGCCGCCTTTCTTCCCGCAAAACAACTCCTCTCCCTCTTTCAGTAGGACGGCTCTTGGTCCATGATGCTGGTCATCACTGAGGGCCTTAGTCAGGTTCCACAACTTCAGCGTGTCCTATTCCATGTTTAGGGTGACAGTCTTCTCCAGCCAGGACTTGCGAGCTCCTTCGTTCTTTTGCTCCTTGAAGGCATTCCTCACCTTGAGACAGAGGTTGGTATTTTCTGCAGTTGGGGACTGTTCCAGTTGGTCTCTGATGGCTGTTATCTGGTCATGCAGAGAGTCTGGAGCTGGTCACTCTAGTTTTTTTCTTCGCCCTCTTGGGATGCTCTGCTTGGCTGCCTGGAGTATGCAACTGGTCAGTTGCTTGACATTATAACTGATGTATTGGTTCCAGTTAATGTTGCTGTCCCTGCAGAGCTTGTAGATCAGGTGTTGGAACTAGGACCAGTTTGCCTTCTTGTAGTTCCAGCTGCCTTCTTTCCTCTGAGGGGCAATCCGCTCTGTCAGGGGTATTTTAAGCAGAACAGGCAAGTGATCACTGCCTCCCAGTTGGGAGCACACCTCCCTGTCACAGACTTTTTGAAGGTCTTCTGTGGTGATTGCGAGGTCGGGTGTGCTAGTGGTCTTCCAGGTACGTGAGAGACAGGTGGGCCGGTTGTCAGACCTATTGACTAGTTTCAGGTTGTTTTCAATCATCCAGTCTTCCAGCTGCTCTTCTCTGCTGTTGAGGTCAGGGTATCCGCAGCTTGGTGAATGGCTGTTAAAGTCACCAGTTATCAATAAGTTCTGACTGTTGAGAGGAAGGGTTTGTAATTGGAGATCTTTGTCTGGTGGGGGAGTAGCAATTAATGATTGTCACTTCTCTCCCCTGGATGACTGCCTTGATAGCCAGAAATTCATTTTCGCCTTCTCATCTCCCAATCTCTATTGCTGGGATCGTGTTGCGTACAAGGGTAATGATGCCTCCCTTGTGTCGACTGGCGCGGTCATGCCGGAAGAGATGGTAACTTGTGAGGGTGAAGTGATGAGCATCTGTAAGGTGGGTATCCTGGATACAGATGATGTCCAGTCCTTCCCTCTTTAGGAACTCTTGTAGCTCAGGCATCTTCTTCCAAAGGCCCTCAGTATTCCACTGTGTGAAGACAATGTAGGATGCTGGTGTTTCCGGCTGACTCACTTGGCTGCTCCATTTCTGCTTCCTGCTCTCTTCTTGTGTTGCACTTTCAGTAGCTGTGGTCGGGATCCATTGAGGCTGGAGGCCTGGTGCTGTCACCATCTGGAGAACCCCGGGACGAGCACCATACCGTCGTATATGTCTGTCTGCGTGGCCATACTGGGTGTGATGCGTAGTGCCTGGTCTTCTTCTGTGTTTATGACTCTGCAGGAGGTCTGCCTGCTGGCCGCAGCAGGCACGTTCTGCCTTCATTTCAATTATGTGATTTTCTCGAAATTGTATTGCGAACGAAATGCTTCATTTCACATGAACACCCAATGAAATCACCAACATTCAAGTACTAATACTTCGACAATAATGATAGTGATAACAATAATGATAGCAATGATAATGATAATGATGATACTACTACTACTACTACTACTACTATGATAATGATGATAATGCTGCTGCTGCTGCTACTACTACTACTAATGATGATAATTATAATAGTGATGATGATGATGATGATGATAATGATGATATGATGATGATAATAATGATGATGATGATAATAATAATAATGATAATGAACACTTTTATCCTGCATGTTTTTTTGTTTGTTTGGTTGTTTTTTGTTGTTGTTGTTGTTGTTTTTTTCTCAAGAGCGCAAAGTGGTTTGCGTGTTTGCGTATACAAAAACTCATTAACGATAAACGACGAAAAACAAGAGAGGCAAGGCCTTCAAGACTCACTTGTGATACTCTTTAAAAAAAAAAATCTATTCGTTAAAATGTGTTCTTAATTTGTTATTATAAAGCTTCAGGTTAAAAGAAAAAGAAAAAAAAAAGTCCAAACGGCAGATTCGAACTTCGCGTGTTCGGGTGAGAAGAAACTGTCATACCCATTACACTATCGTGGCTCCTCAACTGACGTTCAAAAATATAGTATTTAAACATGCCTATTTAAAGGGCGATAAATCGATTGCGGTATTCGCAGTGAGAACGCTGTTTAAATCATATCATTCTGGTGTATCTTGGGCATTCAAAAAATCTTTAAGGGCAATTAAAAATTATTTTTAAGTCCGCGGTAAAGGAGACGTGGCTATCGCCGCAATCACACTGCAACATTTAGCCGTTTTTTCTGGAACTAGATAGATGTACAAGTTTTAGTTAGTTACACCCAGTTGACATGATCGATTCAATTTCTCTTTTATGTGCATTCTAGTTTTATAGTTTTAAAGTTGATATGAAAATTGTGTATTTTGTTAAACTAATAACACGTAGACCCAAGTACAAGTACTTCTAAACGTCTTATGAAGTGAAAAGGACTTCATTTTGAGAAAAGTCAAGACTGGAAATTTTTACGTTTCATCAAGGGTATTAACTCACATGGTTTATTATTTTTAACTGTGAATTCCGACTGATTCTGTGGATATTTTTATGGCAGTTTGGGGTATAATCCAGTAAGTGATGAGACGTTCACAAATCTTTCTCTGAATAAATATTTAACATCTCCTTCTCCAACTCTCCATCACATGTTATCGTGTATTGTCGATTGAATATAGGATTGAACGGGCAGGTCAACAACTTGAAACAAAATGGCGTCGTTCGCGTTCGCGAAGAATATGATCACGCGTTTTGAATGTGTATAAATATGTGTACGCAATTGATTTTTGCCCATGACCTTCAGGGCTCAGCCAATAGATCTATAAAGTCCACTCGTCGTATCGATTTAGTATTTTCCGAAAAAGACCACTTGGGCGATAGAACATAGTGAAAGCCCTGTACACTGAGAGTAAAACACACAAGTTTTTTTTTATGTATTGAGTATAATTTCAAAATGTAATGTTTAAGATGAGAAAGATCAGTTTAAAGCAAATTAAGTCCCCTAGCATTAATTACAGATTAATTTCCCTTTTTTACTAACTGCACCAAAACGTTTGCAAAATAAATAAAACTTCCATGCTTAGCAAAAGAAGTTCCTGTTTGAACAAAAAATGATAATAATGACTGCTCTTGTTGTGTCAGAATATCAGATCAAAGTGCCAAGTTTAGAGAATGAAATATATATATATATATATATATATATATATATATATATAACAGTGAATACAGTTTGTATATAATTTGTCTTCTTTTATTATTATCATTATTATTATTTTTTGTGCCCATCCCAGAGGTGCAATATTGTTTTAAACAAGATGACTGGAAAGAACTGAATTTTTCGTATTTTTATGCCTAATTTGGTATCAACTGACAAAGTGTTTGCAGAGAAAATGGTAATGTTTGTTAAAGTTTACCACGGACACACACACACACACACACACACACACACAGACAACCGAACACCGGGTTAAAACATACTCACTTTGTTTACACAATTGAGTCAAAAAACCAAAATGATTATAAATCACTTTACACAGACTTAAAATACAGCATGTCACAACTTGACTGACTCGCTCACACACACAAACGCGCGCGCGCACACACACACACACACACACACACACACACACACACACACAAACTCACACAAAATCACACACACACACACACACACACACACACAGGAAAGAGTACATTGACCGAAGGATTTTGTCGACAGACGGAACACAAAGATTCTGGTTATCAATGGAAGAGCCGAGATTTCGAGATGTGTTGCACTGAGGAAGAATATCAGGTATATTCAGGGCCACTGCCGGCGAGAGATGAGAAACAAATCGAATAGAATGAAAGCTCAAAGTTCACGACTTCTGGTCAGAAACATCGACAGACTCTAGCTCTCCGTGTTCAGTGAAAAACCAGGATAACCAAAACAACAATTCAACAACAAGAGCCCTCACCAAATAGTGTTGTCAGCCTGTGACATAATTCACCATGGCCTAGAACTTAAAAAAGTGGTACATTAACTTTTTCTGTTGCAAAATATTTACCAAAACAATGTCTGTATAATATTACAAAAAACGAAGTAAATTTGCCTCATGATAATAATAATTATAATAATAATAATAAAGGTAGATTTGACTATGTCATAAAGAAAAGAAGAAGAAAACAAAACAAAACAAAACAAACAAAACAAGGAAAAACAACAACAACAAAAGAATAGGAGCTAACACATAATTTGCTGAAAACTTTGTCATGTTGCATCTCAAATGAAATATATCAGGAGACATGCAGGCTCTAAATATCAACGAGGGACGAAGCCTTTATGGCTTACGTTTCATTCCTGCAAATAAAAAACAACAACATAAACCAGAACAAAACTGAAAACGCAGATGGTGGGGGCATTGGGTTGGGGGAGGGGGGGGGGGGGAGTGGATGGTTTACCAGTTCTTATTTGTCCATTGACCTAATGATTCAAACATTTCTTCATTCATTTTTTTTAACCATCTGATACTTCGGCGTTTCTTTTTTTTTTTTTTTTTTTCGATCATAATTTAGATCCCGATCAATATTTCGAACTTCCCATGTCTTCGTATCACGACTTTCCGTCTTCGATAAATCGTAGCATACACTTAACACAGAAACTGATTTCCGGTAATCTCGCATGTTATTTTCCTTTGTATTAACTATTGATATAATACAATTAGACGATGTGTAAACAGCATAAGTTAATCCAGATTATATTCATTTTCACCACACCACCCATTCCCATAAAAAAATAAGAAACAAAAATTCAGATCTTTTGAAACATGTCAGTTTGTGCTGGACAGTCCCAGCCACTTCGGATCCAAGACAAGATATGTTAACCTCGTGAGGGACTCCAAACAACTTATCGATGTAAATGTGAGCGAAATAGGTTTGTGAAAAATAACTAAAAATGTTTCAGGAACCTGACTATTGAAACATTTCTGGCTTCAGTACAATGTTTTGTGCCCTTCCCAAATGCTTTTGAATTTTTACCTTATGAATGCACAGTGTAAATCCAACGCGCAACCTTATTCCCCCCCCCCCCCCCCCCCCCCGTGTCATATTGAATTACGTTTCCAGAAATAAGGTATAAAACTAGTGGCTGATTTTGATGACCAGACTTAAGTATATTTGATCTTGGCCACAGACGATTTTTTTCTCTCTTTTTTAATTGTCACATTGATGCGCGGCGCGAAGAGCATGTGCAGAAGGGACTCCCCAGGATTTTTGTATACAGACCACGGGTTAGCTGCCTGAGTGCGCTTTGTGTGTCTTGAATCCGAAGATAACTCAGCCTTCAAGTTAAACAGTAACTGCGGGTCCCTGCCCTGTCAAGGGTAACTTGCCTTCAGGCAAAATGATTTTTGTCTTGAATACGGCCCCAAAAGGGTAATATGATTTATTCAGTTTGCAGCATCCCACTTCTTATACCGTTGCCTTTCAGCCTGTGTTGGCCGGGTAGCGTTGGTGCTCCAGGTGTCTGCTGACTGCTGTCTTCCTGCTGCCCATCATCACTGTCGTCGTCCATGCACCTAGCTTCACCGTCTTCGTCGTTCTTTGTTTGTTTTGTTTTGTTTTTTCTTCAGTCTTTGCCGTCCAAGTAATTGTTTCCCTATTCTTGTGTTGTGCAGAGTGCTTCAAATGTCCAAAGTGCGCACATTATCTTCTCCAAACCGGTATTCGCTGGATGGCCGTTTCTTCAAATTCTGTGTTTTTTCTGTTTACTTATTTGTCCATTCTGTCATCATTTGAATGTATCGATCATTACTGCTAGAATTGCGGTTATTGATTCAATAGTCAAATTATGTGCGTGATTGAATAAATGTATGTGAACTTTGAATTAGTTCAGTCTTTGTTTGTGTTTGAATTAGTTCAGTCTTTGTATGTGTTGTCTGAGTGTCAGTGCTGGGTTGGGTGGGGATAAGTCTGTCAGAGTCCTCCTGGTTTTCTTGGCACATGGTCAAAACAGCCTGCGAGCACGTGACAAGTTCCTGCTTCAAGAAACGTGTGAGCAACCAAGAAATCCATCGTGCAGACAACTTCAGCATGTGCAAGTGGTCATGGTTGATTTGTTCCCACAAACCTCACGCTGATCTCGGCATATTGGGCTAGTTGGCGAACGGTTATGCGGCGATCACCCAAAATTGCGGCCTTCTCTTGCCGGATGGTGTATTCATCAATGGCGGACTGTGGTCGCCCTGGTATGGGAGCCGTTTCCAATGATGTCCAACCACACTTGAACTGACGATGCCAGTGCTTGACCACGTTATATGATGGGGCATCCTCCCCATTAAGTCTCTTTCATCTCATCGAACGTCTTCCTTGGTGTGCGGCCTCTCACGTACAGAATCTTGATGACCGCCATGCATTCAGCTGGCTCCATTATCGCTTCTTTTTTTTTTTTTTTTTTTTTTTTGCTGCCCCATCATCTGCACCGTTTCAGTGGCATTACTCCCACGCTGCTCATTTGATTCCCCCATACGCGGCCACACCGGGTTCGTCCGTTGCAGTTCCAGCGTCGGCAGTCCACAGGGAACCATCGGTGTTAGGTCGCCAGGAGGCCACACACCAGAGGAGACCCTGCACTGCTGCTGAGTCACTTCGGTAGTGTTCAGTGGTGTCTGTTCTGATTTAACGTACTTAGGACACTACCCACTAAGCCCCCTACTAACGACAATAATGGCTTAGTCGCGGAGCCAGACTGAGTGAGCGTCCCTCCCAGAGTGGAGACGGCCACCACGTCCCTCAAACAACAGCCCCCCATGAATCCGCCGACACTGACGACATTGACAGGACTCACCCCAAGCACAGAAGTGGAGGGGTATCGAGACTGAGGTCACCATGAGAGCAGGGCATGAAAGGCTACAGACTTTGAGACTATTTTGTTTATATTGATGACGATGAAGGAGGAGGAGGATGACGATGATGATGACGATGTTGCTATGGAGGTCTATTTTCGTTTGGGACTGCGTGACAAGGCTGTACTCTACGTTTCCTGTCATAATGATATTCCGGCGTTAACCAGGCCCGAGAGATACAGACACTTGCAGTGTTGGTCAGGTAATTAGAGCAACACACCCAAAGACGCAACCTTGAAGTGGATGACACTCGACTGTGCGGTCCCAGTCTCCCCATTTAAGCCCACAGCACACTCAACTCTGGGTAGGAGCCGGCCACGGGCCGAAAAACCCACCTCCGCTGGGATTCGAACCCGCGTCCTCCCAGCCGTCAGTCCGCGACGCTAACCACTTCGCCACGGCGGCTGGTCCATTATCACAACTTACTCCACGTGGCATAGCACCTGCTAAAGAGAAACTGTTAAGAGTGTAGAGAGATGCAAATTACCACATGGACTATAGAGTATGTACTGTAATGCTTATGCGATTTCAGCCTCCTACAATAACCCAATACTTTTCAGATGCCTTACTTGATTGGTAGCTGTCGGAAGCTTTTTGCTTGTTGATCTCAATACACAAAAACACTGTACTAATTTTTACATCAGAAGATCCAATATGCACGCTAAAGATCCCGAAATCTATGTCAACGTTCCGTTGAGTTATGTAAACAAGAACATATTCAGCATGTATATGTATGTGTACATCAATCACTGTTCTCAAGGGATGAAATGGATATTCTATACAACAAAAATCAGTGGCTTTGCTGAACATATTAATTCCAATTTTCTTTTTCTTTTGTTGTACGAAATTCATCCAGTTCAGTTTCAGTTTGAAGGAGCGTCAAATCGTGCAGGCATATAAGTACATTCACAAGCACTCATGCACACACACATTACATCGTAAATGTATTTTATGTCTTGCACTTGATTTAATCATACTAACTGCAAGGTATTTTCAAATAACATTTCTCGAATGTTTGCAACCCATATACGTTTTCCATGTGCATGGACACGTGCAATCCTTCAAAAAAAAAAAAAAAAAAAAAAAAAAATGCATTACAGCATTAACGTTCCAACATGCACACAGACATGACCTTAAAAACATGAGAATGATTATCATTCAAATATTTTCTGCATTTCTTTGCAAGGAAGACAACCACTACAGTACACACACACACACACACACACACACACACACACACACACATATATATATATCGACATCAGAACTTCTTTGTCTACAAGTATGCAACAGCAAAATAATAAAGATCATACATACAATATGTGTACACATTTTGGCGACGTTACTCACACCTCTTATCAATATAACAATATTATAACTCGTATGTACAGAGATATACAAAATAGATAACAACTAAGCTCACAAAAACAACAACAGAAAATGCATGCATTGAGAACATAATCCACACAGAACAAAAAAAGTGCACTCAAAACGGCCAGGTATTTCATTTTCTCAAGAAAAACGAAAACCTTGAACAAATAAGTTATTTAAGTCTCCTGACATATCTTTCAGTCAGTAATTCAGCACAAACAGAGGAAGAACAAATGAAATGTCTTCAAAAAATTAGCTGAAATTCTTGTCGTCAGATTGTCCTGGGCTGTAACACTGGCAGGAGCTGCCTCTTCTGTCCTTGTGAGTCATGGAAATATACATGATCATCAGACTCGGAAAACAGAAAGAATGTGTATCATGCCAGGAAGCATGACATTTGCAGATGCTGGTACAAGCCTTGTTCGTAAAACAGTTTGGAAAGAAAAGCTCAGTATCGTTAAAAAAAAAAAAAAAAAAAAAAAAAATAAAAAAAAACGTTGAAGGTAAACACTTTTTAAATAGTTGAGTGCCAGAGAATTTTGTAAATAAATAAATAAAAAGTGCTCTCCCCTTGCCACGGAATTTTGAGGATTTCGGGGTAATAAATTCAACAACAACTGTTCAATAACAATTTTGAATTTAAAATTAAAAAGGTGTACAAGGATCCTAATGGAAACTGCATAATTATTTCCTTTACAACAGTAGAAAAGGATTTCTTAATTGTAAACATTTATGGCCCAAACAAAGATTCCCCAGAATTTTATGATGAACTGGAAAAAAATATTACACAGTTTGGATACCCAAACCTGATTATTGGAGGTGACTGGAATCTAGTTCTTGACCCACATAAAGATTATTCTAATTATAAACACATAAATAACCCTAAAGCTAGAGACAAAGTAGAAGATATTATGACAAACTTAGATATGTATGATGTTTGGCGAGACTTAAACCCTGATAGTACACGTTTTACATGGCGTAGACCATCCCCTTTTCAACAGAGCCGTTTGGACTTCTTCCTTATATCTGAATGTTTGATACAGTATGTGCATGAAGCAGACATCCAATATGGCTATAGGACAGACCATTCAATGATAGTTCTTAAACTTTCATTTGGTGAAAAAATTAAACGAAAATCTTTTTGGAAATTCAACAATTCTTTACTGAAAGATATAGATTATGTAAATGAAATTAAAGAAGAAATCAAACAAGTTATTAGAGAATATGCAGTTCCATTATACAATTATGAAGAATTAAGAAACATTCTAATGTCCGAAATACAGTGTGTAATATCAGACCAATTATTGTTAGATGTTCTATTAATGAAGATTAGATCAAAAACAATCTCATATGCCACAATGAAAAAACGTAAAACAGAGGAGGAAGAACAACAGTTAGAAATAGAAATACAGAACTTAGAAAGCAGGAATGTCAGAACATGTCAAGAAAATGATAGAATAGAAGAGAATAAGTTAAAGCTTGTAGATATTAGAAAAAAGAAGATGGAAGGAGTACTCATGCGTTCAAGGGCCAGATGGATAGCAGAAGGAGAAAAAGTATCAAAATACTTTTGTAATCTTGAAAAAAGGCACTTTGTAAATAAGAGTATGAAGAAATTAGTTACAGACAAAGGAGAAGAAATCCATGAACATAATGTAATATTAAAGGAGGTTCACGATTTCTATAAACATTTATATAAAAAGAGACTTATTCAAACATGTGAAATAGCAGATATTGTTAAGGAAATGCCTAAACTTAGTAATATAGAAATAGAAAACCTTGAGGGTGAAATTACTTATGAAGAAGCTACCCAGGCACTTAAACGCATGCAGAACAATAAGAGTCCAGGTACTGACGGCTTTTCTGCCGAATTTTTTTAATTCTTTTGGAAGGATCTTGGATATTTAATTGTCAGGTCACTAAATGAAGGTTTGAAGAAAGGTGAACTGTCACAAACACAGAAAGAAGGCATAATAATTTGTATACCAAAGGGTGACAAACCAAGAGAATTTATTAAGAACTGGAGACCGATATCTTTATTAAATGTTGTTTATAAAATTGGATCTTCTTGCTTAGCAAATAGAGTTAAGTCTGTGCTGTCCTCTTTAATTAGTGATGACCAAACAGGATTTATGTCTAACAGATTTTTTGGTGACAATATTAGATTAATATATGATATGATTCATTATTTAAATTCAAAGCAGTTGCCTGGTTTATTGATTTGTATAGATTTTGAAAAAGCGTTTGATACTGTTGACTTCACTTTCATGATGAAAGTGTTAAAAGCATTTGGATTTGGTCCAGTCTTCTGTAGATGGATAAGTACCTTTTATCAAAATATTAAATCAGCAGTAGTAGTAAACGGAACGGCGTCTTCTTGGTTTCCAGTAGAGAGAGGATGTCGTCAAGGTGATCCCATTTCACCCTACTTATTTCTTCTATGTGTTGAAATCCTTGGCATAATGATAAGAGAAAATAAACTGATTAAAAGTATTAATATTAATAATACAGATCATAAAATTGCACAGTTTGCAGATGACACCCAACTGATGACCAAAGGAGATAGAATATCGTTTGAGGAGATCATAAGGACAACTGACTCGTTTAGTAGTTTTTCAGGATTATATATGAATGCAGGTAAAACTCAAGCAATATGGCTGGGTAGCAGAAAACAATGTCAAATTAGATATCTACCTCATTTAAAAATGGTATGGAACCCACCAAAATTTAAAATCTTAGGAGTGTGGTTTACTGTTGATTTAGAAGAATGTGAGGAATTAAACTATAAAGACAAAATGTCTGAAATTAGAATGTTATTTAGAATATGGATAAAAAGACCGATTACCCCTTTAGGAAGGATAGCTGTTCTCAAGTCACTGATTTTATCAAAAATAACCCAGTTATGGATGTTTCTACCAAATCCACCTGATGAATATATTGATGAGCTGCAGAAGGCATGTTTCAAGTTTATTTGGAACAAAAAACAGGATCGAATAAGTAGAAAAACAGTAATTAAAAGTACAATATTAGGAGGATTAGGAATGTTTGACATCAAACAATTTATTAAAGGTCTTAAACTGAGCTGGATACGTAAATTAAAGTTTTCAAACCATAAATGGACAATAATAATAAAAGAAAGCAATCCAGTTATCAAAGATATTGATAGATATGGACCCTGTCTACCAACACCTACTGATAAGAATAAGTTCTGGATCCATGTTTTCCAAGCCTACAAAGAATTTTGTCAGAAGGTCCCACTATTAAGTAGTAAAGAAGTTTTAGCAGAACCAATCTTTCTGAACCAAAATATTAAAATTGGAAGTAAGATTTTATCATACAGAAATTGGATGGAAAAGGGGGTCTGGAATATTTCTCATCTAGTGCACGGGGACAGTAGTTTCCTTTCCTATGAAGATTTTAGTCAAAAGCATGGAAATATAACAAATTTCCTTACTTTAAATGGTTGCATAAGGTCAGTTAGAAATTATATAAAAAACCTAAACATTAAAATTGATAATAACACTGCTTTGCAGATGAGAAAATCATTACAAATGATATATTCAGTGAAAAAAGGAACAAAAGTTTATTATGATACTCTAGTTAAAAACAATACGACCCCTAAATGCTGTAAGAAATGGAACGATTTGTTGCAACTGAACATTAATTGGAAACAGACATTTCACAAAATACACAAAATAAGTGATGTTAACTTAAAATGGTTTCAAATAAGATTAGTTCATAGGATTATTGCAACAAACAAATCACTGAAACAGATGAATATCTCTCATAATGATAAATGTAGCTTCTGTGGATCACATCCAGAAACCATTGAACACCTTTTTTGGAGATGTGAGATTGTGCAGAGATTTTGGACTGCTTTCCAAACTGATATTAATAACAAATGCAATAATGTATACAATGCCCAATTATGTGAAGAATTAGTTTTATTTGGAAACTCACACACATTTGCTACAGATGACATTTTAGATTTTATTATTTTACTTGCCAAAAACTTTCTGTACAAATGCAAATTCAATAAACAACCACCACAACTCAATGCATTTAAAACACAGCTCAGATACAGATACAAAATCGAAGAACATGCATCTTATATACTAATGAACCATCATGCTTTCCGTACAAAGTGGAACAGTTACCTTCCAATTATGGAAACTGTTACTTAATCATAATTTCACATGTTCCATAGTTACCATTCTATATAACAGTCCTTACTTTGTACTAACATGTCTTTATTTATTTCTCAATATGTATTATTTGTTTATTTTTTTAAACTTTTATAGTTGCTGTTGTCTTTACAATGTGACCAATCACAAGTTTTCTTTTCCAATAATGCAGAAGTGGTATACTCATGATCATTATTATTATGAAATTATAATGTCACCACTCGCTTTCGCCTTACCCTAGATACCATTACTATAATAGTTGATACATTTGATGCTGTTGATATGTCACGACTGGTCTAGGCTATTTACTATTAATGTCATCTTAAATCACCATGATTACTACAATCATTAAGATGTAAGCATTGATTGATTGAATGATTGGACAAATCTTCCTTTCTTCTTTTTATTTTTATTTTTTATTTTATTTTTTTTTATTTTTTTTATTTTTTTTGTGTGTGTGTGTGTGTTTGTTTGTTTATTTGTTTGTTGTTGTTATTATTGCTGTTGATGTTGTTGTTACAGATTTGTTTTGCCTTGCTATAGCCTGTTTTGTTTTATTTTGTCTTATCTATCTCTCTGTAGTGGAAGATGCTACTGTTCGTTGTATACGGTTTGGTTCATACTATTCTCTGTATTGTATACATGTTTTTGGAAAATTAAAAAAAAAGTTTAAAAAAAAAAAAAAAAAATTCAACAACAACAAAAATCTAGCACAGAATCTATGGGAGATACAAAAAGAAAGTAAACGTTTTTGTGAACGAAAATGAATGTAGATTCTGCTTCTGGGCTTAATTCCTAATTGGGCTGATTGTAGGTAACTGTTCAGGCATTTAAAGGGAAGATAATAATTTTTGTGTAACAAAAAAGACATCGATAAAGAAAAGAAACAAAATACAGCTAGAAATAGCATGCCTATTGTCAGATTATACCTGTAGAAGAATTTAATTGGTGGGCTGATTAAAGTGTCTGCTGTGCATGCAGCTTCAAACAACTCACCATCTGATTCAGGGAAAAAAGCGATAAAAAGGAAAAGCACATGTTTCACGTCCAATGCAGGTGCAACCCTGCGTTTTGTGAAAATCGTGGAGCAGTGTTGGTTGTCGATTTCCTACATTCCTACAGTCTGCATTGAAATGTGAGTACACCAGTTCCCAATTGCCACGCTCACTAGACACCCTCTGGCAGACATTCGACCTATCGTCTTACATCACTCCTCTCCCTCTCCTCCCCTTCTTCCAACGCTTGCTGCACGTATTCTGTCAGTCATAGCCAGTTGTTCAAAAATGCTGTCTGATTGAATAGATGGACTGAATTACCACCAAACGGGCTGTCAGTTTCATCACTATCGTTGTCATTGACCTTCATGTTCAAACCAATCATCAGACAAGAGAGATCTTTCTCCATTGCTATAGCCGTCCATAATCACAAGCACAGCTTCCAGAATTGTGTAAATCTGCTGACTGTAACCTTTTGCTTTACTGGACACATTTTTCAATTCCTGTTTTTGCACATGATGCAACCCCCTTTTCTATGCGCATATCACGTGATCAGTTAGCACATATCATTATCGAGTAGCAAGGGGTCTTCTACTTGATGTATCTTCATTTGAATAGTATTCCTATAATCCAGACACATCAAGAGTCTGTTTATTTGAATTGAACCAAACTCCAAATAAGTAAAACTCGGAACACAAGCAAAACGTTGGTGGACGTTTTATAGGTACTATGGCAACACTTTTGGTAGCTGACATCCTACAGGCACTCGACTGGTTTTGATACCTCTATGAGAATGTCAAAAAGTAAGATTTTAATGATAACCTCACATATCTTTGATCAAACAGCTGCAATTATTATCATAATTGCCATTAGTAATTGTTAAACGTTGAGATCTATTTTTGTTTCTTTTACATACTGAACTCCTTTTGGCATTTCTTTTGCGCAAAAGTTTAATACATTAGCCATGCAAATAACAAACAAACATGGCGACCAAAACATGTGTCGTTCACTTTCACAAGGATATTTTCGGAAACAAATACCATGCGAAATTTTCAGTTTACAAAGAACACAGCAGTAGAGAAAGCGTACATATGGATTCACATGGAAATTTAACCATGTCGTGTTAAATTAGATGAGGTGTTTTACGATGAGCATTGCCATGCAAAATTCATTATAAACAAGAGAGACAAGGCCTTCAAGAATCATTTGTGATAAACATTTTATCCGGTTAATATGTTAAATGTTTTCTATATTTAGCAGATTCAAACCAAACACATTCAGTTCGAGAGTAAGTCGACTTACAGCGCTAAAGTGCGCCAGTGTCAGCTGATAAAGTTTCTTTTCTTTTATTGTCAGCTGTGCTCTATCAGTTAACACTTTATGATAGGTACATTTCACATTCTTCATATTACTACTGCTACAGATACTACTGAGTTTATTTGTGTAGCACCCAATCAAATGGCTTTGTTCTGAGAGCTTTGCATTTACAAAAGGTCGAATTCAATATTAGAAAAAAGAAACAAGAAACACACACACACACACACACACATATATCTATCTATCTATCTATCTATCTATCTATCTATATATATATATATATATATATATATATATATATATATATATATATATATATATACAATGTCAGTCCATAGCAAACACCCCAGACCAATTCAAACATCCAAAACCAATGGCATTCATCACAACGCTTAAACAATGCAAACCCAACCAAATGGTTTTGCTCTGAGAGATTTGCATTTACAAAAGGTTGAACTCAATATTAGGAAGAAAGGGAAAACACACACACACACACACACACACACACACACACACACACATATATATATATATATATACATACACACACACACACACACACACACACACACACACACACACATATATATATATATATATATATATATATATATATATATATATATATATATATATATATATATATATCTACAATGTCAAAGTCCATAGCAAACACCCGAAAGCAATTCAAACATCCAAAACTAATGGCATTCATCACAACGCTTAAACAATTCAAAACCCAACTACAACATCCCAAAATCAGCCCCACACGTTCCCCCCCCCCCCCCCCCCCTCCCCCACTTCCACACAACACCTCAACAACACACTAAAAACAGAAACATGCACAAACCCACACTGTCGCTTGCACCTGGAGATCGAATAACGGTAGTTTTAAGTAGATGAGTCTTGAGGTTGTTTTCGGAGGTGGAGATGAACTGGGAGTGTCATAATTCATATGGCAATGAATTCCCCTGAAATCTTGGATCTTAAATGTTATAAACTAACATTTGGTCTATTCTGTTATTTGTTGGGCTTTTTTTTCGTGATATTGTTACGTAATTGTGTCGTGTAGTATATGCCTCTATGTGTTTATACCTTCTTTTTTTTCTTTTCCTTTTTGTTTTTTGTTGTTTTTTTTGATAATCATGAGGGCCTCAGGTTATTTACAGGATAAGTTATATCTATCCATGTATGGTTACATCCTTACATGGCTATATCTTCATATCGATCAATAGAACAGAAGCCAGAACTTTTTTCTTCTTCTTTTCTTATGTTTGTAACATTGTCAGTTGATAAGGTTTCTTTTTTAGTGTAAGCTGTGCTCTACCTTTACACTGCTATATATTCATAGTGATCAGGATAACACAGGCTAACATTCATCAGACTGCTTATTTTCTCCATAATACCAAAATCAGTTATCAGTTGCTTTTTCGTTATCTACTTATTCTATGGTAATAGATAAGCTTACATAAATAGATAAATAATAATTATAATTAAAAAAGAAAAGCTTAAGCTTATCTATTATTTATTAAATTAAGCTTATCTATTATTTATTCACCTTTATTTTATTTTTTATTTATTTTATTTTATTTTATTTTTTAAATTTTTTTAATTTTAATTTTAATTTTTTTTTTTTCCCTCAAGGCCTGACTAAGCGCGTTGGGTTACGCTGCTGGTCAGGCATCTGCTTGGCAGATGTGGTGTAGCGTATATGGATTTGTCCGAACGCAGTGACGCCTCCTTGAGCTACTGAAAGTGAAACTCTGTAGTAATAGTTACATTTAGAATCACGAAATGGGACATAATTCTCCTATGGTCAAGTTCAAATTAATGATTTTGTTTTGTGATTTTGTCATGCAGACTCCACAGAAATGTGTCAACATGATTCGAAAAACACAGGTTCGATTCCCGGCGGAGGTGGGTCTTTCGGCCCGCGGCCAGCTCCCACCCTGTTAAGTGTGACATGGGCTTAAATGGGAAGACTGGCATCACACAGTCGAGTGTAATCCAATTCACATAATTATGCGTCTTTGCATGTGTTGCTGAAAGAAAAAAAAAAAAATCTGACCAATACTGCAAGTGCCTGTATCTTTCGCACCTAGTTAACGCCAGGATATCATTACTACAAGAAGCGTAGAGTTAAGCCTTGACACGTAGTCCCAAACTTAATGGACCTCGGTGTGTCCTAACTTATGTGGCCTTTCATGTCCTGCTCTCTTGGTGACCTCAATTTCGATCCACCTCCACTTCTGTGCTTGGGGTGAAAGCCTGTAAAAGTCTTTATAATCGTGGGTGACTTGCTGAAGGGACATGGTGGCGGTCACCACTCGGGGGGAGACGCTCATTCAGTTTGGCTCCACAACTAAGCTATTATTATCATTCGTAGGGGGCTTAGTAGGTGGTGTCCTAAGTACGTGAAATCAGAATAGGTACTACTGAACACCACCGAAGTGACTCAGTAGCAGTGCAGGGTCTCCTCTGGTGTGTGGCCTCCTGGCGACCTAACATTGATGGTTCTCTTTGGACTGCTGACGCCGGGGCTGTGACAAATGAACTCGGGTTTTGCCGTGTACTGGCGTCTGGAATAAGTGGTGTGAGAGTGATGCTGCTGAAACGGTGCAGATGATGGGACAGAAAACATATATATATATATATATATATATATATATATATATATATATATATATATATATATATATATATATATATATATATACTAGAGGCTGATTCTTACCAGATTACTTCTTTTTCATCAAAATACCAATATCAACTGACAAAAAGTGGTCACCAAAAACCTTTTTTTCAAAATCTTTTTCTCTCTCTTAGAGATCTGGACAATAAACTTTGATTGTGAAGCTGAGTGCTGGATGGTGTAATAACCTCAGGTCTTCTTCAAGAAGAATTGCAATCTGTGCGAATACAGTCTGTGAGCGTCATGAAATACCATATAGTTGGCGCCTATAACTGCCACAGGAAGAGCCAAGACAACCACCCCTGACAAAGCGCATACAGACCCTGCCAACTTCCCCGCTACGCTATATGGAAACACGTCACCATAGCCCACTGTTGTCATGGTGATGATGGCCCACCACATAGACTCGAAGACGGATGAGAACGTCTTGAGATTGCTGAGGATCTCACCCAGGTAAGCTATGGTGCCGAACAGACAGACGAAGCAGAAGACACAGGCTGCCATCAGGAACAGTTCCTTCATGCTCGCCACGAAGGTGACCATCATGATCTGGCCAACAAAAACCATAGTTACAGAGACAATACCTGTATTCATATTTGGCTGAAAAGATGATGGTATACAAACGAATTGCATCTGAAGATTTGGATGGAGACACAGAGGGAGGAGAAAGCGAAGAGAAACAGACAGACAGAGACAGAGAGAGAGAGTGTGAAAAAGAGACAGAGAGTGCGTGTGTGTGTGGTTTGTGTTAGCCTATCGTCAGCTACTGTGAGTTCTTATTTGACTTGTTTTAATGACTTTTATGTTGCATATGTTCATTTTATGTTGGTGTCTACAACGAGCCTGTGATTAGACACGTTGATTTCCGTGTGGATTAATCAAGTGTTTTTAAATTGAACTGAACTTAGACACGGAGAAAGAGAGAGACAGGGGGAGAGAAAGAGGGACAGAAAACAAGACGGAACGAAAAAGGAAGTTTGTTGTTTTGTTTTGTTGTTTTTTTTTGTTCATGATCAGTACAGTGCAAAATGATTATGTGATTATGTGTTCTGATTCTGTTATGTCGTGGGTATTCATTTGGAAAAAAAAAGCATAAAAAGATTATATCCTGCTCCATTTGTAATAATTATGTACCGCGATAAGCACACAGCCAATCATTTCCTTTCGTTGAAACTTGAACCATCAGCCTCCAGCGTGATGATAGTTTGACTGCACTGATTGCATCATAAGTTGATTTTAGAAATGAAAGGTTAAAGGTCCCATCGTCTTTTGCTGCCATTGGATCGGTGAATCTATGATCCACTGTGTTAGGGGCTCAGCCTCTGAAGACGGCCCAATCCTCTCCTTCCTCCGCTTTTAACGTTCCCTAAGCGGTCAGGACCCAGTCACACCATGCTGATAAGAGGCCTCGAGCCCTGATCACTGGTCAACGCTTGTAGATCAGAAGTTGAATGCATAAACGATTCTGCCATTGTCTCCCCCAATCAGACTTCATCAAGCAGAGGCATGGAACTAGAGTTTTTCACGACTGTGATTGAACATTCGTTGGTTCATTTCTTTGCAGGGAATTTTTCTTTGAAATTCACATCAAAATATACGATTATATTGTTTGCAGTAAAATGTTTATATTGCTGTTAATGAAATCTGTGTTTTCTAACTTCTGTAAAAGACCATTTACATTGTAATTTAGGAATGAAACTTCAGACTTATTTAAATTTTGTGCATGAGGTTCTGTACTTTCTGGGCCACGACCCTTTATTCCACAGGATTTGTTTCCCAGATCTGTGGCCCGGCCGATATCCTATTTCTTGGTGCAAGACGCACCATCTTCTTTGGCTTTGGAAATGGGGGACTGGGATTTACCTGTATTCTTTGTCTGTTTGCCAGACTCTGCTCTTCCCAAGGAGTCAACGATACTGCACTGACTGCTTGACCTCTCTGTATTCGACACAGTGTTCTGGTGACCAATTCGCGAATCAGATGCGGCTCGTCTTGGTCGCAGACTATGCGCTGATGACTGGGTCTGTTGGACCGAGTTCATCCCTTCGTCACTTTTGTCACGAGTATGTCTCCTGCCCTGTTTGTCTGTTCGTTTGTCAACCCTCTTTTCTTGTCTCAGTGACTTATCTGTGTCAGTCTTGGTTGTCTCGTCATGTGTGTCATTGTTCATGTTCATTTCAGTTTGTTCTGTTATTTCTGTAGCGTCACAAGCGTCGCTATCGTCCTGTTTTTGACCATTTGTTGTTTCGAGCCAATCCGACCAAAGAGATATGGATCTTTACAATATCGGTCAGGGAATTTGAACAACACTCCCAAAGACCTATCTGTGAAATAGATGACCCTCTCATTATAAACCTGGTCTTCCGATTTGATCTCAAACACACTGAACTCTTGGTGGTTGCCCCAGAAACAAACAGGAGCTTCAGACATGTCGGTGCTCACCATATTGCTGCCTGCCCTCCCGGCATGTCACTCTTTCATATGGTGTGAACCAGTCTTTTTGAATATGTTTTTTCTTGTTGCTCACGTGGATGTTTACAAAAAGCGTGAATCTGTGTAATAACCCGGTGGTGTGTGTGTGCGTGCGTGCGTGTGTGCGTGTGTGTGTGTGTGCGTGTGCGTGTGTGTACCTGTGTATGTATGCATATATGTATCTATGTGTGTTTCTGTGTATGCTTGTATGCATCTATGCATGTATCTATGTATGCGTCGTTGTTGTTTTTTCATGTTTCTGTGTCCATGGTAAACGTTAACTTTTTTCCCTCTTATGTAAACACCTAATTCGGCATTCAGTAAAAAAAAAAAAAGTACCCACACATTCCAATTATAAAATACGACGAACTTGCACAAAGCACAAAGGAAAAATGTGAAGAAGCAAAAAGTAATTTTACTGTTATACTGTTATTTCGTTTTTACAAAATCACTTTTTTCTTAGATACTGACACATCGATTAATTGCAGCCATGCTATCATATTTAGTCCAAAAAAATATTCTGTTCAGTATGGGACATTGATGTATACATCTGCCAGGAGCTGCAAAATTATGCCATGTAATGGGAAATTAATCCAAATATACAATGGAAAATGTGTATTCTAATAAATGGATCACACTCATCTAAAACATTAAACTTTGAAATATGACTCAAGACATTGGAAGGCTGTAGTGTTTTATATTCAGTATGAAGGTATTACAAAATATCTGCAGTTGCCCAAGTGGTCCTTTTTTGTTGGTAAAAATTGCAGTGACTTCCATCTATTCATGCATATCATTTTCAGCACCCCGATAATAATATCAGTAGTTTACAAGATTATGCTCTTGAAAGGAAGTGAAAGAAGCAGCCAAATTTTATTCTGAGAATGATTCCCCCCCCCCCCTCTCTCTCTCTCTCTCTCTCTTTTTTTCCCCCCAAAGGCCTCATCACTGATTCAGTAAAGTAAAAAACAAAACAAACAAACAAAAAAACAAAAACAACAAACAAACAACAAAACGACTATCCAAATCAACAGATCTTCTTGCCTTTTGACTTGGGGTGGGAGGTAGGGGTGGTGGGTTGGGTGTGGGAGGTGGGGGGGGGGGGGGCGCTGTTGCAGTACAAAATATCACAACGTACAAAATGTGACAAATGACGACATTTTGTACCGTTGTGCGTAGTACGAAATATCACAGTGTTACAATCTGGCATATTTGTGACATTTTGTTCCACATTGTCATGATATATTTATGTCGACTACGGTACAATTTGTCACCCATTAATAGACCGTTTTCTGTTGGTTCTGACAAGTGAGTTCTGTAAATTACAGTTGAGAAGGTGGGTATACAATGACTACTACCACACCGGCACATACGGCCTAATGGTTAAGATGTCCGCCTGAGGAGTGGAAGCTCCCGAGTTTGATCCCCAGCTGAGAAACAAAAATGACTTCAAAACTGGTATTCTAGCACAGGCGAGTGATCACTGTGTTGTAAACGTGCTGACAATTTTACAGCTTCTTTGCGTCTACTTAGGTTTTTTTCTGTTCATCGCACAATGCTGATGACCAGTGGTCACTGTGGCGTATTTTGCATATTTTGACTATTTAACAGCTTATTAGTTTCCTGCGAATTACCACCATTCACTTTGACCTAAAATTCCAGATATTGATTGTTAACAGTTTATTAATGTATCCAGAGATTTTCTGTACTTCGTATAATGCAGATGACTAGTGGTCAGTGCCCTGCATTATACCAGGTTTCATAAATTTTCTAGAGACAGGTTAAATAGTAAAAACCTGCAATTTACGTCATGCTATATAGTGACATGACAAGACCTTTCTTCTGGTGCTTTGATTTTTGACCTTGTGACCTCGACTTTGAGTTTCATCAACTTTAAGGAAATAAGATAATAACTTCAGAACTAAAAAGACAGGGCTCTAGTATTCATATGTGTATTCCATGTGATAAGACTTCTCCACTGGTACCATAACTTTTTACCTTGTGACTTTGATATTTAAATTTGTACTAAAAACAACACAACTTTATCCTTGGCCATAAGTTTTTACCATAAGAATGAGGGCTCTGATATTTCTCATGTATATTCCTTATGACAAGAGCTTCCTATTGTCACCATATCTTTTTTAACATGTGACCTTGACCTTGCAGCCCAGCAAGCTTTGTTTTCTGACAACTTTTTTTTTCAGCCAGTAGCTAAAAGAACACAGCGGCATCTTTGATGCTGGCTTTACACCCTGCGAGTCTTTGATCTTTGCGACAGTCGTTCTCATCTTGTTGCTCACGAACAGGCGTACTGGTCCTCACGTAAAAAAGATCATTTTAGACTTGAGTTTGGGGTTGTTGTTTTTTGTGCGTGTGTGTGTTTTGTTTGTTTGCTTTTTAAGTGCAAATGCATTATTTTAAAAACTAGAACTTATGCAATACATTTTGTTACTACTGTCCAAACTGTATATTTTAATCTTTTCCAAGTTCAGTTTATGTAAATCCTAGTGGAGACAGGTTTTACTATCCAAACTGCATTGGCGTTTGATTTTGCAAGTACAATATGGCGAAGCTTACGCATAAATGTCACTTGCAGCCTGCATCTCAAGAAAATTATGAAACAATTCTGCAGCTTGCTGAAGGTGCTAGGAATCGCGCAAGAATACAAAAATGCATTACGACAATTTTACAGAAATAAGGACAAATTCAAAGTGATTTCAAGCCAATTGTACTACGACAAATGGGTCGTTATGAAGGATCCAAATGCAGTAAACTTGTCCGCTCAACATTCCACGAAAAACTGGGATGTGTTATGCACTGAAAGGAAAACATGCAGGTGTTCCACTCAAAGTGGTTATAGAAGCATTAGTTTCATCAAAGGTGTGCCAGAAGAATTTTGCTCAATTTAAAAACCAATCAGAACCACTGCATGTGTCTTCTGGATGCGTCAAAGAACAGTGGCAGGTAGATTTGATGCCAACGAAGAAAATGTATTCGGGTAGTAAGATATATGCATACATCCTGTCAGCTGTGAATACCTTCTTTAGAATGAAATTGCTCCAACCTCTGCAAACAAAAAGTAGCTCAGAAGTGGCAAAGAAATTGTCCAGGACTTCTGCAGAACACGGTTGTCCCAAATACTTTCAATGCGACAAAGGCACTAAATTTCGTGATGATGTAGAGAAACTCCTGCTTTATAAAGGGATAAAAATCAACACAAGCAGTGCCTATCATCCACAAAGTCAAGGGAAATGTTAAAGATCGCACCGAGATGTCCGGAAAAAAGGTGCTGTACATAAATCTACAGAAGGGTTCAACCGAGCAAAATCGTTGCATGAAGTTCAAGACGCATTGAATGACACACTTAAAGAAGGCCTTGGCTCGCAGAAACCGTCAACCGTTTACCTGAACAGAACCAACATAGATGTACAGACAGCTGCAAAACAAGCCACTGAAAAGCGCACGAAGCATGTGATATCAGCCTTCAAACAACATGCCAAGAATTATGTGTACAACTTGGGTGAAAAGTCATTGTGCGGTAACTGGATCAAGTGCTTGCAGACGAGGAAGCGTTCCCAGAAAAAGGTTCATTCTGGATGGAATCGTTCAAAACAGGAACTTCATACATGGGAATTACTCCATCAGATTTGTCCCTTATGCTTGCAACGTTGCATATATACCAATGGCTCAGTGAGTGTCTGTACGTGATGTGACAAGCACAACGGCAAACAAAGAAGCCAAGAAAAAGAGGAAAAGAATCAGAGACACAAACATAGATACTACATTCCTCTTCCGAGTGCAGAAGCTCGACTGCACTCTGCGTTGACAGAAGTGAACGTTCAAGTTATTCACGATCCCAGTGCTCTGGGCGACTGTCAGTTCCAAGCCGTCGCTCACAAATTGTCCTTGTTTGGTATCTGCCACAGTTCAGAGACACTACGAGAGGAGGCAGTGAAACAGATTCTAGAGAATAGTAACTGCTACAGGCCATTCATAGTGGGCAGCTAGCTTTGAGACGTATGTGAAGGGTATGCAGAAATCCTGTACATACGGAGACCATTCCACACTGACTGCAGTTTGCAGAGAATACAATGTACAAATTTACACCGTTTCATCAGCTGGATCAGAACATACCACACTTGTATGGGCTTTTATCCTGAAGTGCACTATGTAAGCATAGCAGTGCCAAACCTTGATAATTTTCTGATTGAAATGCCAACAGAATCAGACAATGATCAGAGTGCCAGTGACCAAGTCAGCAGTGACGATGGAAGAAAGTGGATGTCGGTGACGTTGCAGGAGGTGACTGTGGTAATAGTGATAACAAACTAGAGAGAGAGCTGGACAGTACAAGGTCTTCAGAGAACAAGCCTCCCTCAGTCAAGTGGTTCGGCCCTAAACTCCTTACACTCTAAGGGGGCTGGGCCGCACCCAGGTCATGACTCACGGATGCCCTTGTATCGCCGCCTTTTTTTCTCCTGGTCCTCAGCAGGTTGGAACCCGTGCCTCCAGGGTGGTCGCCACTTCAGGACTGCGTCACCTTTTCTGGGAGACGTTTTAACCGCTGAGCCATTGAACGCGAAGTTTGAGTAGGGAAATTTAATCCTTATGAAGTTTACTTTCATTCCTCCTCGACCAGATCCAGCTGAAACTCTTTTCTGCTGCTTCTGCCATTGCCTTGAGAGCCCATGTCCTCTCTCTGCCAGAAATCGACAACTGTTACGTGAGGCAGCAGGCAGATTGCAGATACGCTCACAACCCTCTTGCACCAATCTCTATGGCGAGGACTTTGGCTTGGAAGCCAGATTATCTCAGGCTGCCTGCTGGACTAGCATACTTCTCGGTCTTGTAGATGTGGGCTTCCTCCATTCTGTTTTCATATGGCACAGTGAGCTCAATCAGAATCGCTTGTTTCGTTGCCTTGGAGTGCAGTACTATGTCAGGTCTCATGCCGCTCTTGCTGATGATTTCCAGGTGTTTCTTCCCCTCTGGTAGGTCAACTGTGCATTCCCAATCTTCGGCACCATTAAGCAGCCCACGTTTCCATGAATTGGATATTACTGCTGTTCCTGGCCAGACTTTATTGCCTTCTGCAGAGAGAAACTCTACTGGACCTTCTGGTGGTGTGGGTGCTCCTTGGACAGTGCTCACCGCGTGTGCAGTTTCTTTTAGCACTTGGTTGTGCCTCCATATGTACCGTCCTTGGCTCAACGCCGCTTTGCATGAGCTGCGGACATGTTCCACTGTTTGTTTGCCATGGCAGAGTGGGCACGCAGGGTGATCTGCTTTCCCCCATTTCTCCAAGTTTGCATTCGAGGGAAGGAGGTCGTGCTCAGATCTTAGGATGAAGCTGATCCTCAGAGGGGCCATATTTCACATGTTGCTCCATTTGAGGCTCCTTTGGAGTGTATTTTCCTATGTTGTCCACTGCCCCTGCTGGCCTTGCTGGACTGCTGTCTGGACTCTTTTATCATCCTCTTCCTTCTTGATCTCCTGTATGATCATGTTTTTTTGCTTTGCCCCCTTGCCTTGGACCACCATTCCATCTTTGTCAGTATCTACTTGATTTTTAGACCTTAAGCGCCCTGCTATATGAAGCCATTTTAAAACACTCACACACACACACACACACACACACACACACACACACACACACACACACACACACACACACACACCTAATCCTTCATGTTTTATGAGTTAGTTTTTCAATTCACGCTGACATAAATTCACAAATACAATGCCTGAACCAGTTATATCAGGTATAACGGTCAATGTTGCGACGTCATTAAGGGGCATTATATCCTCACCGAAGTGACAGCGGAATGGGTAATGTTCATGCACCCCAACCCCTACACACAGACACGCATTATGCAAGCGTCGTTACACACAGTAGCACTTGTTCACTTGCTAAGCATAGTACATACTCGTACAGACATGTCCCCTTGCCAATCATCAAGTGTGAAGAAGACTAAAGAAAAGGAGACAGGGGAGACTGCAGTGCCGATAAGAAGAGGAAACAGAAATAGCTGATGGTAGAAGCAGAGAAGGAAGACGAACAATGGTCAGCAAGATAGAAAAATAAACCCGGAGAAGTGACGAACAAGCTGCAGATTTGAAGCCGGTAAAGTTTGGACAAAAATATGAAATTCAAAGGCGCTCAACCTGTACGTCAACAGACAATGACAGAAAACATGGTAGGAAAAGCTGAAATTACAAAATGCACAAACATGCAAGAGCACGACCAGCATACCATCACTAACAGACAAAAAAAACAAACACTGCCAAATGCATGAAGCATTCCAGACACAACAGAATTAGAGCAATTAAATCAGTGTGGCCCAGTCATTCTTGATAATGAAGCTGTCTGATTTCCCTTTAAATAGGGTTGTTGTTGTTTTTTAATTATTAAAAAGAAGTCATTCGCGAGTGTGTGTTGATGATAATCTCAAGGCATATAAACAATATGTTTCGTATCTTCTAATCGTGGTTGTCATGATCTTTACGAGTGTCTCACATTCCTCGATTTCAGTTCTCACCATGATGATTCAAACATTCGTCCTTTTTTTTAGTTCTGTTTTTATTATGTCCTTGCATGTAATGGTATGTGGTATATGGATGTCTATTGCGAATCAAAATTATATATGCTAAATTGATACTTACATGCTATTACACATGCAATTATTATTTACAAAAAAATCGTTTTTCGAGGATTTGATAGTTTGGTTACGAAAATACTATAAATCTAGAATTATACCAGTTTAGCATCTTCTGTCTATGCCTGGCGATCTTTTTTTTTTTTTTTTTTTTTTTTTTAAGCCGTTTGGGGTTATTTTGTTTTTGTGTTATTTTACAGTGATGTCATTTTAGCATTTTTGTACTTGCTGCATAGTCAAGTTGACATGAACAGAGGAGACTTCATATTCGTGTTTTTCTTTCGTCACGTTGAAGTACTGTATTTCGTCTGTCCCTTCTGTGTAGCAGATTCAACAGCAAGTCACAAAAGATCCTCAGTGCAGAATCTCCTCTGGCGTGTGGTCTTCTGGCGACCTAACATCGTTACTTCCCTGTCGACTGCCGACGCTGAAACAGCGGCAGACAAAGCCGAGAGTGGCTGTGTATGGGAAAACTTCGGATGACAGGCATGGGAATGATGCTACTGAAACGGTGCAGGTGATGGGGCAGCAAAGAAAAAAAGACATAAAATGCAGATTTACAACTAAGACTTAATCACTGTTTCCAGTCTTGAATTTGAAATAAATGTGTTTACACATGTTTGTGGTATCATTTGCGGATTGCGGGTTTGTTTTTGTTTGGGTTTTTTTGTTTTGTTTTGTTTGTTTGTTTGTTTGTTTTTTGTTTTTAACACTTTTTTCTGTTTCTTCTGTTGCTGCGGTGTTAACACTAAAGAGTACGCAGACACATTTAAAGCTTAATTCTACTGGAAATTGCGTGCACTTTTATATTTCTTGTGCGTTTTTTTCCCCATTTGTTTGCAGCCTAGCTTGTAACGCCTAAATGACTTGACTGAAGTTGTATATTTATTTTGATTTTGATTTAAATTCCTTTTGACTTTTTATTTTATTTTACGAAAATGCCATCTGCGTAGTAGCTGCTCCTCTCATACTGCTATAGCGTTCTCAGGAATTGCTCCGCTAAGTTACTCTTGGTCGTTCACGTAAAAAGACAATCGATGCGAGTGAACATAGAAGTTGCAGCCCCAGTTCCCAGGAGATGTCGAAGCGTACAGGCTGATAAAAACAAAACAACAACAACAAAAGAAAAACAAAACGATCCCACAATCATAGAAAGAGAACAACAACAAAACCTCGATGCTGACAACAAGGACAGTGACAGGACTCACCTTCAGTCCGGGGAACACTCTGCCCAGATAGAGGATTCGCAGGACGCGGACTGCCGACAGGGCGTACAGAATCAGAGTCAGGCACTTCTCCGCATGGCTTAGTTCTTCCGTTTCCTTTGAGTAGACCAACGTCTCCATCATGAAATGCAGTATGGTCTTGGTAAATATCACCATCTCCAGCCAGTTCCGTGGCTGCTTGAAAAACCTGGTTGACATTTAAAGACATATAAGACGAAAAAGAAAACAGCTGATAGTGGTGGTGATAGTGTTATTGGTGGTGTTGTTGCGGTTGGTGGTGGTAATGGTGTGTATTTGTAGGAAAGAAGCAGAGGCAGAAAGGGAGAGAGAGAGAGAGAGAGAGAGAGAGAGAGAGAGAGAGAGAGAGAATAAGAAGGCAAAGAAAATAAAGAAGAAAAGGAGAAATAGTGCATGCCAGAAAGGACAGAAAATGAGGAGGGGTTGGGAGTATATGAGAAAATTGATAGAGGAGTGAGGTAGGACAGGGTCATGGGAAGGAGGTTGAAGATCATCTGTATTATTCAATGCTGTGTCTGTGCTTAAGGTCTCTCTGAACTATTGTGAATGTTCTGATGATTTCAGACTGCTTTGCATTCATATGTATAAGTATCACCCTTCACCTGTCCCTTGACGTCTGCTAATGTCGTTGGAGCACAAGCGAAGACAGCAACACCACTCTCCCCCACCACCTGTCTCTGTCCTCCACCACGGTCTGGGATTCCAACAGGTTTATGCCTATCCATTCTAGGATATCATCTTCCCACCTCGCCCTCGTTTGCAACTTCCTCTAACTGCCCCTTGTAAGATGGTCTTTACAAGTCCTGTGGGACTGTGAGGAGGTCGTCATGAGGCCATATCATTTGCTGGATTTTGCTGCGGATCTCTTCGTTCGTCTCATGATCTGTGCAGTGGATTCCCAAGATCTTCCTCTGGCATCTCATTCCTGTTGTCAGGATTTTTCTTTCTATGACTGCTGAGAGTGTTCAAGTTTCACAGGCTATGAGGAAGATTGACAAGGCAGGGGAGCGCAGTAGGTGGTGCATTTATGATCCACTAAGGCATCTTCCATAATCTTCTCTAGAAAGACACTGAAGAGGATGGGTGACAGAAGGTATCACTGATGATCTCCAACCGTGGTGCGGAACCAGTCTACCTTGTTCCCATTCAAGAGAACAGCGTTTGTGGCCTTGTTGTACAGCTGTTCGACCACTCAGACAAGGCTGGCATTGATGTTATACATCCTCATGATATACCATAAGTCAGCTTGCCACATCATGTCGAAGGCCTTCTGGAAGTCAACAAATACGTGGTACAGGTTTTGTTGGTGCTGGAGGTACCTTTTGCGGGTTACTCTCAAGCTGGATACCTTTTCAATGGTGCTCCACTCTGTCCTGAAACATGCCTGTTCTTCAGCAATAATCGTCTCAGCTTGCGGTTTCTGTCTGTTCAGTAGGATTTTCAGCAATACTTTGCTTGGATGGCCTATCAAGCTGATGGTACGATAGTTCTGGCATAACTAACCCATACCAAAACCAGAAAAGGACCATCATCAGGTAAGCGGCTACCGGATCCTAACCATGCAAAACATCGCTGGAAAGCTCATGGAACGCATGATAGCCAGGAAACTTGCAAGGGATCTTGAACACAGGCACAGTCTCCCTTCAAATCAAGGTGGTTGCAGAACAGGCAAGTCCACATGGGAAAATGCAGCTGCTTTTGCATATGAGGTGTATGAAGGATTTCAAAGGAAAGAAGAAACACTAGCAGTAGCAAACGACCTTGAAGATGCCTACAATAAAGTCCAGTTTGCATACCTCATGGAGCTGCTACTAAGGTATGGAGTAAGTTTGACACTGACAAGATGGATAGCAGCAGTGCTTCAGGAAAGAACCGTCGTCCTACGCCTCGGAGATTGGATGTCTGCACCTTCTAAACTATCCATGGGACTGCCACAAGGGTCTCTGCTCTCTCCTGTCCTCAGGAAAGAACCAAAGCCGTCCAGAAACAACTAAACAATATTGCTCAATGGTGCAAAGACACAGGATCTTCCATCAATCCAGCGAAAGCCCAAACGTTGCTGTGCACCCTCAATAACAGAACCGCGAGCAAAGCACCACCTTCTGTGTCATTCGATGGGATTCAGATCGAGAAAACAGAATGCCTACGCTACCTAGGAATACACTTCGACAGGATGCTGACCTTCAGAAAACATACGGAAAATACTGTTCTCAAATGCAAAAAAGGCCTTTCAGTCTCAAAGGCAATGGCAACCAAAGGTATTGAACAACGCCACCTCTTCCTGCTATACCAATCACTCGTCCTCAGTGTGATCGACTACGGACTTGGGCTAACAACACCGTCTCAAAGCAACCTCCTAAAATTAGAAAGAGTTCAAAATGAAGCTATGAGGCTGATCCTTGGAACAACAAAAGACACGCCCACAGAAACCATGTGATACCTGCTTGACCTTCCTTCAGTGCAGGCCAGAAACATGTTAGAACAGGTCAAGACCTACTTCAAAGCATTAGAAAACCCCCAAAACCCACTGCATGATGCAGTCAAAGAACCAAAAGGCAGCCGTCTAGGGCGAGGAAGATCATGGATGGGGCAAGCAGAAGACACAATCCAGCTAGTATGCCGACTACAAGACCTGAAAGAAACAAAAGAATGCGAGAAAACCCCCGAAAACCTCAACCATCTATTCAACACAGCCATTTCACCCACTCTAGGAAGACATTGTCGGGAATGGCCAGAGGGCAAAACTGATGCGGAAGTGAAACTACTCATAGAAGAAAACAGTAAAGAAGAGGACATCATCATATACACAGATAGCTCAGTCACCAAAGACCAAACCGGTTGGGGATTCACTGCGAAACAAAATGGAAAAACAGTTTGGGAAGAGAATGCTGCCTACAAAGTCACAACCTCCAGCTTAACGATGGAAGTTGAAGCTGTGACACATGCCCTCCAGTGGTTATCGTCCATCCATACGCCCGGAAACCAACATGCCATGATTCTAACAGACTCAATGAACCTCATACAGAAAATTGAAAACGGAATGGGAAGCCCAGAGTGGCATAAGGCAATGCGCAACTTTCAGATAAAAAAACTCACATGGTCATACTGCCCGGGATATGCAGGAGTTAAGGGAAATGAGCGAGCTGACAGACTTGCTGGTAACGCAACACCAACGAGCGGCCTACATCTAGGAAAATCGGAAATCCTCAGAAAAGTCAAAGAATATCAAAAAGAACAGGTACAAGGCCATCACACCATCGATCGCCTCAAAGAAATAAAGGCTTTGCTTTGCAAATCAAACAAATATCGGCATCATTTCCAAACCAACATTGCGCAAATTTCTTCAAAACGGAACAGAGTCTCTGTGGGCTTTTCCAAATACAGTAGACTGAGCAACACACTAGACGCCACATTCTTGGCATCAGAGATCTTTTCCCATCCCTCTTGCGGCCAATCAGTGGCAGCCTCTGTGCGTGTGTGCATGTGTGTGTTTGTGTGTATGTGTGGGTCTATGTTTTTGAGTGCGTTTGTGCATGCGTGAGAGTGTAAGTGTACACAAGTGTCAGGAGAGTTCTGTGTGTGTGTGTGTGTGTGTGTGTGTGCCGTGGAAGCTGCGATACATAGACTAGAAACTCCGAGTGTGTGGAGGAGGGGGTAGAGGAGGTGCAGGGAAATTTGTAGTGTGTGTGTGTGTGTGTGTGTGTGTGTTGGAGCTCAGGTACGTTTATATGTATTTGACTGTGCTTTCATATCTATGAAACTGCGTTTTTGGGGCATATCTGTTATGCATGTGTGGGTGTATGTGTGAATGTGTGTCTTCATGTTGTATATTTATTTGCTTATTTATCATCATTGTTGTCTTATTTAATTATTTATTTATTATTATTATTATATTTTATCATTATTTTCATTACTACTATCTTTTTTTTCTTCTTTTTTTTCATCATAATTATTATTTATTTATTTATGTATGTACGCTTATATATATATATATATATATATATATATATTTTTTTTTTTCCTCAAGGCCTGACTAAGTGCGTTGGGTTACGCTGCTGATCAGGCTTCTGCTTGGCAGATGTGGTGTAGCGTATATGGATTTGTCCGAACGCAGTGACGCCTCCTTGAGCTACTGATACTGATACTGATACTGGCATAACTGAAGATGTCCTTTCTTGGGCAGGGAAATGGTAAGTGACTATGTCCAGAGAACTGACCGTATTTCAGTGCTCCAAATCTTATTGCAGGTGGTAGTGAGAACACTGATCATTGCCTGTCCCCCTGCCTGAACCAGTTTTGCAGGTATGTTGTCGACTCCTGCTGACTTCCCTTGTTTCAGTGCCTTGACTGCTGCCTCCCGTATCTCACGTAGTATGGGGAGTGACTAGTCTTCTGTTCTTGGTTGTGGACAATTTGGTGCAGCTGGATCTCCTTTGAGCTTTGATCAATATTTTTTTCCAATTGTCTTGTAATCCTTTTATTCAGAAAGAGCCTTCTCTGACTTGCTCTTTATACTTGTAGATCTTCCCCATTTATCGGTGGTGAGTTCTTTAACCACTTGGTGACCTTTCTTGGGGTTGTAGGGGCTTTTGGTAAAGGTAGCACCTTTGGATGTGTGGCAGCTGCACTTTCCTGGAGAATGGACGGACACCACTGGTCCTCATCCATCCCTTCAACAATTGCGTGCTGAATCAAAGCGTCACTCCCCGACAAACCGTTTCATCTGACTGGCTAAACCATGTGAGTGGGTGGTGTTGACATGGCACCACTAGGGGAATGAACTTCCTTTTTGAAGACACCGGAGGGGTTCTGTAAGGACTGAACAGCCACATGTTCAGGGCCAAGGTGAGCTACTGGTAATATGGATGCCCGGCTGTGATTCACAGCCTAAAAAGGAATGGGCTTCGTCAGGCTTTCTCGCCCAAGATTTACCCATGATGAGACAAACCAGTAATCAGTCCATACCGGATCAGTCGCTGCCTGGGTCAACAATGGCCGCACCTGCCGCTGCAAATCAGGGCGGAGGTGGAAAGTATGTTACTGGTGGTTGCCCCAGTAAGATAAGGGGAAGAGGAAATATTGTCATAGGTAACTGGAACGTAAGAACTCTAGAAACACCGGGAAAAGTTGGAGAACTCTGACACGAAATGAAAAGATACCGCTGGAACATGATAAGTATCTGCAAGATTTGCCAGAAAGGCCTTAGTGAAATAACAACTGAGGAAGGGCACAAGATCTGCTTCAGTAGGGCAGAAGACAAGCATGAGCGCAGAGTAGACTTCCTAGTACACAAGGATATCGTGGGCACAGTCATGGGATGCTGACCCATTTCAAACAGGCTAATTATCATCTGCCTGAAAGCAACTCCTTTCAACATTACCATCATCCAGGTATAAGCTCTACAACCCACTATGATGGCAACGAAGTAGAAGAGTTCCATGATCACCTGCAAACTAAAAAAAAAGGATATCATCGTCGTTCAGGGAGACTGGAATGCAAAAGTAGAAGAGGATGCCCATACCAACTGGAAGAACGCTTGTGGGCTGTTGTGCAACACAAAAACCAATGAGAGAGGTTTAAGACTCGCCAGCAGCAACAACCTAGTACTGGCAAACACTTTCGGCTCTCACAAAGCATCACGCTGAGTGACCTGGCACAGTCCAAGTGGTGAACATCACATTCAGATAGACTACATTCTAGTCCAGAAACGTTTCAGGTCTATTGCGAACATCTCCCAGACTAGAACTGTCCCAGGAGCAGATGTTGAAAGTGACCATGTCTTGTTCATGATGTCCTTTCACCTACGTTTCAAGAAGATGTGTTAGTCGAAATTCATGAGATCCAAGTTTGACCTTGACAAGCTAAAAGACCCTGAGGTGGCAGAAGCTTTTAAGGCAACCATAGGAGGAAAGTTTGCACCACTACTCATCCTCGGTGCAGAAGAAGTGTGGCGTCCGCCTTCGGCACAGCAATGACAGAAACAGTTCCTGACATACTCGGCATGCAACGACCCCAAAAGAAACCATTTGTCTCTGACGGGCGGCTACGACAAGAAATGTGAACTTAAGAAAAATAAAAATGAACCCAAACGAGCAACGAAGTACAGAAAAACGAACAGAGCCATTGACAAAGGCATTAGGATTGCCAAACAAGTCTGGATTGAAGGGAAACACCAGGAAGTAGTGACTGACCTGAACAGCAACAACAGCAAGAGGGTGTACCAGACAGTAAAAGACCTAACAACTGTCAAAAAAGCCAAGGTCTCCACTATTCAAAGCAAAGCTGGAAAATGTCTCACCGAAGAGAAAGAGCTCACTGAGAGATTGACAGAGTACTGTTCAGAACTTTACAGCCACATAACCATCAGTGACCCAGCAGTACTCAACTGCCTTCAAGCAACAGAGGAGGAAGAACCACCAATTCTCTGCGAAGAGGTTGAGGCAGCAGTAAAGTCATTGAAGAAAGGAAAATCAACCGGAACAGACAACTTACCTGCAGAACTCATTCAGGCAGGAGGAGAAGACACAATCAACATACTCACAATCCTTTGTAAAGGATCTGGAAGACAGGGTAAGGGCCTATCATCTGGACGCAGTCTCTAGTTATCACACTCCAACAGAAAGAAAACCTCCAACTGTGCCAGAATTACCGCACAATGAGCCTTATCAGCCACCCGAGCAAGGAAGTACTGAAAGTCATCTTGTACAGGCTAAAAGCTCAAGCTGAGAAAATCATCTCTGAAGAACAAGCGGGTTTCTAAATTGGACGCAGTACCACAGAACACATTTTCAATCTGACAGTAATATACGAAAAATATCCTCAACGCCAGCCAACTCTATACCATGTCTTCGAAGATTCTAGAAAAGTGTTTGATACTGTATGACATGAAGCCTTGTGGGCGACCATGAAAAAATACATCAACCCCAATATCATCGGAGTTATCCAACAACTATACAACAAGGCAACCAGTGCAGTCCTCCACAATGGTTCCATCAGAACCTGATTCAGGACAACAGCTGAAGTCAGACAGGGTTGTCTACTATCCCCTACAATATTCAACATATTCCTGGAACGTATCATGTCGGACGCATTGGAAGGCCATGAGGGCACCGTCAACATCATAGGCAGAACTGTTACAAATCTTTGGTTCCCTGATGGCATTGATGGCTTGGCAGGAAATGAGACCAAATTCTCCAACCTGGTATTAAGACTTATCACCTTCAGGGCACACGGAACGGAAATCAATGTAGAAAAGACAAAGACCATGAAGAATAACACCAACGACATTAGCACTGATATCAAAGTCAACGGCAGTCTTTTGAATCTGTATCTTGGTTCAAATACCTGGGTGCAACTTTCACAAATGAAGGCTCCAAACCAGAAATCATGTCCAATATAGTGCAGACTACACCAGCAATCACTTAACTGAAGCCCATTTGGAGAGACAAAATCATCAAACTCAAATCGAATGTGAAACTTATGTGCTCACTGCTTCAGTAAATGCTTCTCTATGATTGCGAAACGTGGACTCTCACTGCCAACCTCCAGAAGATCAGAGCCATGGAAATGATATGCTTCCGAACGCTACAGGGCATCACCTACACTGAGCACGTCACGAATACTGAGGTCCGACAGAAGATCACCAAAGCCATTGGACTCCATAATGACCTCTTAACTGTCATCATGAGGAGGAAGTTCAAATGGAATGGACACAGGGCTCGCAAAGACCATTCTGCAGGGCACCATACCAGGCAGTAGGCAGAGAGGGAGGCAAACAGAAAATGTGGTATGACAACATCAAAGAATGGACAGACCTGAATTTCCCAGATTTACAGAGAGCTGCGAGAGATAGGAATCGATGGCGAGAACTGGTTTGGAAATCATCTGTGTTGCCCCAACGACCCTCCACTGAGTTATGGGATATGTGAAGGTTAAGACTTTTCATGGTGTTATTTCTGTTCAGATTTTCTTCAATTTCGGCGCACTGTTCATCAATGTGGATTTCTGTCCCCTTCTTCACCCCTTTGTTGGCTTTGTTTAATGCCTCTCTGTACTTCTTGGCTCCTTCTGACTCACCTTATCTTTTTTTGGTTCTCGTCTCTTATCACACAGGTCTAAGATCTTGTGGCCCGTTGCTTTTTGGGGTGCTGATGTTTTCCCAACATTACATTGGCTGTTTCAAGTACTAATTTGTTGAAAGTGTTGACAGCAGACTCAAGGTCTATGTTATCTAGAGTAGTCAGAGGTGCGAACTTCCTTCCAGTCATAGCTTGGAACTCTTCTTTTTATAGGTACAGGGTCCTATAATTTCTCAAAGTTGAACCCCAGTCTTGTAAACTTTAGCTTGCTGATCTTCTTTGAGCACATTCTGAATGTCATCATCACCAGATCATGGTTACATCCAATATTTGTCCAGGAGAAAGTGTGGATGCGTGCGGTATTCACTCCTGATTGTAAGCGTTTGGGCACCAAGATGTGATCGATCTGGTTGTGGTGTTGGCCATCTGGGCTGTGCCATGTCTATCATCTTGAAGATTTGTGGACATTAAGAATGTTAGATACGACTAGATTGTTGGTGGCTGCTAACTCGAGAAACCTGAGTCCTCTTTCATTTGTCACTGGGTTGTAGGGAGGTCTGCAGGTGCCATGCCAGTGTGTCTGAGCATATTCTCCAACTTTTGCATTCCTATCATCTTGTATGTTTCGGACTTCTTTTCTGTGTGTTTCATCAATGACTTCCTTGCAGGATTTTTGTCAGACTTACTGATTGTCGTTGATAAAACTGGAAAGAACATGTTCAGAATAGTGACAGAGTTTCTTTTTTTTATAAAACATTTAAATCGTCACGGAAATGTGAAAATTATCTTCGTTGTAATGTTGATAGATATTTGAAATGTTATTCGACAAAGTTAAGATTTGGAATTACAGATACTGTGACTGATCGCGATCGATATATATCCATCAACAGCTTTTCGTGTCCGTTTTGTAAAACCGAAAAAGGAGATGAACTACATTTTTTTTTGTGCTGTCCAGCTCTGGTGAACTTAGGCAAGGTTACATTCCTTGAAAATTTGCCGTAAATCCATGTCACTTTCATAACAACATAATGAAAGATTTATCCATATATTCATGCAAAGTTTTCAATGGGTGTACTAATGCAGTTAAATAATGAGATAATTGTTTCTTAACTCACTCAGTACGGCCAGTCCTCTCTTCTCCTCTACACAGACCCCTCGGATGTCCAGTGGGTGTCTGAATGACCCAACCTTTAGCTTCCGTCGTCAGAATTGTGGTATTCTTTGTCAACATTCACCTCTTCAGTATAAGAGCCTTCCGCTTGCAATATTTTGATGATGGTAACTGGGGTGAAACGCTGTTAACGTCGTCTCTTTCGCCGTTCGTATGGAGAGAGTTAACGCACTGATTATGACACATATTTATCTGAAGAAGTGTCAACTCTTTTCTGCTTGTACTTCGTTTCATCAGTGACTTCTTGATGTAGGTATGCAAACGATATAGCTGGCAATTCACATGTTCAGCCATGAACATATCAGTGTCAACTGCATACCAACAAATTATTCCAAACCAGAAAACTGTCAGGAAGCATATCATTTAAAACAACCAGTGTCACCATTGAGGAGAAAATGCTCAGAGTCTTCAGAAATGAAGTGGTCAAAACAAATCATGCACCAATAAAGAAATTATATATCTCATACAACTCTGACAATCTTTTGCTGAACATAAATGAAAATAAATTCACGTCTTCTTTTTATGGAGTTTGGAAAAGCCTTCGATGTTATCAGCCATTCATTATTACTCCGTAAATTATAAGTTTATAGATTAACACCTGATTTCAATCATCTTTAGAATCTTTTCTTTCTGATAGGAAACAGTAACTGTTGATAATCGAATATCAACACTGACATCAATTAAACATGGAGTACCACAGGGATCTATCTTTGGGCCAATCTCATTCTCTACTTATGTCAACGACTTGCCTTATCTTATGAAATGTAAATGTGAAATGTTTGCAGATGACACCTCCTTTCATTCAAGCAATTCAGATTCCTGTAAACTTTCAAGTGAACTTCAAGATAATATTCAGAGACTCAATAATTGGACAAAATTAAATCACGTCTTTAAATGTGAAAAATACACAAAATAAAAAACACACACCGAAGTGCATACATGTATCTGCACGACAGAAAAGACAAAAGATGAAACATAAATTCAAACCACAATTTCCGGGAGAAAACAGAATTGAAGAGGTCAATACACATAAAATTATGAGTGTCTTTATTGGCCGGTATCTCTCCTGGACTGACCATATGACCTATATAGGAAAACGTCTCTCCGGTAAGATATTTAGATACTGATGCCCATTCACGTAAACTTTTTTTTTTCTCTGCACGTGTTTTACCAAGTATTGATCATGCATCAACTACATAGGGCAATTGTAGCAATGCAAATTTAAAACTCATTCATCCAATGTATAAAGGAGCATCGAAATTAGTATTGTTGAAGTCAAGCTTCCTGACCTATATGGATTACAAACAATTAAGAAATAGTAAAGTGAGTTCACAAGGTACACAACTTCAAGCACAATGCTGCTTACTCTACCAATTCAACTAACACACAAGTACACAGTCGTGTACCTTGTAAATTGAGAGAGTTAACACTCTTACTATTTGTTAATCATTTGATCTCCTAGCCTTTTGTTTATTAATTTCCGATTACAAACAACTTAACATATTGCCATTTCACAACAATGCTGTTTGCGTGCATGCACAATGTTATGTATGATATTGCTCCCAAAAAGATTACAGATACTTTTGAAACTAATCATCATAGACATAGCCATATGTTACGTATACCTAGACCAAGAAATGACCTTTACAAATCCCGTTCCCTGTACTGCGGAAATTTGTTGAATATTCTTCCAGTCACTTTAGAAAATATCAATAATAAAAACGTTTGAGAAAAAACCCGAGGAACCATTTTATTAACTCAATGAAAGATGAGCAGTGATAATTATTTACAGCCATCAGTCTACCACTTTATCTGTTACTTGTAAAATGTTTACTGTACGCTCTTATTGGAAATGTGTTTTTGTTGCGTAGAGGGATATGTGTGTGTGAAATGGGGTGGGTGTGGTGTATGAGCATTGTGTTTGTATTTATGTGTATGTTTAATTACTTTATCACACAAATCTTGCTATTATGTATTTATGTAAATGTATGTATTTCATTTTTTTTCTGTCCCTCTTGTGTTCTTTCTTTCAGATGGCCTGATGAAAAAAAAACAAAACAACAACAAAAAAAAAAACACCCCAGCTGTTGCTTATTCAATTACCATTGTGAAATAATATTTGACTTTGACACACACGTCGCCTTTACTGAACTAACACGGGCCCAAACCAGCAAACTCCCCTTACGTTTTCCTCATCGGACAGGTCACGAGCCTCGTCATGAAATCCAAAACGAAGAAAGAGAAGGTGATGTAGAAGACAATGCGCAGCCCCGTGCTGGGCACCGTGCCCACCATGAAGCGCAATGGGGTTAATTCGTCATAGGCATCAGCCAGAGTCGGGTAATCGGTATCCAAGAACTTTCTGAACGCGTTTGTGGGCACCCGGAAGTAAGGATCCGTCTCGAAGATGAATTCAAAGGTGGACATGAAGACGAAGATGAAGAAGATAAAGCTCCAGATCTGTATGTTACGAGAAAAGAGTAGAGGAAAACAGGTCAGCGGTTACCGTGGAAATGTGGCCAGGTGGTAATGCGTACAACTAGGAAGCGTTTTGAGGTCCATAAACGGACTGGGATTTTTACTCCTCCCTGCCTCATTCACTACACCTTCAGTGGTGGTCTGGGTGCTAGTCATTCGGATGATATGATAAACCGAGGTCCCGTGTGCAGTATGCACTCAGTGCAAGAGAAAGAACCCAAGGCAGCAAAAGGGTTATCCCTTACAAACAAAAATACACTTTGATAGTAAAAACAAATACACTTGCAGACCAAAACAAAGATATGGGTGGTGTTACACTGTTGTGACATGAGGGGACAGCAGCCCTAATTTCACACAGAGAAATATGTTTAGACAACAAGTGATGACAGTAATAATATAACAATAATGATGATGATGATGATGATGATGATAATAATAGCATACTTCGTCCCGGTGGTCAGGGTTCAATCCTTCATTTCAACCTCTCAGCTTTACCTCACTCCACCCACGTGTGAACGGGTACCTAACTTCGGTTGGGGAAAGTTAAAACTGCGAAAAGAGAGGTTTGGGCCACGCCTTCCAGTGCCGAGCCCCAAACACAGTGGATTAATTCACTGCCCCTGAAAGCCTAAAATGTTATGGATGGAACTTCTAACATATTTAACAACAACAACTACTACTACTACTATTGCTAATAGTAATAATAAAGCTAATACTACAAAGTACCTACTCATATATATTTTTTAATAATGATATTGATGAGACAACAACAGCCAGTACTACTCTACTTCTACTACAAATTAACTACTAATTTTTTTTAAATGATATCAATGAGAAGAGGACGTATGATTTAAAAAAATGGCAATGTCTATACGAAGACGAAGGGGTCTTGCGGTGTCTGTCAACAACTGTGCGAAGAGAAGAGAAGTGGTTTGTGTCAACATTTGCTGGAAGAGGAGAAAATGGTTTAAACTGTGAACATGAGGAGAAGGAGAGGTAATGGTAGTCGATCGGCAGAGGAGTGAAGGGGTTAACTGTTAGTGGTGCTGGTGTTGATATTTAAGGGAAGAGAAAAGAATGTGTTAAAGAGTCAATGATCGACAAGAGGTGGGGGTAGGGAGGAGGTGGGGGATTTTAAATGCCAACATCTGTGAAAAGGGGATGGACATGTCAAGTTTTAGGCTAAATCTAACTCTCTACTAAGCACTGCGATAGCAGCATTCTTCTGCACATCGCTTGCTTGCTAGAACTGCTGCAGTGATTGTCACCTTCAAAAATTTCCATGTCGGATGCAGCTGTGAATGGACCATGCTGACTGGATCCACGTCTTGCCTTATTGGCAGACCACTGTTATCGGCCAATATCTTTCAGTCACTGAGGTTTCAAGCTATGTTTTTGTAGATACTAACCTTGACCAGTTGCAAACATGTGTGGCAGTGGTGTCTCAAGATCTAGAATGTTTTCTCGAAACAGATGGGAAAGTTGTGCTGTCAGCTTACTTGATTCAAACGGATGGTTCAGACTTGAAAGGGGATTTGGAAGAGCGGTTATTGTAGTCCAGACAGAGAGAGAGAAAAATTACATGCTGACAGTCAGACAGACAAAGAAAAGAGACACAGAGGCAGACAGAGAGGCAGACAGAGATACAGAAAGAGACAGAGATAGAGTGGAATGCAGATGCAAAGACAGACACACACAGAGAAATAGCGAGGGACAAGGGACACACACCTTCCCGCTACCCCCCGATTCCCCGCACACACACACTTAAGCACGGACAAAAGCACACCACTCTACCCCCCTCACACACACAACACACACACACACTCTCTCTCCATCTCTTGGTCGTTACACATACATATCTGATCAAGGTAGCAGTGTGAATAACTATTACATGATTTCTGCAACGTTTTTTGAATATGTCCGTGATATTTTGACACTTGATATACTAGACAGAATAGAATCAGATCATCTCTCTCTTTTGTTGTGCTTTGATAGACAGACAAATTGCACGCCTACCAGACACCCATTCAATGTAAACGAGTCGCAGTTCATTGAGAAATATAGATGGAATATGTCACATGCGCTAAACTTTACTAACTCAATGAGATCAAGAAAAGTAAAAGAAGAAATAGACATGGCATCAGACTGGATTAATATAGATGTCAATATAGCATTGGATAACTTTAACCAAATTGTTAAAGACCAGGCAACGTGCATGAAGAAAAGGGCTCTTGTAACAAAAGAGGTACGCAAAGAATGGTTTGATCAAGAATGCAGAGTAACTAGACGTAACGTGCGTAGACTTCTTAGAAAATTTAAACATACATCAGATAAAGATGATAGAGTAACATTTTGCATTGCAAGAAGAGAATATAAAAATATGATTGTAAGGAAAAAAGAAAGAATATAATGAATTAATTCTAAAGGAACTGTTAGGTTCAATTAAGTGTCAGAAGCTATTTTGGGAAACTGTAAATAAAGTTGTACGCAAAAAATCTCAACCACAAAATAGTATATCTATTGATCAGTGGTTTGATCACTTTAAAAATGTGCTTGAAAAGGAAGCAGAGGAGTACAGTGAAGATGATATTTTAGATGAAGGTGTCGCAGATGAAGGAGATGAAGGAATAAACAGACCAATATCAAGAGAAGTATTGTTAGCAGTAAGAAAATTGAAGACTGGGAAATCAGCTGGACCTGACGAATTAATTGGTGAGTTTTTCAAAAATGCGGGGGATTCTACAATAACGTTTTTAGTTAGACTATTTAATCATTTATTTGATTATGGCATATATCACAAAGTTGGTCTGAATCGATTATTCTACCATTGTTCAAGAAAGGTAAAGTCAATAACACGAACAATTACAGAGGAATATCATTATGTAACATAAGTAGCAAATTGTATAGTTCTGTTATTAATTACAGATTACAGGAATGGGTTAATTTGAATAAACATGAATAACATAACAGGTTAACATCAAGCTGGTTTTAAGAAAGATTATTGTACTATTGATCACACGTTTACTTTATTAGCTGCTGTTCAAAAACAACTTGCCAATAATCAAAAATTGTATGTTGCATTTGTTGATTTTGAAAAAGCTTTTGATTCGATTTTTAGGAAGTTACTATGACCGGTTTTGTTTAAAAAAAAAAAAAAAAAAAAAAAAAAAAAGGAATTAGAGGTAAACTGTATAGATGTGTTAAAAGTATGTATAGAGAAGTAAAAGCTAGGATAAGAAGTGGAGCGAAATTATCAGATTTTGTGAATTGTACAAGAGGCGTGAAACAAGGTGATGTGTGCAGTCCTGTTCTATTTTCGTTGTTTGTGAATGAGATTGCCCTTGAAATTGTTGAAAATGGACGACATGGAGTGACTTTTGATTTGACAGATTTGTTATGCTGTTTTTTGCTGATGATATGATCTTGTTATCAATATCAGTTGTAGGTTTGCAAAGACAGCTGAATAGTTTATATGAAACCGCAATGAAATTGGACTTAAAAGTAAACATGGAAAAAACAAATATCATTGTGTTTTTCGTAGGGATGGTTATCTAGGTAGACGTGAACAATGGTCATATGGAAATGAAACTGTAAGAGTGGTAAATGTGTATAAATATCTTGGGATCTTTTTTTCAACCAGACTCAGTTTTACTTATGCCTGTTAAGATTTAGTAAACAGGGCAAAGAGAGCTGTTATGGTTACACTTCATGTTATATAAAGATTAGATTGTAGCTCATACACAGTATTTGCTAAGTTGTTTGATTCTCAGGTACAGCCTATTTTACAGTACGGTGCAGAAATCTGGGCTTTTGAGAATGATGTTGAAATAGAAAGATTGCACATGTTTGCCATGAAACGCTTCTTAAATGTTGATTGGCGAACACCCAACGATTTAATTTATGGTGAACTTGGTAGATATCCAATATATATAAACTCATATGTAAAGTGTATTAGATACTGGCTAAAGATAACTAGAATGAATAATTATAGATTACCATACAAGGCTTATATGATGCTGCATAACTTAGACAATAACGGAAAAAATACTTGGGTTACAGATTTTCGAAAATGTTTGTGCTCTTATGGATTTTCTTATGTCTGGGATAACCAGGGTGTTGAAAATGTTTCATGGTTCATAAAATATTTCAAACAAAGAATTGTTGATTGTAGATGGCAGGACTGGCATAACCACATTCAGAGTAGTGACAGATTTGCTGAATATAAGATGTTTAAGTTGACAAATAATCTGGAGCCATACATTGAAATGAAAATGAATAGATATGTGAAATGTGCTTTGACCAAAGTTAGACTTGGTGTATCAGATATTGCCTGTCATCGTTTAAGATACAGTGAAAAGAGCTGAGAAAGTGTTGTGTCGTTTATGCCATCAATCAGAAGAAGATGAAATTCATTTTATGTTTTGTTGTCCTTGTTTACTTGACTTAAGGTTGAAACATATCCAGCCTAAGTTTTATAATAACCCATGCCGCTTTAGATTCAATTTGCTAATGTCATCCAGAAATGAAACTGTATTGTGCAATGTGGCGTCATACATTTACAATGCCTTAAAGCGATTGCGTATTGCTATAACTTAGATCATAATATCAACATAGATTGTCAAATATAACAAGCATCAGAAGTGTAAATGTTAAACAATGTGTTTTTGAAAAGTTCGTGTGATTGATATAATTGTGACTTACCCCTTCAGTAAGGGGCTTAGGCCTAAATCTGAATAAACAATTTCGTATTCGTATTCGTATTCTCTCTCCCTCTCAATGCACACACAAAAGCCCACCACTCTCGTACCCATACCTTAGAAGCCAGCGAGCTGCGAGGACGTTCCAGCGTGCTCCACAGCTTCAGTCTCAAGCTCGAGGCTCCATTGACCACAACCTCTGGGAAGGGGACCTGAAGGAACCTGCGCATCTCAGCCATCAAATCATTCAGTTTCCTGTGCTGTTGGAAATGCTTCCAGCAGCAGCTGCTGATCAGCTCGATTGGAATCTCCCAGAACTTCAGCTCCTTCTCCACCTTCAATTGGAGTTGAGATGTTTTATTTTACCATAAAAATGTTGTAACTGATGTTTTATGCCTATAATTGGTGTTTCTAGGCCTTTAATGGGTATTTATGAATATGCCTGTGATTGACGTTTGTGTGCCTGTGACTGATGTTTCTGCGCTTTACTTGCTTAATCTTAGGGAAGTCTTGTTTGATTGTTGTTGCTTTTTTATACCTTGGTATTGCTTATATTGACGTGTATGCCTTTCCTGCTTAACCTTAGTTGTGTGTGTTGTTTCATTCTTGTTTCATTTCTGCCTTATCCATACCTAACTATGATTTCCTTCGCCGTGATGGAAATCAGTATAGTGAAACAGGATTAGGGATATACATTCATCAAAGCATTTCCCAGTTTTACAAAAAGACGACCTGACCTAGAAACCAACAATGTGGAATATATGCGGTTACAGGTCAAACCTTCAAAGTCCACCCCTGTCCCTGTAGGCTTTCTGTATAGAAATCCCTCCGCTAGATTCCCTTGGTATGATGGCTTTGTACAAATGATGGACAATGTTTATAAACATAAACAAAATGTCATTCTACAAGGAGATTTCAACATTGATCTGTTTAAACCACAACCCGCATGGGAATCAACTACTACTCTCTTTGGTTTGCATCAACTCATTCACAGTGCAACCAAAATCACGAAGACGTCATCCACACTACTTGACCATATTTACACAAATAACAAAGATCTGGTGCAAAATATAACAGTGTCCAACAAATGCATCAGTGACCATTGTCCGGTTATCTGTACATGGTCTTGTAAACTTCCTCGGAAACAAAGCAAGGGCCACACAACGATCCAATACCGCTCTTTCAAAAAATTCAATTCCACTGCATTTTTTCTTGATTTGAGCTTGGCACCCTCCATGAAGTATGCATGACTGCAGATCCCACTCAAGCATTAACAGTATGATATAAAACCTTTCTTGCAGTCGTTGACAGACATGCTCCTCTTCGGACGAGGAGAGTAAAACACAAAACACTTCCGAACTGGTTGACGCAAGATCTCATCATAGCTATGGCATTAAGAGATGTTTTAAAAGCTGCTGGGATGGAGACCAAATACAGAAAGCAAAGAAATAAAGTGTATGATTTAGTTAAACAAGCAAAGTCAGATCATTTTAAGAATCTTATCAACAATAACAGAGACAAACTGGCGTGCTGTTAATGAAATTACAGGTCAATCCCGACGTTACAAACATTTTGTCAAGAACGTCTTAAATCTGAATCATTCACTATCCCCCCGCTTGCTGTTCATGAAGTTGGATCCTTAATCTCAAATCTGAAGAATAGGAAGGCAATGGGTCCAGACAATTTAAACGCATCTGTTATCAAACTTCTGCCCTGTGGGTTGGGCACTGATAGAATAGACCCACTGCCCTGCCATGTATGTCGTAAGAGACGACTAAGGCAGGACCACCTCGCATGGAGGATAAAGGGGTTTGCATAGGGTTAACTACCCTGCCTGTAAAAAAGACCAAATACAGACATCGACGACAAAGAACCAAAACATTCACCTGGGCAAAGAAGGGTCTCCGTCCTGGAGACTTATGACGCGGTGCAGTGAAAGCCGAAAGGAAGCTGCAAGGCTGACTTCCCAACGCGAGTAGCCACATGGAACATCAGGACGATGTATGAACCAGGAAGAACCATCCAAGTAGCGAGAGAGATGAAAAATTACAAGATCGGAGTGCTAGGATTGAGTGAGACAAGGTGGCTACAGTCAGGACAGATGAGGCTTTCATCTGGAGAGCAACTGCTGTATTCAGGACACACAGAGGATGGAGCCCCCCACACTGAGGGTGTGGCCCTGATGCTGGCACCGGAGGCACAAGGGGCACTCATCGGCTGGGAACCTATCAACTCCCGCATCATCACAGCCAAGTTTACCACCAAGAAGAATGACATCAGGCTGAACATCATCCAGTGCTATGCTCCCACCAATGATGCGGAAGAAGAGAAGAAAGACGACTTCTACCAACAACTATAGACAGTGATAGACAGAAGAGGAGCCAAAGACATAACCATACTGATGGGAGATTTCAACGCCAAGGTCGGAAGGGACAACACCGGTTATGAAGACACCATGGGGACACACGGACTGGGACAGATGAATGAGAATGGTGAGCGCTTTGCAGACCTGTGCGCCCTGAACCAGCTGGTGATAGGAGGAAGTATCTTCCCACACAAGCGCATCCACAAGGCCACTTGGAGATCCCCGAACCTCGTCACGGAGAACCAGATCGACCACATCTGCATTAGCCGCACGTTCAGGAGATCATGGCAGGATGTACGAGTGATGAGAGGAGCCGATGTGTCATCAGACTACCACCTTCTTACGACGACAATGAGACTTCGCCTCAAGAGATTCACCAATGCCAGCAACACACGGACAAGGTACAATGTTGGACTGCTCAGAAACAAGGACACACAAACAGCATTCCAGATCAGCCTTTCCAACTGGTTCCAGCCACTAGAAGAGCTGATAGAAGATGGTGAGATGGACATCGAGACACAGTGGGAACACAGAAAGAAGCTCTGGCACGACACATGTGAAGAGGTCCTTGGCAAGAAGAAAACTCAGCACAAGGAATGGATCTCTGCCGACACCATCTACAAGCTGGAAACAAGGAAAGAGAAGAAAACTTTGCTGAACACGAGCAGAACAAGAGCAACTAAGGCAAAGGCACAGGAGGAGTACACAGCAGCGGACAGAGATGTAAAGAGGAGCATCAAGAAGGGCAAGAGGGACTACACTGACGACCTGGCCAGTCAAGCAGAGGCAGCAGCTGGACAGGGGAATCTGAAGGACCTGTACCTGATGATCAAGAAGCTGACGGGCAAGTTCCAGCAGACAGACAAGCCAGTGAAGGATGAGAACGGGAACCCACTGACAACAACCGAGGAACAGTTGAAACGATGAGCAGAACACTTCGGGGAGCTGCTGAACCGCCCCGCCCCTGATGCACCACCAGACATTCCACCCGCAGAGACAGAACTGCCCATCAGCTGCGACAAACCCTCAAAGGCAGAGATCAAGAAGGCCATCATGACTCTGAGAAATGGGAAGGCTGCAGGGCCGGACGAGATACCAGCAGAAGCCATCAAAGCAGACATGGAAACAGCTGTCAACATGCTATACAGCCTCTTCAGCAAGATCTGAGAGAAGGAAGAGGTACCGGTCCAGTGAAAGAAGGAATCATCATCAAGCTGCCAAAGAAAGGAGACCTCAGGGACTGCAGCAACTACCGAGGAATCATGCTCCTGTCAACGCCAGGCAAGGTTCTCATCAGGGTTCTACTGGAAAGGATGAAAGAGGCCGTCGACCTCAAGCTCCGAGACCAGCAGGCAGGCTTCCGGCGGAACAAATCCTGTGCTGACCAGATCGCCAACCTGCGCATCATCGTAGAGCAGTCGCTGGAGTGGAACTCCCCCCTCTACATCAACTTCATAGATTATGAGAATATGAGAAGGCCTTTGACAGTGTGGACAGAGAGGCGCTGTGGAAGCTACTGAGGCACTACGGAGTCCCAGAGAAGATCATCTCCCTCATCCGGTGCACCTACCAGGACATGAGGTGCAGGATTGCCCACGCAGGCCAGCTGTCCGAAAGTTTCGAGGTGAAGACCGGAGTTCGCCAGGGGTGCCTGCTGTCACCATTCCTCTTCCTCCTGGTCATCGACTGGATCATGAAGACCACTACAACAGGCAGGAGCAACGGTATACAGTGGAGAGTCTGGACACAGCCGGACGACCTCGACTTCGCTGACGACCTGGCGCTCCTGTCACACAACCACAGCCAGATGCAGGAGAAGACCACTCGCCTGGAGACCACGTCAGCCAGGACAGGGCTCAAGATCAACAAGAAGACCGAGCTGATGAAGATCAACACCACTGCCAACACACCAGTCACAGTCGGTGGAGAGCCCATCAGGGAGGTGGAGTCTTTCATCTACTTGGGAAGTGTGGTTGACCGACAGGGAGGCACGGACTGAGACGTCACAGCCAGAATCGGCAAGGCAAGAACAGCTTTCATCATGCTCAAGAACATCTGGGCATCTGGAGCAATCAGTATGAAAACCAAACCTCTTCAACTCCAATGTGAAGTCAATTCTGATCTACGGATGCGAGACATGGCGGACAAGACAGACGATGCAGCAGAAGATTCAGACATTCTTCAACACCTGTCTGAGGCGCATCTACAAGATCCGATGGCAGGAGAAGATCCGAAACGAAGATCTGTGGGGGCGAGCGGGACAGGAACCAGTGGCCAAGCAGATACTGCGGAGGAAGTGGGGCTGGATCGGACACACCCTCAGGAAGCCAGCGTCCAGCATCACACGCCAAGCCCTGACCTGGAACCCGCAGGGAAAGAGGAAGAAAGGCCGGCCTCACAACAGCTGGAGGCGAGATATCGAGGCAGAGCTGAAGCAGGAAGGGACCAACTGGACTGGAATGGCCAGAACAGCCCAGAACAGAGTGCGATGGCGAGGGGTCGTCGATGGCCTATGCTCCACCAGGAGCGATGGGCATAATGAATGAATGAATGTTATCAAACTTGCTTTGCCCTACATCGTAGACTCCCTTACGTATATTTACAATTTGTGCATTGAACAGAACAACGTTCCTGCTGCGCTGAAAACAGCAAAAGTAATCCCACTGCCAAAGTCAAAAGATATTACAGATCTCAACTTTAGACCAATATCCCTACTGTCCATTGTTTCCAAGCCTCTCGAAAAGCACGTCCACAAACACCTTATGAAACACATGGAGCAAAGCAACCTTTTTCATCCCCTTCAGTCCGGCTTTCGCCGTTATCACTCCTGTCACACAGCCTTAACCCGACTTTGTGACACGTGGTTATCTGCAATTAATCATAACAAGATCACTGGAACAGTTTTCCTCGATTTCAAGAAGGCCTTTGATCTTGTGGATCACGAAATACTGATAAACAAATGAAATGAGTATACTCAAAACCAGTCAGCTGTCTCATTCTTCCGGTCTTACCTGGAAAACAGAACAGCGTGTTTACTTAAATGGCACGTACTCTTCTGAAGGTCATGTAGATCGTGGTGTACCGCAAGGCTCTATTCTTGGACCTCTATTCTTTTGCGTCTATATAAATGACTTGCCGATGCACATATCACCTTGCAACGTCATCTGCGATCTGTTCGCTGATGACAGTTCTCTTCATTGTAGTGACGCCAACATCGATCTTGCACAATCATCGCTACAACAGGGAATTAATGACATCTCAGACTGGTGTTACCAGAATCACATGGAACTTAACCCACATAAGACAAAAGTAGGGCACTGACATCCAGACAAAAACACCAACGTAAGCCTCTCAATTTAAAACTTGAGGTAAACAAGAACTCAGTTGAACAAGTTTGTGAGCACCGCATTCTTGGGGTAATAATTGATAAAGAACTAAACTGGCAAGCTCATATTAACCATGTCTGCAAACAGTTAGCTCGCAATCTGTTCTTACTCAATAAACTTAGATATTATGTGGATGCTCCAACCCGAAAATTATTCTTCGGGGCACATTGTCTTTTTCATATAAATTATGCATCTTCAATCTGGAGCAATGCTAGTCACAACCAGCTAAAAAAAAAAACCCTCATTACATAGACGAGCAGATAAACTTATTCTACCCGACCACTCACTATGAACAGATGAGAAATTAACAAAACTGGAAATATTACCACTGTGCAAGCAATTTGAATACAACAGAATGGTTCTCATGTTCAAAGTTCACAACCACATGTCACCACCGTACCTCAGTGAATTTGTTCAAAGGGCAACAGAGCGTTACGATTCAGATAATTATATTCTGCCTCGTGTGCGCATTGACTTGTACAAATCTAGTTTTGCACTTTTTGGACCATCTGTTTGGAACTCTCTTCCTACGTTCGTCAAGACAGGCGATTCATTATCGTCCTTCAAACCAAGGGTACGAAAACTTCTGCTCCACAAACAATAGACCCCCAAACCAAATATAACCGGCCTAAAAACATCATGCCCTTTTTGTGAAATGTATTACTATTGATTGGATGTTATTGCCTGCCACATCAGCGTCAGATTTCTCATCACTATTGTACATGTACAGTGATATAATTATGTTTCTCTGCTCTGTTTATATTATTTTCATTTCAGTCGTGCCTCTTTCCTGTAGTCTGTGTGGTGATTAATTTGACAGTTTTAACAACCCCTTTACTTCTTGATTTTTTCTTTTCTTTTTTCAATATCTGCTATTGTACTACAATATGATCTGTAATGTACTACAATATGATTTGATACCTAATTATGTTTATGTATGCATATGCACACATATATGTATGTACATGTAGATATATGCATGCATGTGGGTATATGTGCAAATATGTATATGCGTAAGGGTGTGTGTGCATATGTGTGTGGGTGGGTGGGTGTGAGTGTGTGATTGTGTTCCCTTCATTCTATTTTTATGATGATGATGGTCCGTTGATTAGTATTATAATTATCATTAGTAGTAGTAGTAGTAGTAGTAGTAGTAGTAGTAGTAGTAGTTACCATTGCTATTATTGTTGTGTCTTATCGTTACTGTTTTTGTTGTCACAAGGACAGATTGGAAGACTAGGCAATGCCTAAAATCTTTATCCTTGAGTAATAAAGTTTTTGAATCTTGAATCTTTCTTGTTTGTTTTTGTGTTTTGCAACTTGGTATTGCTTATTTTGGTTTCACCACCTTGTGTATTCAATATGTTGTGCAAGCGTGTGTACAAAAAAGTGTACATGGGTGCATGTGATCGTAAGGGCGGATACTTGCACATGAGCATATCTGTGTGTGCGTGTGCGCGAGCACGCGCGTGTGTGTGCTTGTGTGTATGGCTTAAATGATAGCAAGAGGGTGTTTTTATCAGGGCTTGCTGTGCTATGACTGTTGTGAGTGATTTGTCATACATATCGTGTGCCAAATGCTTCTGTTCTGCTTATGGTATGTCTGTGTATATCACAGACTTCACCAGAACATATTTCTTCTTAATGACATAATAGTCATTCTGATTCTATTACCACGCTGTAGCATATGTTGGATGGCAGATGGAGCTCCCCATTACGGTACAGGTCCAGAACACTGTTCATCATCTCGGGGTTCCTATCGAAGAAGAAGAACTCCACTCCACTGCCCTTGCATTGCTGGCCCTTCTCCAGGGCCAGTCTGCTGAGTCTGGTGTTGGGTACCTTCATCAGGGTGTCCCTGGTGGTTCGGAACTTCTTGCCACCCACATCCAGTATGATGGAACCGGGCGGGATGGTCTCTTGGTGTGGTTGGGAAGGCTTGTCTGTCTGTTTGTTGTCGTAGCTTCGGAACCAAACAAACAAAAAATGTGATGGATGGATGATTTCTTGTTGGGCTGGGGTGGTGGTGGGGACTGGAGGATGGTAGGTGAGGGGGGTTGGCTGCACTGCTTTTGGGTTGCATGCAGAGTGAGGGGAGACAGCGAGACAAACAGACAAAGAAAAGACAGACAGAAGAACAACAGGAATAAAGCGGAGGATAAGAAAATGCTTTGAGCGCATAATCCTAATAAATTAAAAAAAAAAAAAAATACGAAGCCATACACTATTCCATGCAGTGATCATCATATTACTTACAGAGCCAAATGAAGAACTGCTGACGCTACACTCACTCTCTTTCATCACGCATACACCCGCCTTGAGAAACCAAATTCGTTCGCGTTCTGTGCATAGTTTTTCTTCTTCTTCTTCTGCGTGAAGTACCATACAACCACATCTGATAGCACTGAAGCTTTTTGAATGAAAGGGAGCTCAAAGCGCTTTACAAATACATAAAACACACACACGCGCGCGCGCGCTCTCAATAACTTACAAAAGGAAGAGGGGGGGGGGGGGGATGATTTGATGCACAAAAGCATTACGCCTACTACATTTCTTAGTCACACACACACATGCGCAACACGCACGCACGCACGCGAGAAGTGAATTATAACTGAATGTCATTGGAAAGGGATGGGAGGTCTATGAAATGGTGTTTTCAAAAATATGTTTTCAGACCAGTTTTAAAAGATGGAAATGAGGAAGAGTGGCGAAGATCGTGAAGTTAACCGTTCCCTTAACGTTAATCTAAAGCTTGTTCTATGGATCACCAATTTTCTGGTCAACCGAACTCAGTCCGTCCGTTTTCCTCGAGCTCTTTCCTCCTTCAAGACAACTTCAACTGGTGCTCCCCAAGGAACGTTTCTGACACCTGCACTGTTAGCATAGTACACCACTGATACAGAAATTACACCCTTGATTAATCATTCTGAGGAATCTGCACTTGAAGATTTTCTAACTCTGACATCGTCGTCTGTTTTGAGTAAATATTTTCTTTGTGATGATCGGACAACTACTGACATTTAATTTTTTTAAAAACAAAGACCACACACACACAAACACACACGCGCAAAGAATGGTTATTGATTCAGGAAAATCCCGACCCATGTCCCTCAACTTTTTATCAATGGTACGAAAATTGAAAGAGTTAGTGAATACAAATATTTGGGAACAATAATTGGTAATGAACTCAGTTTTACACACACCTATCGCATCCATAAGAAATGCGAGTGTCGCATCTGCTGCTAACAGTAGGTCAGGGATATTCAGTTCAGTCCTAAAATGATCCAGTTTTGTTTTTTGTTCATTTGTTTGGTTTGTTTTTTGTTTCTTTTTTTAACTGCTGATTCACTGAACCAGTTATAACTTTCTTTTTCATCTTGCTTGTGCGAAGTTTATTGATCTAAACTGTAAATATGTATAAGATAGTTGGTGTCAAACAAGAACCATCAAATGGGTTGTACAAACGGTGGGTGAAACATAAATCAACACAGCGACGAGAGCCCTGTTCTCTCAGAATATTACGAACGTTTACCTTCTGGGAAACACTATTGGTTTCCCAAACTGAAAACCAAAAGCAGTTTTAAAACCCAGTCAATTTAGTTTTTAGATAATCAATCAAATAACACACAACCATTTTATGATTAGTTCTGTGTGTATATATATGCGTGTGTGTGTGTGTGTGTGTGTGTGTGTGTGTGTGTGTGTGTGAGGAGGAGCAGAAGTAGAAGAAGAAACGACAATACCACCCACATCAGAGGCAGCAGCAACACAATCATTTTCATCGGCACCATCATCATCATCACTATCAAACAACAATGACAACAACAACAGCAATTAACATATCGATTACACATTCCCCAACAAGACAGGAAATAAAACAGACAGGAGGACTGTGCAGAAATTATCAACCTTAAAAACACCCACCAAACTCCGTCTCAGCACTTACAAGTGATCTAAAGGATTGACCTTAGCGGAAAGGGGCGGATTTGGGACTTGATCTGTCCGTCTTCTCTCCGCTTTTCGCTGTGCCTTGTTGGCCGAATCCTGCTGAGGTCTGTCTGGTGAAAGTTGACCACGAGACTTCCGTCCCGTGTTTGCCCGTGATGCGAAGAGTTCAGTGGCCATGGGGTAGGCGTTAGCTTTGGTAGCTGGGTCAGATGGAAATCCCCGTCTCTCTTCTGTCTTTTTCTGTCTTCTGTCTTGCGAGTGTTTCTGGTTAGCTGAGCGGTGTCGGTTGAATATCCTTCTGTCTTCTTCCCCTTTCTTCGTCTTCTTATTTTCTGCTTTCCTGTTATGAACACAAGAACTGGAAAATAAGTCTCTCTTGACGACCCAATTTTTTTCTACATAAAATTAACAATTGTTTCTTATGATCTTTCCCTTTAGCGTTGCGTGTTTGTTATATTTTCCCTTTTAAGGTGGGGGGAGGGGGCAGGATAAAAACAAAGTCTTATGTGCTTACTTGCGTTTTTACCACAGAAAAGTTGGTTCTTTGGTTCTCTCTCTCCCCAACCAGCTCAGATCAAATGGTGACATTAACTCACTCAGTACGGCCAGTCCTCTCTTCTCCTCTACACAGACACCTCGGATGTCCAGTGGGTGTCTCAATGACCCAACCTTTAGCTTCCGTCAGCAGTATAAGAGCCTTCCGCTTGCAATATTTTGATGGTGGTAATTGGGGTGAAACGCTGTTAACGTCGTCTCTTTCGCCGTTCGTATGGAGAGAGTTATTAAAAAGGCGGCAAAGCGTGAGTGGAAATGCTTTCTAGCCTCAATCCCTGTTGTGTTACACCCTCCACCCCCACCCCCTACCGCCCCCCTTCTTCTTCTTGGCTTCAACTATCTGTACTTGTTAAAGATTCAAAACTATGAATATAAGTCAAAGTTCCTTCCGGAGTTTTCCCAATTTACCGGTATGATCCCCTGACTCCTTGATGCTTGCTCCAGTCGGCGAACTGACAGCCCTGTTGTACTGATAACGGAACGTGCGGCTCTGTGGCTCCCTGTTCATGTCGTGCACCTGGGGGGGAGGGGTGTGTGTGTGTGTGTGTGTGTGGTTGTTGTTTTGGGTTTGTTTGTTTTTGTTTTGTTTTTCAGCCCTGTCAGCCCATTCATCGTAGGGAATACTAAGATGTGAAGGAACCCGGAAAAAAGGCACTGCCCGTTACTCTTAATTAAGACCAAAAGATGTGTCATGTGATGGGCTTTCTGAATCAAGGCATAACAGGGCTTGCAAGTGATACACTGGGGGATCAAGGATATGATTCTGAGGCATAAGGATAGCGATCAGTTTAGCTGTGAATATTGATCTGTGTTTCCTACAATATACCACATGGTATGATAGTTCTGTTTTTAGATCTGGTATCACCAAGTATCAGTATCAGTATCAGTAACTCAATGAGGCGTCACTGCGTTCAGACAAATCTATATATGCTACACCACATCTGCAAAGCAGATGCCTGACCAGCAGCGTAACCCAACGCGCTTAGTCAGACTTGAGAGAAAAGAAGAAGAAGAATTAAGCAAATAAAAAAAAAGTAAATGATTTTTTAAAAATTGGTATAACCAAAAACTGAACCTGCTTGGTTCTAGAAGTGAGTCATCCATGTAAACCTTTGATTAAGCATGACATTCGTTTTCTAGGTGTACTCGAACATCAGTTATCATACAATTTTGATTTTCATCCTTTTTAACGTCAGTATGACTTACATTAAATTGTGCTTTATTCCTTCCCTATTGGTCGGGTCAGGGGCATCGCCCTTGCTACTGGTACCATGTAACCCAGTACTACCTGCCGCATGTGAAGTCTCCCAACGACGGACCAGGCGGAGGAGGAAACCTTTTCCAACGGCTGTGAAGGTGGAAGAGGATGACCAAAGGGCAGGGGGAGCTCTTATCCTTGGCTGGAAGTCCTCCTAGGAGAATGAACTCCGAAGAAAAAACCTGCACCTGCCGAGGCCAATCTACACGTGGCAGTATCTGCACTGTGGGACTCTGAGCGTCGGTAGGCGAGAGAGTGGGGAAGGGACTGCACAACTCCTCTTCACTGGTCAGGCAACCAGGCTAATGTCAGAACGACGAGCTAGCCCTTCAACACCCAGCTTTCCCACGCCCTGCAACGATGGAGAAGTGGTAACGGGGATAGGCAGAGGATGCTGCTAGCAGTTCCTTGTCACGACTCTGCACGCAGGCGGCTGTGGGGTGATGGTCGTCCGCCGTAGACTGGGGCAGATGCGGCGCCCGTATCGCCCCACAGCGTCAGAGCAGCCCTTTTTAGGGACAGCACTGCTCTCCCCACACGGGGAAGGGGAGATAAAAGGATCCCTAAACAAAGCCTGCCTCACCTAGTACCTAGTGGGAAACCGCACCTACTTGGACATCTAACACTAGCGGTCGAAAACAACAGAAGAAAAGAACCAAGAGTCATGCCCTGACTCTGGGTGCCTGGAATGTTCGCACCCTTTTAGACAGAGATGACAGATCAGAAAGGCGCACAGTGCTCATTGCTAGAATGCTTGATCGCTACCAGGTGGACATAACAGCCCTGAGTGAAACCAGGTATGCCAGTGAAACCCAACTGGAGGAAGTTGGAGGGGGCTACACCTTCTACTGCACTGGGAAGCCAGAAGGCACCTCAAGAACCTCAGGCGTGGGCTTTGCCATACAAACCAAACTTGCATGACAGCCTTCCACGTGGGATAAACGATAGGCTGATGACCCTGCGTCTGAAGCTGTCCAAGGATCACCTGGTACACAGCAAGATGAACATCAGACTTGCACGCAAGCTCCAACCAGCCAGGCAGAAACCCCCAAGAAAGCTGAACATCCACCGCCTCCCTATCACCAAGGACGTGCTGCAGCAGCAAATCCAAGCAGCTCTCCAAGAATTTCCTGCATCGACTGATGTAGAAGAGGTATGGAGCACTTTTAGAGATGCTGTGTACAGAGCAGCAGCTGACACACTCGGCTTTGTACAGAGGAGCCACAAAGACTGGTTTGACGAGAATGACTCTGGAATCTCCAAGCTCCTGAACACACTGCATATACGGCATCAGGATCAAATTTCCGATAAAGACTGCCATACGAAGAATAACCAGTACTTACAAACCGAGCAACTCGTACAGAAGAGGCTGCGTGAGATGAAGAACACCTGGTGGGAGAGAAAGTCTGAAGTGCTTCAGTCCGCTGCTGATGCTTACGACACGAAGACCTTCCATGATGGTCTCCGAACTGTGCATGGGCCGAGAGTCACAGGATCAACCCCTGTCCGAGCCTTGGACTGGACCACCCTCCTGACAGACAAGAAAGACATCCTTGCTCGCTGAGCAGAGCGCTTCAACACCCTCCTCAACAGGGACTCGTCCGTATCTGACGAGGTAATTGCAGCCCTCCCACAGCTACCAGTCAATGACTCGCTAGCTGCCGCTCCCACCAAGGCCGAGACCCGGAAGGCCCGGAAGCTGGCAACGTCAGGAAAAGCACCAGGAGCGGATGGAATCCAGGCCGACATCTACAAGTATGGAGGCGAGGTGCTGACAGACAAGCTGACCGCCCTGTTCCAGTCTATCTGGGAGAGAGGGGAGGTCCCCCAGGATTTCAAGGATGCTTTAATTGTCCACATTTACAAACGGAAGGGAGACAAAACATCCTGCGATAACCACCGTGGAATCTCTCTCCTCTGCATCGCCGGCAAGATCATCGCCCGCATCATACTGAACAGATTGGTTGACCATGTCTCCAACACAGTCATCCCTGAAGCACAGTGCGGCTTCCGCTCAGGCAGGGGAACATGTGACATAGTGTTTGCAGTACATCAGATGCAAGAGAAGTGCCATGACCAGAACAAGGAGCTCCACATGGTCTTTGTAGACCTGACTAAGGCCTTCTACATGGTGAACCACCGTGGTCTGTGGAAGATCCTCCTAAAGTTCGGCTGTCCAGACAGCCTAATACAGTTGATTGCGTCATTCCACGATGGCCTGCAGGCGAGACACAGGAAAATGCTGACATGTCAAATCCGTTCTCTGTGGTAAATGGAGTGAAGCAGGGCTGCGTCTAGGCACCCACTGTTCTTCCATTCTCTTCTCTGCCATGCTGATTGACACCTTCCAAGACTGTAACCAGGACATCTACATTCAGTTTCACACAGATGGCAAACTTTTCAACTTGCGGTGACTCCACGCTAGGTCCAGGGTGTTTGAGGCACTGTTGAGAAAGTTCCTCTTTGCTGATGACTGCGCGCTTGCTGCCCACACCCATGAGGACATGCAGTTCATTATGGACAGGTTCTCAACCTCCTGCAGGCGCTTTGGACTCACCATCAGCCACAGCAAGAATGAGTCCATGTACCAACCAGCTAGCTCACAGAACGCCAGTGCCTCCCCCCCACCTGCAATCAAGATCGATGACACAGAGATCAACAAGTTTTGCTACCTGGGCAGCACCCTATGCAGCAACAGAGCCCTTGATGCAGAAGTGATGCTGCGCATCGCCAAGGCCAGCTCCGCTTTTGGCAGACTCAACAACAGGCTGTGGAATAACAACGGCATCAGGCTCAGCACCAAGATGAAAACCTACAGAGCTGTTGTGCTGACCACCTTGTTGTACTGCTGTGAAACATGGACGACGTATCGCCGTCACACTCAACAAGTTGAGCAGTTTCACCAGAGATGCCTATGAAAGATCCTCGGCAAAATATGGCAAGACAGGGTCTCCAACCTCCAGGTCCTAGAGAGAAGCAGCCTGCCCAGCATTGAAAGCCTGCTGATCCAGTGCCAGCTACGCTGGACAGGACACGTTGTCCGCATGACAGACGGCAGGACCCCGAAGATGCTACTGTATGGCCAGCTGAAGGAAGGCCACCGCGAACTTGGAAGACCCTGCAAGCGCTTCAAGGACACCTTGAAGACAAACCTCAAAGCCTGTGACATAGACATCGCTTCCTGGGAAACTGATGCACGCACGCACAGACACATTCCCACGTATCACAGATCCCACAACACACACACACACACACACACACACACACATTCCAACGTATCGCAGATCCCACAACACACACACACACACACACACACACACACACACACACACACACGCACGCACACGCACACACACATACATGCAAACGCTCATGCACTGAGCTCTCGTGACACATACCTAGGCACGCAACCACACGCGCGCTATACTGCCAACGATTACTCAGATATATGCTGAGCTTTTTTTTTCGGTAAGTTGATTTCTGCTCTAGATATTACACAGAATTCTGATGTGAAATCGTTATGTCTTTCTGTCAGCGCGATCATGCCATTGGGCAAAGCTCGGACATGCTTCAGGTGACAAAACTGAACAAATGATATATAAAAAGAGAATATATATATATATATATATATATATATATATATATATATATATATATATATATATATATATATATATATATATATATATATATATATATATATATATATATATATATATATTGGTGCCGTTCTGCAACCAGACCACTTCTATGCGCTTTTGTTCTCTCAAGATTGGATAACTGCAAATCTCTATTTAAGCACACACGGAGAGACAGACAGACACACAGGTAGGCAGGCATACAGGCAGAAACAGAAAAAGGGACAGACAGACATACAGGCAGGCAAGACAGAGTGAAAGACAAACATATACGTGTGTATGACTTGCAAGTATTGAAATAACAGATCAACGGCTGTCTGATCGAAAACAACATCCAAAGTGAGGGACCTCGTGTGTTCAACCCGACGAACTATAACCTTAACAACCGATCTGACCACTCGACACAGACCTGTTTTGTGGACAAGACCCCTACGAGACGAATCGGCACCAGAATAAAGGGCTACACCCTGAGTTACACGTCCACGAACGGTCAGAGACCATACGAGCCGGCACCAACACTGGAAAACGGTCAGATTCTTAGGTTCTGCCTCGACTGATCTGTTTGTGAACTGTGTCATATTTCCAAAAGTGCGCTAGGCCAGGGTTATCCTGACCATTTAGTATCATGATCGACGATGCTTTAAAAATTTAGGTGATGACTGTGGACATCAGCTTATAACTAAATACACCAACAGCGGCATGTGAATGTAAAATGTAATAGACCTACTGCATCCCAAACTCAAATTTGCTGCAACCGTATTCCTTTCTCGAGAGTGAGCATGCTGTGTTTATGCTTGATTCCATGGATCAACCGAACACCGACATGGATAATACAATTTTTAACGTGCGTCTTTTGGTTTTCTGCAATCGTATACTCACGCAGGGGGTTCAGGCATTGCGCATCTGTTGATTGGGAGATAGGAAGATTGGCACCCTTCACCAATAAGGCGCCTTCGAACCAAGAACTTTAGAAGTCCAACGCTTTAACCAATCGGCTGTTGTGCCCTTCTGCTAAGGTCTCAAATGGGACCACACATTCAAGAATCGTCCACTGTGGAAGTGCTGTTCAAATGTTTTGACCAACGATGGTATTGTCTGGATCGGTCTGTGTAGCCTGTTTGAGCTGTGTTGCATATGTGTCAGCAATAAAACTTTCTGTGTTTCATTGCGTCATAACTATTACGGAATTCCTGTATGGACGTCACGCTCTGAAGACTCGTATTCCATCAGCCTGCGTTCTTTCCTCTGTGCTGCTCCTCATAGCCAGAACCTTCCAAGTCGTATCCGTTTATCTGACTCCGACTTTGGCTTCGGTCGTCCCTGAAAATACTTCTTTTTTTTTTCTTCTTTTTTTAAATCTGTCTTTAAGCGCTCCCGGTATCCTACTTTTCCAACATCGCCCGATGTCTGCCAATTCACTCTGCGAGTTTTATGAATGAGAGGGAAGGGGGGTGAGGGGGGGGGGGGGGGAGGAAGACAGAGCTAGAGAGAGTGGTCATGAACGGTTCATGTAATTTGTAACTTTAATTTTTCTTTCATGCAGAGTGCCCGGGGCTCTTAGAGAGAAGGGTGGCTACACATATTTGCATCATAATTATTATTATCATCATTATCATCGTAATCGTCATCGTCGTCGTCATTTCTATAACTCCTATTGGAGCACGAAGGATTATACAATTGTTTAACCAACAACACACACATGATAATAATAATATTAACAACAACATCAATAATAATCATGATAATGAGAATGGATACTTATAAAGCACACTGTCCAGAAATCTGCTCTAGGTACTTTACAAAACACTTTTTTTGTTATTACATAACACATTAGGCTACATCAATGCGGCGTATACTCACATCAAACTAGTGTGACTGACAAACAACACACACACACACACACACTCTCTCTCTCTCAATACACACATGTTAACATACATATGTACATAGCAGCTGCCCTCCATACATATACATATATGTACACACATGGTCAAATACACCATTCGCAAAGAAGTTGACCTGTCACAACTAAACTCATTGCTGAGGGAAGAGACGATTTTTTAGACCAGATCTGAACGAGGCGATGGAGTCAGAATGACGGGGGTTATCAGGGAGCTTGTTCCACGTCTTTGGCGATTGAAAAGAAAATAATCTGTGAAAGTTGGTCTTACTTCTGACGTGAGGTATCCTGAGAAGTCGAGTTGATATCAGAGGAAGAGGCGAGTAGGCGAAACGGTGTATAGATTCAGTTTCAGTTTCAGTAGCTCAAGGAGGCGTCACTGCGTTCGGACAAATCCATATACGCTACACCACATCTGCCAAGCAGATGCCTGACCAGCGGCGTAGCCCAACGTGCTTAGTTAGGCCTTGAGAAAAAAAAGGTTGATAAATAATAGATAATCGTACATGAATAAGTAAATAAATACATAAATAGATAAATAAATAAATAAATAATTATAATATGAAAAAATTAGTAATAATAATAATAAATAAATAATTAAATAAGTAAGTAAATAAGACAACAATGATGATAGATAAGCAAATAAATGTAAAACATGAAGACACACATTCACACATACACCCACACATGCATAACAGATATGCGCCAAACATGCAGTTTCACAGATATGAAAGCACAGTCAAATACACATAAACGTACATGAGCCCCAACACACACACACACACACACACACACACACATTACCCTGCACCTCCACTACCCACCTCCTCCACACACTCATTTCTAGGCTACGTATCGCAGCTTCCACCACACACACACACACACACACACACACAGACATACAGATGAACACTTACTTGTACAAGCACACACACATACGCCCATATCCCCCAACCCCAACCCCACACATATATATACAAAGATATATATATCTACACACCCGCACGTTCCAATATCCCGTTGCTCCAACAGTGTAGGCATGCATACACTCACATACCTCATCCTCTAACCCCCTGCCCCCGGCACCCCCACCTCCCCCTCACACACACAAACATACGCACGTGCACAGAACTCTCCTGACACTTGTGTACACTTACACCCTTGCGCATGCACAAACGCACTCAAACACACAGACCCACACATACACACATACACACACGCACAGAGGCTGCCACTGATTGGCCGCAAGAAGGATGGGAAAAGATCTTTGATGCCAAGAACTTGGCGTCTAGTGTGTTGCTCAGTCTATTGTATTTGGAAAAGCCCACAGAGACTGTTCCGTTTTGAAGAAGTTTGCGCAATGTTGGTTTGGAAATGATGCCGATATTTGTTTGATCTGCAAAGCATCGTGCTCTACCTTTCATGTTAGACTTACGGCCGCTCCCTCTCTCTGATTTTATTTCTTTGAGGCGATCGATGGTGTGATGGCCTTGTACCTGTTCTTTTTGATATTCTTTGACTTTTCGGAGGATTTCCGATTTTCCTAGATGTAGGCCGCTCGTTGGTGTTGCGTTACCAGAAAGTCTGTCAGCTCGCTCATTTCCCTTAACACCTTCATGTCCCGGGCAGTATGACCATGTGAGTTTTTTAATCTGAAAGTTGCGCATTGCCTTATGCCACTCTGGGCTTCCCATTCCGTTTTCAATTTTCTGTATGAGGTTCATTGAGTCGGTTAGAATCATGGCATGTTGGTTTCCGGGCGTATGGATGGACGATAGCCACTGGAGGGCACGTGTCACAGCTTCAGCTTCCATCGTTAGGCTGGAGGTTGTGACTTTGTAGGCAGCATTCTCTTCCCTAATTGTTTTTCCATTTTGTTTCACAGTGAATCCCCAGCCGGATTGGTCTTTGGTGACTGAGCCATCTGTGTATATGATGATGTCCTCTTCTTTACTGTTTTCTTCTATGAGTAGTTTCACTTCCGCATCAGTTTTGCCCTCTGGCCATTCCCGACAATGTCTTCCTAGAGTGGGTGAAATGGCTGTGTTGAATAGATGGTTGAGGTTTTCGGGGTTTTTTCCCCCCATTCTTTTGTTTCTTAGATATGGAAGAGTTCAGAAAGATACTCTGGGTCAGATCCGTTGACTGCAGAGTGGACACTGAAGGAGAGGAGAAACACGGTCAAATTTAGAAGCTCTGCAAATGAGTCTGGCTGTGTGATTCTGAAGTCGTTGAAGCCTGTCTAACACATATTTGGGAAGGCCGACCAAAAGAGAATTGCAGTTAACCAATCTTGAGAGTACAAAAGCGCATAGAAGTGTTCTGGTTGCATCAGTACAGATATAGTGGCGGATATAACTGATTCCATGCAGTTCCAGATAGGCAACTTTACAGATAACTTTTATTCGAAATGTGCTGTTGGAAGGAAAGAGACGGGTCTGGGATTACACCGAGACTGCGAACAGAATAAGAAAGTGAAACACGTGTACTATCAACCAGAACAGAGTTATGAAAGGAAGTATGTTTACGAAACGTTTTTGGACAGGCTATTATATCTTATCGTCATTTAGTTGCATCTTTATGAGAGTCAACCAGTCTTTAGATCTGCAATGCACTCCCGTGTCAGTGGATATATATCATAGTGTCCAAGGCTGCTGATAAGTCATTGAAAATTTTTGCCGATTATGCATTTCGCTTATATGGTATGACAATAAGAAAGAAAAAAAGGGAGGGGGAGGGGGGGGTGCAGTCGGCTGGGTGGAGTTTAAACGGGTGTCACAGAACGTGTTGTGAGAACTTTTTTGTCTCTGGAAAACAATGTTATTGAATCAGACAGACAGCTGCGTGTTCTACCTCACTCACACCACAGACCGAGACAAACAACGGAATGAGCCAAGCACAAACAAAGTTTATTAACTCTCTCCATACGAACGGCGAAAGAGACGAAGTTAACAGCGTTTCACCCCAATTACCATCATCAAAATATTGCAAGAGGAAGGCTCTTATACTGAAGAGGTGAATGTTGACAAAGAATACCACAATTCTGACGACGGAAGCTAAAGGTTGGGTCATTGAGACACCCATTGGACATCCGAGGGGTCTGTGTGGAGGAAAAGAGAGGACTGGCCGTACTGAGTGAGTTAACATCAAGTTATCCCTTCCAACTTAACTTAGCATCCACACACATTCGCACGTATACGCACAGGCTTGAGATTCGCTGGCTAAGAAATGTTTAAGTCTTGAACTGAATGATGAACGACGACACATACCAACAACAACAAAAGTGAAAACGCTGACACACAACGAACACTCTTGGCGTCTCTGCCCAGATCTCCACCTCTTTCTTCAAATGTGCGAAGATACCTCCGAGCAGACCGTGGGGAGCACCCTCCACCCACAGAAGGCCGGATCGCCTCGTCTGCGGGCAGGTCCGCCCCAACAGCTGCTTCCCAGACACTGGAAACAGTGGTCAGCCGGTTCCTCGAGCAGCACTATGTCCTCCGGACGGTAGCTCAGCACAGCTTCGGCCTGTGCTGAACCTCGACACGAAGAAACGTCGCTGTAGGTCACAGCCCTTGGACAAAGCTCTGTATGATAGTGGCAATCCCTGGAGTGAAAAACCTAACCCACGAGGCTAATCATTTAACTCATTCAACCCGCGATACATAGACTAGAAATGAGTGTGTGGAGGAGGGGGGTAGAGGAGGTGCAGGGTAATGTGTGTGTGTGTGTGTGTGTGTGTGTTGGAGCTCATGTACGTTTATATGTATTTGACTGTGCTTTCATATCTGTGAAACTGCGTGTTTGGTGCATATCTGTTATGCATGTGTGGGTGTATGTGTGAATGTGTCTTCATGTTTTACATTTATTTGCTTATTTATCATCATTGTTGTCTTATTTATTTATTTATTTATTATTATTATTATTTTTATTATTTTCATTACAACTACCTTTTTTTATATCATAATAATTATTTATTTATCTATTTATTTATTTATTTATTTATTTATGTAAGCTTATCTATATATCTATATATATATATATAGATATATATATATATTTTTTTTTCTCTCTCAAGGCCTGACTAAGCGCGTTGGGTTACGCTGCTGGTCAGGCATCTGTTTGGCAGATGTGGTGTAGCGTATATGGATTTGTCAGAACGCAGTGACGCCTCCTTGAGCTACTGAAACTGAAACTGTTTTCATTCAACCCTGCGCCCACCTGAGAGGCGTGTGCCGCTGATCGCTATTCTCCGTCTGAGCCCGCCTGACAGGTGGGCGAAGAAACCCGTTTATTTAAACCGGTTTGTCTGCTTATTATTATGCATAAAACTGCTAGATAAGGGAAGTAACTCCAACTTAACTTCCTTCTTCACTGGCACGCAAAGTTTCGCTCCAAAAACCGAACGATTGGTGTATTTTTTATTCGGTTTTCCGTATCGATAAGGTAAAACGTCAAAGTCTTACTGCGCAGTTTAGAGCTCAGTGAAGTTATGATGGACTCTTGCAGTGATTTCAACGCACATAGTGATGATTTGTCTTACATATCCTTCGGTAATTCATGGGAAAGTGAAGGAGGTGAAATTAGCAACCAGTGTAGACGAAGTGGCGGGTATTTAAATCAAGAAGATAACCCACAACCTTCAACATCGACAGAAGCTGACATTTTACTATTTCTGTTTGTGATTTGAAGTTACAAATATACTACTACATTATTTGTCTTGCGACTTAAGCAATTTGTTTCAAAATCATATTTCAGTCATTACGTGAAGTTCGGTAGCTATTGGTTGAGCGGTTGCTATAAATATATGCCTGAAGTGAAGTACCCGTTTCCGTTGATGTAGCCAGGACAGAACATGCCAGACTGGTAGGACTGCACAGACAGAAGACCTTAAAGGGCTGAAAGGGTTAAGAAACTAAACTGTGTCAGTCTTCTGCTCTCCTCCACAACTTTGAAAAGCACTTCATTGTTGGCGTATACAACGTCCGCACAAAGTAACAATAGTAGTAGTTTTTTTTGCAGAAGTCTCACTCTCATAGCCATACTAGCACATCAGTCTCATAATATCTAACTAGTGTCAAAGCAACCACGTAAAATAAATGATAATTCTTTGCCACCTGTTTCCCACATTGACATTCCACAATCCGTTAATATTACTAATTATCTCCCTTCACACATGTTTATCCAAAACATAATACAGTTGATAAATATAAAGTACACACACACACACACACACACACACACACACACACACACACACACACAATCTGGTTTAAACATTATTAGAATAAAGTAAACTTTTATTCGGAACATCGCATAATTCTTCTGTGTATTTTCTAGCTGCATTTATAAAGAGAGTTCCTTCCCTTACATTGTTCCCTAACATCTATTCACACCTTTCCCATACCCAAGACCCCCACTCCCATCCCCCCCCCCCCCCCACTCCCTCAACCCCCGTCCTGTTCCCACCTTACCCATACCCCCATGCCCCCCTCACCCCTCACCCCCCACCCGCCCTGTTCCCACCTTACCCATACCCATGCCCCCCCTCACCCCTCACCCCCCCCACCCCTGTTCCCACCTTTACCCATACCCATGCCCCCCCTCCCCCCCTCCCCCCCTCCACCCGCCCTGTTCCCACCTTACCCATACCCATGCCTCCCCTCACCCCTCCCCCCCCCCCCGCCCTGTTCCCACCTTACCCATACCCATGCCCCTCCTCCCCCCCCCCCCCGCCCTGTTCCCACCTTACCCATACCCATGCCCCCCTCCCCCCCCCCCACCCGCCCTGTTCCCACCTTACCCATACCCATGCCTCCCCTCACCCCCTCACCCCCGCCCTGTTCCCACCTTTCCCATACCCATGCCTCCCCCCCCCTCCCCCCCCTCCCCCCCCCCGCCCTGTTCCCACCTTTCCCATACCCATGCCCCCCTTCCCCCTCCCCCCCCCCCACCCGCCCTGTTCCCACCTTTCCCATACCCATGCCCCCCTCCCCCCTCCCCCCCCCACCCGCCCTGTTCCCACCTTTCCCATACCCATGCCCCCTCCCCTCACCCCTCACCCCCGCCCTGTTCCCACCTTACCCATACCCATGCCCTCCTCCCCCCTCCCCCCACCTGTTCCCACCTTACCCATACCCGTGCCCCCCTCCCCCTCCCCCCCCCCTGTTCCCACCTTACCCATACCCGTGCCCCCCTCACCCCCTCCCCCTGTTCCCACCTTACCCATACCCATGCCCCCCTCACCCCTCACCCCCGCCCTGTTCCCACCTTACCCATACCCGTGCCCCCCTGCCCCCCCACCCGCCCTGTTCCCACCTTACCCATACCCGTGCCCCCCTCCCCCTCCCCCCCCCTGTTCCCACCTTACCCATACCCATGCCCCCCTCCCCCCCCCACCCGCCCTGTTCCCACCTTACCCATACCCATGCCTCCCCTCACCCCTCACCCCCGCCCTGTTCCCACCTTTCCCATACCCATGCCCCCCTCCCCCCTCCCCCCCCCACCCGCCCTGTTCCCACCTTTCCCATACCCATGCCCCCCTCCCCCCTCCCCCCCCCCGCCCTGTTCCCACCTTTCCCATACCCATGCCCCCCCTGCCCCCCCCCCCCCCCCCGCCCTGTTCCCACCTTACCCATACCCGTGCCCCCCTCACCCCCCCCCCCTGTTCCCACCTTACCCATACCCATGCCCCCCCTCACCCCTCACCCCCGCCCTGTTCCCACCTTACCCATACCCGTACCCCCCCTCCCCCCTCCCCCCCTCACCCGCCCTGTTCCCACCTTTCCCATACCCATGCCCCCCTCCCCCCCCCCCGCCCTGTTCCCACCTTACCCATACCTGTGCCCCCCCTCCCCCCTCACCCGCCTTGTTCCCACCTTACCCAAACCTTACCCCCCCTCCCCCTTCCCCCCCTCACCCGCCCTGTTCCCACCTTTCCCATACCCATGCCCCCCCCTCCCCCCCCCACCCGCCCTGTTCCCACCTTACCCATACCCATGCCCCCCCTCACCCCTCCCCCCCGCCCTGTTCCCACCTTTCCCATACCCGTGCCCCCCCTCCCCCCTCCCCCCCTCCCCGCCCTGTTCCCACCTTTCCCATACCCATGCCCCCCCTACCCCTCACCCCCCACCCGCCCTGTTCCCACCTTTCCCATACCCATGCCCCCCTCCCCCCTGCCCCCACCCCCCCGCCCTGTTCCCACCTTACCCATACCCATGCCCCCCCCTTACCCCTCCCCCCCTCCCCGCCCTGTTCCCACCTTTCCCATACCCATGCCCCCCCCTCCCCCCCTCCCCCCCCCCCCCCCCGCCCTGTTCCCACCTTACCCATACCCGTGCCCCCCTCCCCCCTCCCCCCCCCCCGCCATGTTCCCACCTTATCCATGCCCATGAGCCCCTGCCCCCCACGTCCCCCCCCCCCCCACGATCTTGTTACCACCTTACCCATACCCATGTCCCCCTACTCCCCCTCCCTCCCCCCCCTCCTCTCCCCCCCTCCGCCCTGTTCCCACCCTTCTGATACCCTCCTCCTCATCACCTTCCCTCTTTAGGATCTGTTTCTGGTGAAGAATAAGTGGAGTGAATAAACAAACAAAAACAGAAACAAGACAAAAACCCTCGAGTGAGTGTCTTTTTCGTTACTCTCTCTCTCTCTCTCTGTCTGTGCCTCTGTCTCTGTCTCTGTCTCTGTCTCTCTCTCTCTCTCTCTCTCTCTCTCTCCCTCCCTCTCTCTCTCTCTCTCTCTCTCTCTTCCTCCTCTCTCTCTCTCTCCCTCCCTCTCTCTCTCTCTCTCTCTCTCTCTGTCTCTCTCTCTCACTCTCCCTCTCTCTCTCTCGTTCTTTCTCTCCTGCTTGTTTCAGTGAACAGTTCTCTGTGCGGATTAATCAAAAACAAAAGGTACTATCCCATCAACGGCACATTCCCTCGGGTTTACCCTGCGTGCTTGCTTCAGTTCCATTTGATTAAGCAGGGGTCACACATACACATACACACACGCGACCAAACCTTTCAACCAACAATCTGGTATTAATTATTAATAATAAACAGAAGTTATCAACAAGGCGTGGCGTGACAATCCATATTGGTTCATCATTGTTGCTGACCGAAGCCGGTCAATGCAGACATGCTGCATGCAAGGGCCTTTCGTTTCTCACACTTCAAAGGCATCTCGTTATGAACTGTGGGCCTTCCACCCTAAAGCTGCTGAAACACGTGCCGTTTTCAACTGTACGAGCGAGGAGTGCGGTTTGAGCCTGATATATGATAGTCAGTTGTGTCCCACAATGACAATCAGAACAGCAGAGGAGGCAACTGCTGTCCCGACTATCTGGGCTAGAATTTTGATTATAGTGGAGAGTGTCTTGCCCAAGTTAATCCCCACTCTCTTGGCCAAGACGGTTTTAGGACAGTCGGCGTTGGGGTGGTTCCCGAAGGCCAACTAGCCCCTACGGCTCAACACTAAGAGCCAGTGTAGTCTTGCCTCCCAGTTTGAGAGTCATAGTCCTTCACAAAAGACTAAGCTGTAAATGACTTCCCATTGCAATGGAAGAACCATTGATAATACAGCTCTCACTCTGCAGCTGGCCCAACTGTTAACTGATGTCAATCTGTGACACAAGATGAGCGCTGGGTCGACAATGACGAGCTGAAAAACAACAACTGGCAAGGCCTTCATGATTCACGTGTGATTCCCACAGTCGAAAAAAGAAACCGTGAAACACACACACACACACACACACACACACACACACACACAGCCACACACACACACACAGCCACACACACACACACACGAGATAGAGACAGATACTCGTGAATATGCACCATTTTTGCAAACCTGATTATCATCAAATCAAGTGTCGACCACACCGTGTTGCAGCCTGAATAAATTTCACACGATGGGAGTTGGACCATGCGTTCTAATCGGTTCTCCTCGATCGTACGGATGAACCGTCTCATGTGACGGCCCCTTTAGAACTATGCATTCTTGCAGCTTTCGCAGAAATGATCCTGCGTGACAATGCATGTGTGCTTTTGTGCCGCCCCCCCTTCACCCCCCCCCCCCCCCCCGCACACACACACCCTCTCCACCCACCCTCTCCCGCCTCCCCTGTTAGTCTGCCTTGATATTGATTTCGGAGCCCAGTTCGGCGTCTACCAGGAGAAAAAACGAAGGCGTTTGCATTCCCTGATCTCTGGTCAAGCAACCATCCGACATCTCCTTAATACTCAAGCTACACAAACACTGGTGTGCTCTCTTTTCTTGTCCAGACTTAACTATTGTAACTCACCCCTCATTGGTTGTCCTCAATACTTAAAACTCCAGAAATTTCCAAACGCAGCAGCAGGATTAATCTTTAGAACCAAAAGGACTGATAATATCACTCATCTTCTGCATTCTCTTCACTGGTTACCAATTTCTGCCCGCATTCAGTACAAAGTCGCAACTCTAACATTCATCTCCATTTTAGGTGCTGCCCCTCTGTATCTGAGAGAAGTCCTTCAAATCTACCTCCGCCCCCCCACCCCCCCATGCACCCCCACAATTTCCATGCCAGCCCTTCCATCTGTGACCATCGCTCAACACACCGACCATTATCGTCACATCATGCAAGCTGAGAACATTCGCGTCTTCGTCACCTTCTTCAGGCTCACGTGACCGTTATTTGTTGGGGGGGGGGGGGGGGGGGGCGAGGGGGGGAGGAGGGGACGTCCCAGAAGTTCCCCCACTTCCCCCCTTCCCCCAGGGGGACGTTTCAAGGAACTGACAGGTCCCCCGGGGCACCAACGGAAAGGGGGGGGGGGGGGGACGTTTCACGCAATTCCAGCCCCCACCCACCCTCACAGGCCCCTTCACACAAGCGCTCACGCATGCATGGACATGCACACAAACATACAGACTGAAGCGACAAATGAATGTACCCGCCCCACACTTGACACAAAAGCACACGAAGTCCCCCACCCCCACCCCCCACCCCCCGCCCCCTCGCCTCTCCACCCTTTCTCCCGTCTCCCAACCCACCCACACAATAACAGTTGGCGTCCGTCGAGAGTTTGGGCCTTCGTATCTGGGAGAAAACTGCAATTTGTTTCTTGTGTGTTGCGCATCTATGTGTTTATGTGTGTTTGGTATGCACGCGTGCGCGCCTCTGTGTGTGAGTGTGTGTGTGTGTGTGTGTGTGTGTGTGTGTGTGTGTGTGAGTGTGTGTGTGTGTGTGAGAGAGAAAGAGAGAGAGCGCAAGAAACACAGGGAGTTCATATTTTAACCACCAGCCTTCCCACACACCACTAAAAAAAGAGCTGTAGTTCCCCTTCGAGGATTTAAGGACAGAACAGCACGAACAACAGAAGAAACGTGAACGCCCCCACACCGAACTGCGGTTGGTGGGGTGGGGTCTGGGTGAGAATACAACAGGCTTGGTCACAGTGCTTCTTCTTTGGGACGCCATACAAAACAACTGTTCAACCGAGTCCTCGCTTGTGTGACAAAGCCCGGGTCTCTGCGAATAACGGTGAGATCATATTAGAAACCCAGTAAACACAGCTGGTCTTATTACGTGCCGCCGCTGTAATAACATCGGCCCATCTGCTCTTCAAAGCATGATCTCCTGGCACACCCGAATCCCTCAGTAACGAAATATAACTTATAACACACGTACGTTAAAAAAACAAAGTGTGTGTAGTCTTCCGTTTAACGTCTTTCCACTTTAAGTGTTATTAAAAAGTGTGTGTGTGTGTGTGTGTGTGTGTGTGTGTGTGTGAGTGTGTGTGTGTGTGTGTGTGTGTGTGTGTGTGTGTGTGTGTGTGTGTGTGTGTGTACATACATACATACATACATATATATATGCATATTTATATATATATATTTCTCTCTCTCTCTCTCTCTCTCTCTCTCTCTCTCTCTCTCTATATATATATATATATATATATATATTGTCTGTATTCATGTAATGTCTTCCTTCTTTGGTACCACGTACACGGCTTAATGAATGAACAAGTGTTAAACAATATGAGATCAATCCTGTGAAACAGCTCTTACAGAATCCACATTGATTTCCCACAATTTTTTTTTTCATATAAATCTTTCTCTGCCCATTTGTAAAGTGCCTTTGTCAAAATATGTGATGTCATGTATGTTGACTAAAAAAAAAGGTCATTGTACCTTTCTGAGTAGCACAGCTTGAAGGGAAAAAGAAACTTTGCACAGCTTTGCTACATGATCCTCCTCCTCTTCCTTCTTCTCGTTCATCAGATGGACACCCCAGTCACCGTGATGAAGACAGCTGTACGCTGCAGGACCTCCACACAGCCGTTGTGCTTCACGGGTCGCTGGAGTTGAGTCTGGCCAGTACCTCTAGCTTCCTGAGCACCTCACAGAGGAGGCAGAACTGCAGTAGATGTTCTGTTGTCTGTCCCACAGGGGCACCGTGTTGAGTGACCAGCACAGAATTCAGTGTGTAGGTGGCGGTTTGGGCGGTTTTGCCCTGTCCTGAGTCTGTGAGATCATCAGGGCTTGCCAAGACATTCCTGCAGGGCACAGTGCAGGGGGGGAGAAGGAGAGGCTGACAGAGGAAGAGATGGGAGGACAACATCCCAGAATGGACGGGCTGAGCGATACAATCAGGAGGTCAGAAAACCGAGAGGATTGGAGGATGCTGGTTGCCAGATCACCTGTGGCGCCCCAACGGTCCACAAGACTACGGGATAGTTTCAGTAGCTCAAGGAGGCGTCACTGCGATCGGACAAATCCATATACGCTACACCACATCTGCCAAGCAGATGCCTGACCAGCAGCGTAACCCAACGCGCTTACGGGATAGGTGAAGGTGAAGTGTGAGTCTGTACACTGACACCTGTTCTTGCCTAGTCAGCAGGCAGTGGTCGTCTGTTCTTTTGTGGCGTGGATGCTGTTGCATCCACTTCTGTTGCTTGGCCTCAATGATGCTGTGTACCTCAGAGTAGCTGGTGGTTCTGTCCACTTGCTCTTGTGTAATGCCTTTATTCGCGAGGGAGTCAGCAGTCTCACTGCCCAGCACACTGCAGTGAGGGGGAATCCACTGCAGGACGACGGCATGGTTCCTGCAGAGGGAGGCAAGAGTGGAGGACAGGGCTTCTAGGACAGTGTTTGTGTGGACTGTGAGGCCTGCAGCACGGACAGGGCATGTCAGGAAAACTACGTTATGGGCAGCATGAGCACTGACCTTGATGTGGGCTGCTGCTGTTTTCAGGGCTCCTGCCACAGCCTTGTAGTTGGTGGAATAAAAGCCAGTAGCGAAGCGGATCTTTTTTTTTCTCTGCCTCCTGGGTACTGAATGTAGATTCCTGCCCCACCAGTTTGTACAGCTTCCTCGGCAGAGCGATTAGCATAGACATGTCCAAAACTCTTTTGATAGTGGGTTTGAAGGTGCTGAAGGGTAAGGGACTATTTCTCAAGGCCACTCCGAGAGTCTCTGGGGCCAACACCAGGGATACTGGACTGAACGTGGCTGGGTGTCCCCTCTCCCCATGCAGGGAGAGCCCGACACCGAGGGATCTCCTTGGGGTCATGGTCAAGGATGTCTCGCTGTTGTCGTTAAGGGTCCTGCTCTGGTGGACAAAGCTGCTTCTCTTGAGTCACACCTTAGTTGGCTTGGACAGTCGGTCTTTCATGGGATGATCCTGCAACCTTTTGAATTTGGCAGCTTGGGTGAGGAGCTTGGCATTTCTGCGAACCTCAAGAGGCTGGATCCCTGTGACGGGTTCAAGCTCCAGTATTGGTGTTGACTTCATGGCCCCGGTGACGATGCGGACTGCCTGGTTCTACCCTTGCTGACCCGATCAAAGTTGGACTTGGCTGTAGCGCCCCATGCTGTCATACCATGCTCAAACACTGGCCTGAGTTTTCCAGTGCAGAGCCTGGTGAGGGTCGTCGTGGTGTCTGCGCACAGCGTAGTTCCTTCCAGCTTCTTCGGAAGGACACGTCGCACCTTGACTCGAGCTTTTGTCTTCTCTGCTTGCTTCCTCCACGTCAGGTGTATGTCGAAGGTTACATCAAGATACGTGGGACTGTCTTCCTCAAGCTGAGTTTGGCCACTGATGCGCAGAATGGCCCTCTGATCATTTGTTGAGAGGCTGAAGACAGTCTTGGTTGTCTTTGAGTGTTTATCTTCACAAGCCACTGTTTTGTCCAGCCTTCAACAACGTTCAAACGCCTGCTGCAACCTGCAGTTGGCTGTTGTGAGGTGTTCCTCTGAGCACCAAAGGACCAGATCGTCAGCATATATAGCTCCCTGGATTTTGCGTGGCAGATCTCTGACGATGTCGATGATGAAGATCAGGAACAATGTTGGGCTCAAGACTTCTTGGGGCACTCCTTCTCTCAGTGTCTTCTTACGACTGTGTGCTCTATTCACGTGGACTCATGCCTTCCTGGTGTTCAGGTACAGAGACCCACTGGTACATACAGCCGGTCACACCGCTCTTTTGGAGTTTCAGAGGGAGTCCATTTTTCCACACTTTGTCGAAAGCCTTTTCCATGTCTATCCACACAGTGTGTTTGTCCTGAAAGCCATCCTCGATCTCCTGGGCAATGTAGGTCACCTGGTCCTCAGTGGAACAGTGTTGTCTGAAGCCTGCCTGCTTTGGAGTGGTGATGATGTTCTTCTCCTGGTGCCATACCAGGCGCGTCTTGATCATTCACTCTATGATCTTGCTAACACAACTGGTAACGCTGAAGGGATGGAAAATGTTTGCTTTCATTCGGTCCTTGCCCTTCTTGTGCATTGGCACCATATCAGCTTCTCGCCAGTTCTAAGGGACCTGCCCATTCTTCAGCTGTTATCGAAGAGAACGAGGAGTTTGGGTTTTGCTTTGATGCTGAGGTGTTCAGTCGTCTCGTTGGTATCTTTGTCAGGGCCAGGAGATTTCGTGTCCTTCAAGAACTCTACTGCTTTCTTTAACTCCTTGTTGAAAGGCATTCATGCATACTGGTGGTCCAAAAACTTCTATCGTTTAAACTGTGTTCTGTATACCTATCAAGAAGATCAAATACGCACGTTAAAGATCTCCTAAACTATGTGTGCGTTCGGTGGATTTTGGAAACAACAGACGCAGCATGCACACCCACGAAAACGGAGTATATGGTAAGAACGGTCTTTCTCATAAGTTACCACTCGTGCATGCGAGTGAACGTGGGTGTTGCAGCCCACGAACACTGGAGGAGAAGAAGGAAAAGAAGACCAAGAACAAGAACAAGAAGCAGAAAAAATAAGAAGAGACATTAACACACTCAGTACTGGGCAGAAACCGGGCACACTGTTGGGCCTGCGACGGGATTCGAACCCGGCGTCTCCCCAGTGTTCTGTCAGTGAAACAACCACTTCGCAACAGCGGTTGGGTACAAAGCAATCCTTAATCCCTGCAGGCTGGTGCACACACACACACACACACACTATTACGCACGCACGCATACACACGTACGCACGCACACACACACGCGCGCGCGCGCGCACACACACGCACACACACATACACATATCCGCACTGTGGGTGACGGCAAAAACGTTTATCGTGTTCTGCACTCGGTAATCCTCCATGGACGTGGCTGGTCCTATCTCTGCGGAAACGGTATATCCCATAATGCGAAACTGTGCATGACGAAATGCAGGGTGGTTAACCCGACAGAGAGAGACACAGAGAGAGAGAGAGACAGAGACAGAGAGAGAGAAGGATACATGTCACTGAGTGTTGAACGGATCAAGGTAAAAGCCCTGACACACTGGTCAATGGAAAGCTTTTTCTCTGGCCCTGTCGCCAGCCTTCTTCTTTGTTCATCCGTCAACAGAAGTGGAGAACGTCACCTCCGACATCTCCTTTTGTCACGCCGTGACGTAATCCTCCTGCGCAGTTCACGTGCAGAGCGAAAGGAGAGAAAGCAGTGGGGGTGGGGGGGGGGGGGGGGGAGGGGGGGGGGGGAGATTAGCGGGGTAGGGGGGGGGGGGGGAGGGTAGAGGAAAGATCTTATTTGGCTCAGCTATTCACGTCATTGACCGACTTCAACAGTTGATCAACATCAAATATCTTACCTCATTCAACCTCGCGCCAGAGAACTGAGTGGGCGGTGAAATTCGTTTTATTGAAGTGGTTTCCACGCTCCCACATGTTATGTATAAACTGCAAGAAAAGTGGGGGCTATCTTCTGCGGTATTTCCGGCTGTGTTGATAG
>NC_134887.1:5524331-5529331 GCF_041734735.1 Babylonia areolata
AAGAAGGAGGAGAACAACAATAACAACAACAACAACAAGAATAACAACAACATGGGGAAGAACATATAAACAAGAAGAACAAGAAGAAAGGGACAGAACGATTTCCAATCGACCCAGCTCTCCCACCAAACAGGAGCAGTCACGACACGAAAAAAACACACAGAAGCACAGGCGGCGATTTCCATGTGACACAGCTATCAAAGCCAAAGTCAAAGCCACATGGCCAGTACAACCTTTCGCCAAGTTTCCAAAAATTCTCGCCATGTTCACATCGTCAGACCTGCAAACCCGCCCACAAACACGGGACGGATGTCTCGTGGTCAACTTTCACCAGACAGACCTCAGCAGGATTCGGCCAACAAGGCACAGCAGAAAGCGGAGAGAAAATTGATGGATCAAGTCCCAGAGCCACTCCTTTCCTCCGAGGTCAATCCTCCAGATCACCTGTAAGTGCTGAGACAGGGTTCAGTGGGTGTTTTTAAAGGTTGATGATCTGTGCCATCCTCTTGTCTCTCTGTTTTCTTCTTCTTCTTCTTCTTCTTCCTTCGCGGGCTGCAACTCCCTCGTTGGCTCGTATGTACACGAGTGGGCTTGTACGTGTATGACTGTTTTTACAGCGTCATGTAGGCAGCCATACTCCGTTTTCGGGGATGTGCATGCTGGGTATGTTCTTGTTTCTATGACCCACCGAACGCTGACATGGATTACAGGATCTTTAACGAGCGTTTTTTTTTTTTTTTTTTTTTTTTTTTTTTTTAAATCTTCTGCTTGCGTGTACACACAAATGGGGTTCAGGCACTAGCAGGTCGGTACATATGTTGACCTGGAAGATCGGAAAAATCTCCATACTTTACCCACCAGGCGCCGTTACCGAGATTCGAACCCGGGACCCTCAGATTGAAAGTCCAACTCTTTAACCACTTGGCTATTGCGCCTGTCTGTCTGTTTTGATTGACTGTCTTGTTGGAGCAATGTGCAGAATGGTTAAGACGCTTATCTGCCAATACAGTGCCCGTGGGAGTCTGGGTTCGAATCCCGCTCTCGCTCTTTCTTCCCAAGTTTGACTGGAAAATCAAACTGAGCGTCTAGTCATTCGGATGAGAAGATAAACGAGGTCTCGTATGCAGCACGCACTTGGCGCACTACATACCCCCCCCCCCCCCCCCCCCCCCCCCTCCAAACCCCCAAAAGACTAAACAAAAAAACAACACCAAAAAACAAACAAAAAAAAGGCAAGAAAAAATGTCCTCTGGCAGTTTCAGTTTCAGTTTCAGTAGCTCAAGGAGACGTCACTGCGTTCGGACGAATCCATATACGCTACACCACATCTGCCAAGCAGATGCCTGACCAGCGGCGTAGCCGAACGCGTTTAGTCAGGCCTTGAGAGAAAAAAAAGGTGAATAAATAATAGATAAGCGTACATGAATAAGTAAATAAATACATAAATAGATAAATAAATAAATTATAATTATAATATGAAAACAAGTGAGTCAAAAAGGTAGTGATAATAATAATAATAATAATAATAATAATAATAATAATAATAATAAAGAAAGAAAGAAAGAAATAAGACAACAATGATGATAAATAAGCAAATAAATGTAAAACATGAAGACACACATTCACACATACACCCACACATGCATAACAGATATGCGCCAAACATGCAGTTTCACAGATATGAAAGCACAGTCAAATACACATAAACCTACATAAGCCCCAACACACACACACACACACACACACACACACACACACACATTACCCTGCACCTCCTCTACCCCCCACCTCAACACACTCATTTCTAGGCTACGTATCGCCTCTGGCAAACTTATGTAAAAGAATTCCAGTCTGAGAGGCACACAAATAACATATGCATACGCTGCACTCAAGATCTGACAAGCGCGTTGGGTTTTGCTGATGTCAGGCATCTGCTTAAAGGATGTGGTGTAGCGTATGATTATGGATTGGTCCGAACGCAGTGATGCCTCCTCGAGAAACTGAAACTGAAACTGAAACTGTCTTGTTTTGGGAAATGCGTGATCGATGTGTTACTATTGTTGTTGAGGCTGTTGTTATCATTGTTGTTTGATGGTGATGTTGATGATCGTGATGATGAAATTAGTGGTGCTTCTGCTGCTGATGTGGTTGTTGTTGTTGTTGATATTGTTATTGTTATTATTATTGCTGTTGTTGTTGGTATTGTTTGATAATGATGATGATGAAGAGTAGCGGTGGTGGTGGTGCTGCTGCTGCTGTTAATATTGTTAATGTCATAGTTTCCCTTCTTCTTCTTCTTGCCAATATCGCCATCATCATCATTATTATTATTATTATCATTATCATCATCATTATTATTATTGTTGTTGTTGTTGTTACGCTGCTGGTCAGGCATGTGGTGTAGCGTATATGGATTTGACCGAACGCAGTGACGCCTCCTTGAGCTACTGATACTGATATAATTATTATTATTATTATTATTATTATTATTGTTGTTGTTGCTGCTGCTGTTGCTGCTGTTGTTGTTGTTGGTATCATTATCATTCCCCTTCTTTTCTTAATTGTCGTTGCTTTCTATGTTTGCTGTCTGTCTGTCTGTCTGTCTGTCTCTCTTTCTTCCTTCCATCGTTCCCAAAGTAATACAGCCCACCCACCCATCCTAGCCCCAATTCTTCACCCTCACTACAACAACAACAACACAAAAAAACAAAAACAAAAACAAAACCCATCTTCTATCTCATTTTTGACTCACTTGTGTAAACAAAGTGAGTCTATGTTTTAACCCGGTGTTCGGTTGTCTCTGTGTGTGTGTGTGTGTGTGTGTGTGTGTGTGTGTGTGTGTGTGTGTGTCCGTGGTAAACTTTAACATTGACATTTTCTCTGCAAATACTTTGTCAGTTGACACCAAATTAGGCATAAAAATAGGAAAAATTCAGTTCTTTCCAGTCATCTTGTTTAAAACAATATTGCACCTCTGGGATGGGCACAAAAAAAAAAAAAAAATGGAGCCTAATTATATGCACACTGCATTTACTGTTATATTTATATTTTTTGTACTCTCTAAACTTGGCACTTTGACCTCTTATTCGACACAACAACAAGAGGAGTCATTATTATCATTTTTTGTTCAAACAGGAACTTCTTTTGCTAAGCATGGAAGTTTTATTTATTTTGGCAAACGTTTTGGTGCAGATAGTAAAAAAAAAGGGAAATTACTCTGTAATTAATGCTAGGGGACTTAATTTGCTTTAAACTGATCTTTCTCATCTTAGACACTACATTTTGAAATTATACTCAATACATAAAAAGCTTGGATTTTTTTAAAAGTGTATCACAAGTGAGTCTTGAAGGCCTTGCCTCTCTTGTTTTGTTTGTTCGGTTCCCAGACCGTTCCAAAGCCAGGGCAAGGAACCGACGGACAAGCAGCCCACGCCACCCAGTTCCATCATACTGGATGTGGGTGGCAAGAAGTTCCGAACCACCAGGGACACCCTGATGAAGCTACCCAACACCCGACTCGGCAGACTGGTCCAGGAGAAGGGCCAGCTACGCAAGAACAGCGGAATGGTGGAGTTCTTCTTCGATAGGAACCCCAAGATGATGAACAGTGTTCTGGACCTGTACCGTAAGGGGGAGCTCCATCTGCCATCCAACATGTGCTGCAGCCTGGTAATACTAGAATCAGAAGCAGAATTAATTTATTATTATTATTTCAGGAAGAGGAATTCGGTTGTGGTGAAGTCTTGTGACACCCGTGCAGACATTAACAGTCATGATACTTATTAGCATTCGGCACACAATTTGTGTCACAAAGCCACGCAACAGAGTCATAGCAAACAAAACAAGCCTGATAAAAACAACAACATCACCTTTCTACTATTTAAACACACACACACACACACACACACACACACACACACACACACACACACACACGGGCACGCACACACACACGCGCGCACAGACACACAGACACACACACACACACACACACACATACGCGCGCACCATGCATCCATGGACACTGAAGTACATACACTTGGACAAATATTGAATAAATATGGTAATGAGGTCAATGTAAAGCAATAGCAAAATGTATTCAAACATACACACACACAGACACACAAACACACACAAACACACACACAAACACACACACACACACACACACACACACACAACGTAAGTAAAGCATAGAATCACCAATCACAGGCATCGTTTTCCAGTAAAGTTAACATTCTCCAACTGAAGGTGGAGGAGGAGCTGAGGTTCTGGGAGATTCCCGTCGAGCTGATGAGCTCCTGCTGCTGGAAGCACCTGGAGAACCACCGGAGCGAGAAGGCGGTGGTCAGCCAGATGCAGAAGTTCCTTCGGGTTCCCTTCCCGGAGGTTGTGGTCAAGGGAGCCGCCAGCTGGAGACTGAGACTGTGGGGTATGCTGGAACGTCCTCGGAGCTCGCTGGTTTCTAAGGTCCGTCCGTCCGTCTGTCTGTCTGTCTGTCTCCTTTTCTCTTTCTCTCTGTCTCTCTCTTTATCTGTCTCCCTCTTCCCCCGCCCCCCCCCCCTCCCCCGTCTCCCTCTCTCCCCCTCTCTCGCTCTCCCCCCTCTATTTCTCTCCCTCTCTCTCTCTCCCCTCTCTCTCCCTCTTCCTCCCTCCCTCTCCCTCCTCTCTCTCTCACGCCCCTCACTCTCGCTGGCTTCAAAGGTATGTATATCTGTCTCTCCGTTTGTCTGTCTGTCTGTCTGTCCTATCTCTCCCTCTATCTCTCTCTGTGTCTCCCTCTCTCTGTGTCTCCCTCTCTCTCCCCCCTCTCACTCCCTCTTTCTCTCTACCCCCTCTACCCCCCCACCCCCTCTGTTTCCCCCCCACCTCACCCTCCGCTGGCTTCTAAGGTATGCATGTCTGTCTCTCTCTCTGTGTCTGTCTCTCTCTCTCTGTGTCTCGCTCTCTATTTGCCTTGTTTATTGTTTAATAGGACATTTCGTCCTAACTTGTACTGT
>NC_134887.1:5534331-5546831 GCF_041734735.1 Babylonia areolata
TACACACGAATGGGGTTCAGGCACTGACAGGTCTGGACATAAGTTGACCTGGAAGATCGGAAAAATCTCCACCCTTCACCCACCAGGCGCCGTTACCGAGATTCGAACCCGGGACTCTCAGATTGAAAGTCCAACGCTTTAACCACACGACTATCTTTTTTTTTTTTTTTTTCCACCAGGTTTTTCAAACAGCCTCGGAACTGGCTGGAGATTGTGGTAGCCGCCAAGACCCTGCTGCATTTTCTGATGGAGGCACTGGTCTTCTCCAAGGAAACGGAACACATCAGCGACGCAGAGAAGTCTGTGTCCCTGGTTCTCTACGCCCTGTCCGGAGTCCGCGTCCTGCGAATCCTTTACCTGGCCAACCTGTTCCCCGGACTGAAGGTGAGACGTCTGTCAACGTCCTCTGTTGTTGTTGCTGTTGTTGTTGTTGTTGGAATAGGGATTGCTGCTGTTGTTTTTCTTCTCCTCCCCCCCCCCCCTCCAACGCCCCCCCCCCCCCCCCCCGCCCCCCCCCCCCCTTTTTTTTAATTTTTTTATAGATTTTATTATTTTATTTTTTCGTTTTTTATTTGTTGTTATTGCTGTTTATTTCCCCGCGTTCGTGCGGGCTGCCCCCCCCCCCCCTTTCCCCCTCCATCCCACCCCCATTTTTTTAAATTTGTATTTTCTTTTATAGCCGATCTCGTGTAGCTTATTTGGATCAGTCTGCACACATCTGACACCTTTTTGCGACTGAAACTGAACTTTTGGGGAGTTCTTACTTCCACGATCACCCCGTACACGTTGAATGAACAGTGCTACCATGTACAGAAAAGTTAAAGTGGCATCACTGTTGAATAACTGGATAATTATATACAACGCCCCCTCGAACGTATAAAATTCAGTAGTGTCAACCAGTGGAGACAAGATACTAATATAGAACCACTCAAGAATCGTTGTAAATGCACAATAAAACAATAAAGACCAGCCACTAACAGAAAGTATGAAAGGAAAACCACTCCAGAATTAACGAAAAGGAAATAAAGAAATTATATGCTTTAAAAAAAAAATCAATTTAATTTTCAAATTATTATTATTATTTTGTTACTTTTTTTTTTTATTGTTTTTTTTTTTCTCAAGGCCTAACTAAGCGCGTTGGGTTACGCTGCTGGGCAGGCATCTGCTTGGCAGATGTGGTGTAGCGTTTATGGATTTGTCCGAACGCAGTGACGCCTCCTTGAGCTACTGATACTGATATAACAACAAGAGGCAGAGCCTTCAAGACTCACTTGTGGCACGCGCTGTATCCAGTAAAGGAATCACGAGGGAAAAAAAGAGACTTTAAAAAAGAAATCACTAAAAATGAGCCCTGTATTAGATATTAATAAGCTTTGGAAAAAAAGTAAAGAAAAGAAAAGAAAGAAAAAGAAAAAAAAGCCTGCTGACTGGTTCAGTCAGTACGCATGTTCTGTTCAGAAACACGTCATCTAGTCGTCCACGCTACGCCGCAAATGACGTCACTGACGTTAGCGCGATTAAAAAAAGAAAGAAAAGTATTTGAAGTAATAATACCATTTAAATTATGTTTCCTTGACATATTTCGATTGTTTAAGAAACTCTTTTAATTCGACCTTAAAGAAGACGTTGACATCGCCTCAGACACACTGCAACATATTTAGATCTGCACAAACCAATCCGACACCGACAGAAACATTTGATTCAATGTTTCTTTTAGTTTTAGTTCCAGTTAATCCAGTATCCTATTTTAGGATATTCATATGCAGTAAACATTTTGATGGTGTGGTCATTGTCACCGTATGTGTTTTGCCCAGAAATTGTATTTCTTTTATTGCAATAGCGAGCAAGTGAAACGATGTCACGCCGTCTTCTTACCGAAGCATATCCTACGTTCCGACAAGGGTAAATGGCGTTTTCGGACTCCGGAAGTAGCCTCAACGAAATAAGCCGTTAATGATCCGGAAATATAGTTTGATTCCTGAGACTTACATCCTATTGTTGGTATAACTGTGAAGATTCTTTTCTTACTATATTAAAGCCAAATTTGGTATTGGCAGACAAAGTATTTCCAGAGAAAACAGCAATGTTAAAGTTTACCATGGACACAGAAGTACATACATACATACATACATACATACAGACAGACACACACACACACACACACACACACACACACACACACACACACACACACACACACACACACACAACTGAACATCGGGTTATAACAAAGACTCACTTTGTTCACACAAGTGAGTCAAAAACCACACAAACGCTGCATCATACAACAGCACACCAAAACACATACAACAACAACAACAACAACGACAACAACAACACATGAAAAAACAAACTTGAGGCATTACACTACCACACAATCCAAACAAGTGCACTGCAAGAAAAGAAAAAAAAGAATCCTCGCATTGCCTTTTAATTCAGCCATATATATAGGACGTTGTGCACAATACCAATGAAAGGCAATGGTCTGTGACTGTGAAGCACCCAGAGAAGCGTGTCCGTGAGTCCATTGAGAGTCCTACAATGAAGTGTCTCTCACGAGACCCGTGGAATCCAACAGGAAATCCCAACATTTCTATTCCAAGTGTGATCAGAAAAGAACAAGGTGCTCAGATTTGATCCGATCTTCCAAAGGTGCTCGGCAGTAGCTTTGTGTGCGCTTTCAATGGGTTAAGCTTCGGACAGTAAATCGCTCGCTCGTGTGTGTGTGTGTGTGTGTGTGTGTGTGTGTGTGCGTGTGAGTGTGTGTGTGTCTGTGTGTGTGTGTGTGTGTGTGTGTGTGTGTGTGTGTGTGTGTGTGTGAGTGTGAGGGAGAATGGCTGGAGTGCAAGTGAGTACAGTGTATGCGCACGCTCGCGCGCCTGTGTGTGTATGTGTGCACAGAGAGAGAGAGAGAGAGACAGAGACAGAGACAGAGAGACAGAGAGAATTAAATTGAGAGAAGAAGAAGAAATCCAAGGCCAGATGTCTTCATTTTCCATAAAGAAGTGGAAGTCTTTTTCCCCCCCCACTCTTTGATACTGGTTTGCACTTAGGGAGGGGAGGCGGTTTTCAAATATCTCATTAATGCTTTTGTTAGCCGTTTTCCTTCCCTACTGGGGGTTAGCAAGTATACCTTCTGTCGCCCTTTTTATTCCTACTGGCAATAACCTGCATTCCTGGATTATGAAGACCTCCGTTGCCGAGAAGCGAAATGGTATCCGGTGGATGCTTTGGAAACAATTGGACGACCTTTTTCTTTTAAATCTTATTATTATTATTATTGATATTTTACGTTACATTTTTTATTCATACTTACATAAAGAGGAAAAATCGAAACCTCCACACACGCACACACACATGCACACAAAATTAAACAAACACACACACAAATTACACAGTAACAAAAAAAAAAAAAAAACAAACAAAAAAAAGAAGAAGAAGAAGCTGGTAGGAGTACCTCACATGAACACTGATGTAGAATATGTCTTTATTACGAAGTGTACCGGGTTCACAAGATATATATACACGTCAGACACAATTCTTAAAGTGTGGTAGGTCACCAGTTGCTCGTCATACAATAAGGCACAGCTTTGCATTGAGATGCAAGATACATGATAATACTTATATCAATATCATAATTGTAGAATATATAAAAATAAAAAAATCCTATTACTGACTTTAGTTCGTATTCGTAAACAGTGCTTTATATGTAGACCATCTGGCAACAATGTCATTAAAACACTTAATCGTTGTCCCGATACACAAACATGGCAAACACAGAACAGATAAAAACAGTTGCCTTAACATCGCATGTTTACAAACTAATGGAGAAAAAATTGTTCTAAAAAGACGTCTTCATTATTGTCAGAAGCATAGTGTAATTCCTATAAACCAAGCTGGCTTTAGAAAAGATAGATCCTCCACAGAACATCTAGTCAAACTGACTACACAGGTAAAGCAACAGTTTGCAAGGCGAAAAAACGTACTAGCGACTTTTTTATGTGAAAAAAAGCATACGACCAAGTGTGGCATTGTCGATTTTTATAGAAACTGAAAAATATCGGTATCACAGGCAACATGTATTATTATTTAAAAAAAAAAAAATTATCCGATAGATTTATACAAGCAAGAATAGGAAATACCAACTCAAACTCCAAACAATTACACATGGGGTTACCACAAGGATCAGTAATTTCGTCGATTGTATTTGATATATTATTAGCAGATCTACCTAACAAGCTAGCTAAAGATACAGTCTTGGTTTTGCTGATGATATTTGTTTATGGATGAAGGTGACAATGAAAAATAAAACGCCTACTAGAACACTGAATTACACAAAGAAAATTTACCAACGGGACCTTGATAAAATCAGCAACTTTGTGACAGAAAATGGCTTATCATTGTCCTTTGAAAAAACAAATATGATGCTATTTGATACAGGATCAGACCCAGAAAACCTCCGTGTTTACAATAAATGGTACTATCATCAGATATACACAATCCGTTAATTTTTGTGGAGTCTGTCTTTCTTCAAAACTTTCGTGGAATTATCATGTAGACTATATATTCAACAAAGCAAGGTAGGGTCTAAATTTTCTTAAAATGATTTGTAAACAGCACTGGGGGCAAGATACCAAAGCATTAATATCTCTCGCTACCTCCCTCGTACGTTCACGCTTGACATACGCTCAAGAAGTATTTTTCAGTGCTTCACTGGTTTTGTTAAAGAAGCTGCAAAGCATTGATTGTAAGGCTTATAAACTCGCTCTAGGTGTGCCCATTCTTACATCCAATTAAGGAACTTACAGAGAAGCAGGTGTTTTATCTCTTGATGAACATTATTATTCATTGCCTAGAAAGTTTTCGGCAATTTTAAACTCCAGTCCAGTTGGTATCTTCCTTTGATGTATTTTGATTAATGTCGTTATTTATATTTACATTGTTGTAAGTTAATACTTGTTGATATTCATACACATATTATCCCTCCTATGACACCTCATTCATTACACACCACAGTCTCTTAAAACTTTAATTTCTTATTGTACACTTTTCCTCTAATATATATTATTAACACTTCCTTACACTAATATTCACATGCATTCCCTTTCTTTCATCTACTTCTACTCCTCTTTAAGTCTAATGACACTTATAGTGAATACACGTTAAACTGAAGATCTCATTATAAACAAAGTTCATTCTAGCAATATGCTCTTCAATTGTATATAATTATATGCGTTTCAGTCTATTACTAACAGATTGTAAATCAGGTACGGTTTTGTTTAACATGCACTGGTATGTATTGTTTTGCAAATAACGAAATGAAATTTAAAAAAAGTGGGATCAATAGCAATGTTTTTGTCAAGTCCAAGTACGGCCAATGATTCGGTTATTATCAGATTTAGAGTATTCAGACGACCTTGACTTTGCCGACGATCTGGCCCTTCTGTCCTACATCCAACAACAGATGCAGGAAAAGACCAGCACTGTTGGGGAAACCTCAGCTTGTCTGGGCCTCAACATCCAGAAAGGGAAGAGCAAGATCGTTCAACACTGGAAGGCAAGGTGCTAAAAGAGGTGGAGAGCTTTACAGCATGATGGACAGGCAGGGTGAAATACATGATGACATCAGAACCCACACTAGCAAAGCAAGGGCAGCTTTCCATCAGCTGAAGAATGTCCGGAGATCCAGAGATGTCATAATAAACAAGATCAGGATCTTCAACACCACAGTAAAGCCTGTCCTACTCCACAGAAGAGAGACTTGGAGAACCACAGTCACCGCCATGAATAGAATCCAAACTTTCATCAGTAATTGCCTCAGAAGGATTCTTCAGATTCCCTGGCCAGAGACAATCAGAAATGAAGGAGTGAACAAGACTGCAGCCTGCACAAGAAGAGATCCTCCAAAGACGCTGGAGATGGATCAGCCATAAGCTCCGCAAGCTTGCTTCCAGCATTAAAAGGCAAGCCCTCGCCTGCAACCTGCAAGGGAAAAGGAAAGGAAATCGTCCAAGAAATACCCGGTGCCACAACCTGGAAGGAGACATGAAGAGGACAGGCTGCATCTGGGGACAGTGGATGTGACTGGCACAGGACTGGGATCGCTGGAGAAGTCTTGTTGGCAGCCTATGTCCCAGGTGGGGCAACAGGTGTAGGTGAAGTGAAAAGGGAGGTCAGTATGCACAGCAAGTGACAGCTGGTTTGCACGTGTTGTGCTCCTCGGGCTTGCTGTCCACCCTTGGCTGCTGACCAGGGAGAAACCCCCTCAGCCAAGCAAAGAAACTCCTCACAGCTCAGCAGGGACCTCTTACCTGTTAAGAATATGTCTCTAAAAACCACCACGAGCAAAACAACTGAAGGTAAAAACCAGAATTTTAGATACAACAATAGTCTTAACATTGTCTTGAAATCTACATGTGGACTTTTTTTTTATCTTTAATTTTTTTTTATTTTTTATACAAGACACGGTCCATGAGGACCAGTAACAAGGGGCTTTCAGAGACATATTCCTAACAAAAAACCCTTGTCCACAGATTGTGGTCCTGTGCTTTAAGTCCAGCCTGAAGGATCTGCTGCTGATGGTCGCTTGCGTCTTCACTTTCGTCCTCCTCTTCGCCACCCTGGGCTACATGTCTGAGGTGCTCTATGACCTCCGAACCTTCCACACCATATCTGATGCCATGTGGTGGTCCATCATCACCATGACAACGGTGGGCTACGGTGATGTCCACCCGACATGCTTGGCGGGGAAGTTGGTGGGGTCACTGTGCGCGCTGTCCGGGGTTGTGGTCCTTGCCCTCCCCATAGCTGTCATCGCCGACAACTTCTACGTCTACCACAGCAACATGAGGACGTGCCAGCAAAAGAAGGACAGGGCCTCCTTCTTGAAGAAGAACCCACAGTTCAGCATCACCCAGCCTTTGGGGAGCCCAGAACACAGCCCTGGTTCTGCTGGTCGGGTTCTTCTTCGCGATCATGACCAGCATCACAAACCCGAGTGCAACGGCCACACCCACGTCGCTGGCCAACACTTTGACTGGGACAAGAAGGATGGCAGTGAGTATCTGAGTGTGCAGGAAATCATCCTTCCGGAGAAGACTGGTCACTGGGAAGGAAAGAAGGAGCGGTGTGTGATCAAGCCGAACCAAGTGGATGTTCAGAGAAATGGAACGAACACCCATTAACTCACTCAGTACGGCCAGTCCTCTCTTCTCCTCTACACAGACCCCTCGGATGTCCAGTGGGTGTCTGAATGACCCAACCTTCAGCTTCCGTCGTCAGAATTGTGGTATTCTTTGTCAACAGTCACCTCTTCAGTATAAGAGCCTTCCGCTTGCAATATCTCTTTCGCCGTTCGTATGGAGAGAGTTAACATGACCCCTTTCTGCTGGAGAAGGTGTTAAACGTACTGAACATCAAGCCATCTTGTGTTAGGAAAGGATGCTTTTCAGAAAACAGGCCAAGCATTCTCTCTATGGATTGTGAAAAGTTCCAAACACAAGGTTCCATTTCTATGAACTTTCTTCTCTGTGACATCTCCTTCAGCTTATTACAAGGACCCAATTTTGTTGTATCTACTTCAGTAATAAGTCTCCTTGCCACTGATTGCAATCGCTCTTTTTATCCATTTTTATTCCCATCCAAATGAGTTGTGTTGTATCTGTAATCGGCTGAGTGGTAAGTTGGATCTATGTTTGAATTAAGGGATCTGAGAATTAAAACATTAAAAGAACATCCCTGATTAATCCTGTAGGTGACACCAACTTTTAAACACATTGAACCAGGGTGGTAGGTAAAAGGGATTTAAGGGATTAGGAATTAACAGGATTGAAAGGGTGAAAGGATTGAATGATCCTTGCACGGGCCAGAGACATATATAGAAACCAGTCACAAAGAGGTGTTTTTTTTTTTCTATTGTCAATGATCGGAAGAGCTAGCATGGCTTGACCATTAAGTGGTAGCGAGCTATAGAAATTACGCAAATTATTTGGTTGCACTGAAGAAGCCAAACACCAACACAGCTAATTCAGGCCTGTGTTCTACAGTTTAATCTTTTCCATGAGAAAGAATGCATCGTCTTCAAAATATTCTCGAACAGTGGAACAAACTGTCAGTAAGTGGAGACAAAACGATTTACACGTCACCACTCTACGTCGATGACTGATTATGACGTGACGTTCAAATAGAATACTGCCTACCAGCTTGTCATGACGACATGACGATTATCTTAATCATAGCAGACTGGTTGCATGTCAAAGCAATACTTGAATTAAGTTTACAACCTTATATGCTGTCAACATACTTGTATGAACACAAGCAATGTGTCTGAACTTAACAATTTACAAATCATCAACACATTTAACACAAAGTACTTACAGTAGAATGTTACGCAGCTATTTCTGTGTGCAACACACTGAATATGACTTCAAGAGCAAAACTTGTGAAAACTGACAAGCTAGCGCTGATCGTTCTATTTATAGTTAACAACGCAGACCACAATGACTGCACTTTAAGGCTGCAAGCAAATCAGTCCTGGTGGGGCAGGAAATGACGAAATTTGTGTTTGTGGCTAGGTGTTCAATGATAGAATTCTAAACGATTCCCGAACCTTCTTCTTCTTCTTCTGCGTTCGTGGGCTGCAACTCCCACGTTCACTCGTATGCACACGAGTGGGCTTTTACGTGTATGACCGTTTTTACCCCGCCTTGTAGGCAGCCATACTCCGTTTTCGGGGGTGTGCATGCTGGGTATGTTCTTGTTTCCATAACCCACCGAACGCTGACATGGATTACGTGATCTTTAACGCGCGCATTTGATCTTCTGCTTGCATATACACACGAAGGGGGTTCAGGCACTAGCAGGTCTGCACATAATATGTTGACCTGGGAGATCGTAAAAATCTCCACCCTTCACCCACCAGACGCCGTCACCTTGATTCGAACCCGGGACCCTCAGATTGACAGTCCAACGCTTTAACCACTCGGCTATTGCGCCCGTCGATTCCCGAACCAATTTACGTCGCAGAACAAAGAGCTCACACCCATCTTTCTGATGAGTATAAAGTGAAGCGTTGATTATTTAAAGATGAATTTGTCATCTTAATTTGAGTACCTCAAACTGAGCACTATTAACGAGGAGGAGGAATTTTGTTTTAATGTCCCGTCACACATATCGGTGATTGAAGACATTTTGTTAAAGTATTTATGAATACATTTGAGTATTATCGGTTAGAAGGGGTGGGAGATGTGAATGAGTGGAGGGTTGGGGAAACTGGGCAAATGAGGGTGAAATGAGGGTGAAATCTGAAAAAAAAAATCTAAATACAATTACAGGAAATTACTTAAAGGACTTCGTAAAAGAGAAGTTAAACTGACAGGCGAAACAACTGATAATAAATGCAAAAGTCAAAAAACATCAACGTTCTCAGTCACTTGTGAAGACACACTTTTAACGAGTCTGTAGCTGAAGATTGCAAATTGCGTTAAATCAATTGAACGCAGGCAATCACTAATGCTACAGAATTAAAGAAGGAATCGCAACAAATCTGCCAATATATAATGCTTATAGCTTTCTGATCCGATGAAAGAAATAATCAGTTAATTAGTGTGTGTGTCAGAAACACAGATTTCTCATTCAGCAAAACATGCCAGCAACACCAAAGGCTTGAGGTGACTGTCACTAAGTGTTGACAATAAAAATCTTTAAAATGTCTGATCTACCCTCATCCAAACACTGGTATATGTGTGTACGTAAGCACAACAGGCATAATCTGGCAGTGAATAATACATAGATTTTGTTTGATAAATGTTTGGAGACTTTCTTTCTTTTTTTCTTTTTTTTTTCTCTCAAGGCCTGACTAAGCGCATTGGGTTACGCTGCTGGTCAGGCATCTGCTTTGCAGATGTGGTGTAGCGTATATGGATTTGTCCGAACGCTGTGACGCCTCCTTGAGCCACTGATACTGATACTCTTAAGAAGGGCCCTTCATTCAATTTTTGAATGGTGTCGCGCAACACAAATTAGCCTCCACCAGCAGATCAATGGTTGGACACAGTCACTGTAGCAAAACTGCCATCTGCTAAGACATATGCCGTAGGTTAAACTGCAGGGGTCATCGTAGCCAGATGCATGCTCGGCTACATATTCAAACCAAACCGGAAAAAAATGCTGATTGATCGACACAGTTCATCTCGCGCCATTGTGACGTGAGTGTGTACTCACGAAGACAGCTGAGCTGTATGAAGGAATGAACATACGTGTTGTTGTGAACTTTCCTACACGAGTAGCTTAGGAACATTATGTTTATTGTGAATCGTTTGATCTCATTAGAAGGTGAAGATATACAGTGGTTTATCATTTTGCTGGGAATTATATTTTTCGTATGTAACATTTTTAGAAATGATAAAAGTCGGTCTTTAGATAATAGTTTTGCTTCCATAGATTCCTTCAGCATGAGTGCATGTGCAAATGTGTTTATGTGTGGTGGGGTGGTAGTGGTGGTAGATGTATATTTCAGAGAGAGACAGACAGACACAGAGAGAGAGAGAGAGAGGGGGGGGGGGGGGTCTTCAGCACTTTTCTATTCTCTCCAAAAGTATGAACATCTACCAGAGAGAGACAGAGAGAGAGAGAGAGGTCTTCAACACTATTCTATTCTCTCCAGAAGTATGAACATCTACCAGAGAGAGAGAGAGAGGTCTTCAACACTATTCTATTCTCTCCAGAAGTATGAACATCTACCAGAGAGAGAGAGAGAGAGAGAGAGAGAGAGAGAGAGGTCTTCAACACTATTCTATTCTCTCCAGAAGTATGAACATCTACCACAGAGAGAGAGAGAGAGAGAGAGAGGTCTTCAACACTATTCTATTCTCTCCAGAAGTATGAACATCTACCAGAGAGAGAGAGAGAGAGATGTCTTCAACACTATTCTATGCTCTCCAGAAGTATGACCATCTACCAGAGAGAGACAGAGACAGAGAGAGCGGTCTTCAGCACTGTTCTCTGTTCTCTACAGAAGTATGAACATCTGCCACTCGAAAATAGCCTGTTAAATTGCACAAACGCATAACGGTTCTCTCTCTCTCTCTCTCTCTGTGTGTGTGTGTGTGTGTGTGTGTGTGTGTGTGTGTGTGTGTGTGTGTGGCTGTAATGCCCATAAAAAAAGAACAGATTCTGTTGGAACCGTCAACCCGTCAATGCATTCTCCGTGTCAAATATGTGAGTCAAGAAATAGTGATGAAAACCAAACAACACCTTGTTTATCAATGTAATTCCTCAGATTTTACCTGTGAAACTGATGTACGCTTTATGATAAAGGTGTGGAAAAAAAAGAAGAAGAAAAAAAAGTAGATCTAATAAAGGCGCTGATGTCGAATGATGAATATATCATGAAATCACAGGCAACATGTATTTCAGAAGGGAGAAAAGGAGAAACATACTTGAAAAGACTTGTTAATGTCTGTTTCTGGAGTTACCGTTCACTCAAAAAAAAAAAAAAAAAAAAAAAAAAAAATCCATATCACCCAGTTTGAAAAGGGTGTGTCTTCTTTGGTGGTCAATCATGTGATGTATGATGCACCCCCCCTTACCCCCCTCCCCCCTCCTTACCCCCCCCCCTCCTGCCTCCCCCCACCCCCTCCCACACACACACACATACCCAACTCTTCTCAGTGAAGAGGGGGCTCTTTCAGTATGAATAGTATACCCCAACCTTCAGAAAATTCTGTCATCAATTGTTTCCTTTCTGTCGCTCTCAGTCGGTTTGTTTTTTCTTCTTCCCCTTCTTTCCTCTCTTCCTCATTTATCTTTTCTTTTTTTTTCATTGCTGGTCCACTCACCTGATTTATTGTGTGATTTTTGGCGGGGGGTGGTGGGGTGGGGGGGTGTGAGTGGAGGGAAAGCCTTGCGTTTTGGGGTGTTTTTTTCTTGTCTTTCTAAACTGATAATTGGCCACTCTTACTATGCTGTAATCTGGACGTGTGAGGTACCCGTAAGTTTTGTTGTTGTTTTTGTATTTGTATTTGCATCGCTTTTTATCACAACAATTCGGGCTGCTCTCCCCAGCGAGAGCGCGTCGCTGCCCTACAGCGCCACCCTTTTTTTTTCTTTTTTTTTTTTCCTGCGTGCGGTTTTATTTGTTTTTCCTATCAAAGTGGAATTTCTACAGAATTTTGCCAGAAACAAACCATTTGCTGCCGTGGGTTCTTTTACTTGCGCTAAGTGCATGCTGCACACGGGCCCTCGGTTTATCGTCTCATCCGAATGACTAGCGTCCAGACCACCACTGAAGATCTAGTGGAGGGGGAGAAAATATCGGCAGCTGAGCCGTGATTCGAACCAGCGCGCTCAGATTCTCTCGCTTCCTTGGCGGACGCGTTACCTCTAGGCCATCACTCCACTTTTTTCTTCTTGTTGTATGCCTGGTATTATTTATATATGACTGTGTTTATTATGTGTATAGTCTTATGTTCAGGCTATATATATATACATAGATATATATA
>NC_134887.1:5551831-5556831 GCF_041734735.1 Babylonia areolata
TAAAAAAAAACAACCCACATCCGATGGGATTCGAACCTATGGAAGCGTCCTAGTCGAACGTATTGCCGTTAGGCCACCGTTCCACACAGTCCTTTCTCTTTAGCTGTCGGCAGCAAGGGGCAAAGTAGTCAGCCTGACGAGCTCCTTACAGAGCGAGACAGCTGTGGCTTGCTGAGTCCTGCGTGCTGGTCTACCCTCTAGGGGTGTTGTTGGCGAACATAGCAAACACTGGAGAAGTTAACAACTCTTTGCCCTCGGTCCTCATCTTCGTTTTAACTCTTTCACCGCCAAGCTCGCATTTATGCAAGGTGACCATTCATTGGTCTGTTATCCATGAACCTACTGCTCTTAATGTTCAGTGGTAGGATAGGCCATATTTTCTACACATCGCAGAGGGAATCCCCAGCTATTCTTAGCCACTGTCTTTTCTGTGTTTATACCACAAGGGAATTTTGTACTCTAATTTGACTGGCGGTGAAAGGGTTAAACGACATCGTAATTGGTGGGGAGGGGGGTGGGGGTGGTGAGGGGGACCATCCCAACGCCGACTGTCCTAAATCCCCCTTGGCCGAGAGAGTGGAGATGTAACTTGGGCAAGACACTCTCCACAACAAACAAATTCTAGCTCAGATAGTCGGGACAGCAGTTCTGGTGGTCATTGTCGTGATTATTTTATTTTATTTACTTTTATTTATTTATTTCTTTTTCTTCTTATTACTATTATATTTCTGTTATTTTATTTTATTTTATTTATTTATTTATTTTTTTCTCAAGGCCTGACTAAGCGCGTTGGGTTACGCTGCTGGTCAGGCATCTGCTTGGCAGATGTGGTGTAGCGTATATGGATTTGACCGAAACGCAGTGACGCCTCCTTGAGCTACTGATACTGATACTGATTGTCGTGATTAAACTTACTGTCATACGTTTGAAGAACACAGCGAGACCTCTTGTTGGGAGGCTTGTGGTGACGTAGAAGTGATAGCTTTCTGTGGACTTCTGGTCCTGAAACTGTAACACTGCAAAGTGTAGTATATATGATAGTCAGTCGTGTCCGACTATGACCATCAGAACAGCAGAGGAGGCAACTGCTTTTCCGACTATCTGGGCTAGAATTTGATTATAGTGGAGAGTGTCTTGCCCAGGTTACATCCCCACTCTCTCGGCCAAGAGGGTTTTAGGACAGTCGGCGTTAGGATGGTTCCCAAAGGTTAACTGGCCCACAAGGCTGCAGCACTGAGAGCCAGTGCAATTTTGCCTCCTAGTTTGACAGTCATAGTCCTTCACAAAAGACTAAGTGTAGTAACGAGTTGGTAATGGCGACCAACGCCATTGAAAGCGTTTGACAGATGGCGCAGCCAATAATTAATTTGTCTGCATCGTGAATGCCTAATTTACATCTTTTCTGCTGTTTTTCTGCTGGAAATTGTTTGCAATAAAGTGTGATGTAATATCTAGTTAATATCTTTTTGCTGTAGTTTATAGAAAACTGATCTTTTTACCTTGCCGCAATAAACTATGATGATATCATAACATGTATCATCATTGGTGAGTCTGTGTGTGTGTGTGCGTGCGTGCGTGTGTGTGTGTGTGCGTATGTGCGCGTGTGTGTATGTGTGTGTGTGCGCGTATGTGTGCCCGTACGTGCGCGCGCGCGTGTATGTGTGTGTGTGTGTGTGTGTGTGTGTGTGTGTGTGTGTGTGTGTGTGTGTGTGTGTGTGTGACAGATTGTACTTAGCATCCCCCTGCCCAACTTTGCTCGTGCATTGCTCTGGAGAAAACAAACGCTTGTGCTAAAGGTTCGCCAACAAATTTTATATCCGGAACGACAGTGAGGAATGATAGGAGCAAATCGTTGTGAGGGAGTTTTCGAGGCTTTTTGGGGATTTGGGTGTGTGAGGGGGGTGGGGGGGTGGGGGGGTGGGGGCAGGGGGGGGAGGGGGGGGGGGCGGCTCTGGGGAGAAAAGCCAACAACAGTGAAACAGTAGTTGTTGTTTTTTTAAGAAGACGGTGACCATCTTTTTCAGTCGACTGACCAATTTCCATTCGTAGAAAATCAAATACTTGATAATTACGACAAGACACAAGAAGAGAATTGGACCGTGCATTTCTATGTCGAGGCACTAACACAATGGACATCAATTCACTGCCCCAGTGGGCCTAAACGGCTATGAGGCCTTAATCTTTTTTTTAATTAAAAAGAAAAAAAAGAAGAAAATAAAAGAACGAAGAGAGAGAGAGAGAGAGGAGAGAAGAGACCTAAAATGGAACCATTCCAGTCAAACCAAAAATCACGCTTGAGGCAGATGGTGAACAGTTGCAATGGAAAGGTTATGATCAGGTATGTATGTGGTTGTCGTGATTCATAATGTAAATGGAACAGAATGCAATAACATTTTTCTTATAAAAAAGAACAATTTTTTTTCTTAACTGAATTCCCATGACAGAACAGAATCAGAACACATTATCAACTTGCACTGTATCAATTATAAACAACCCCCCGCGCCCCCACCCCCTCCCCCCAAAAAGAAACACCTTCCTTGGTTCAATCCTGTCCTGCTGTCTCTATCTCTCTCCGTCTCTGTCTGTCTCTATCTCTCTCTGTGTCTGTGCCTCTCTGCATATATATATATATATATATATATATATGTGTGTGTGTGTGTGTGTGTGTGTGTGTGCCTCTCTGTCTGTCTCTGTCTTTATCTCTCTCCGTCTCTGTTCCTCTCTCTCTATATATATATATATATCCCTCCGTCTCTGTCTGTTCCTATCTCTCTCTCTTGTCTGCCTCTCTGTCTGTCTCTTTCACTATCTCTCAGTCTCTCTCTGTGCCTGTCTGTCTCTATCTCTCAGTCTCTCTCTCTCTGTGCCTCTTTGTCTGTCTCTCTGCCTCTGTGTCTGTCTCTCTCTGTCTTTTTCTCTGTGTGTGTGTCAATACTGCTCCCAAGACACACTATGACTGCATTGCATCATCTTGTTTCCATCCGAACAGGGTGCTACAGGTGTGCCATTGTGTCTGTCTGTCTGTCTGTCTGTCAGAGTGATGTGTGTTGGCCAGGTGGTGATCCTGACCTTCACGTCCAGCTTGAGGGACCTGCTCCTGATGACAGCCTGCGTCTTCTGCTTCGTCTGTCTGTTCGGCACCATGGTGTACCTGGCTGAGGTCCTCAGCAACCTCAGGACCTTCCCCTCCGTCTTCCAGGCCATGTGGTGGGCCATCATCACCATGACAACGGTGGGCTACGGTGACGTGTATCCACGGAGCGCGGCGGGGAAGGTGGTGGGGTCCATATGCGCTTCATCAGGGGTGGTGGTCTTGGCCCTCCCTGTGGCGATCATAGCTTCCAACTTCACGCTGTTTCACGACAACTTCAAATCGTTCTGGCACAGAGACGCCAAGAAGAGCCCCGATGACGTCAGCAAGCAATCAGCTTCACGGCCAAAGTTTTGACGGAACGGGTTTGTGCCACTGCCCGCAGCTAACTCCTGTACCTCCTGACAGAATGTCTCTTCTTCCTGTTTTTCGAGTCTGACGATCATGTACGTTTCCATGACTCCCAAGGACGGAAGAGGCAGCTCCTGGCAGTGTTACGGTCCAGGACAATCTGACGACAGGAATTTCAGCTGGTGTTTTGAAGACAGGGTATCGATTCTTCATATGTTTATGCCGAATTACTGACTGTGAAAGATATATCAGGAGCAGAGACTTTTAGACAGATTTTCGTTTACCTCGATAACGAGAAGTTCCTTAATGTTATGGGTGTACTTATTAGGTTCTGAGTATAACATGATGTTTTCTGTGTGAACTTAGGGCTGCTCTCCTCGGGAAGAGCTATTGCATCGCCACAGTGGGTGGGGTTACGCTGTGACGACTCCTTGAGCAACTGAACTGAAGTATAGCACAGTCCTTTTTTTTTCCCCCCCTGTGTGCAAGTGTTGTGTATTTCTTTTACAATCTAAGTGTTTCTCCACACATAGTGAAGCCAAATATTCGTTGGTTCATTTACGTGCGTTAATGTCATCCTCGGAAAACGAAAGTGCATCGAGAAGGAATTGATAGTGTGGTGTATTTGTATTTGTATTCCTTTTTACCACAACAGATTTCTCTGTGTGAAATTCGGGCTGCTCTCCCCAGGGAGAGCGCGTCGCTACACTACAGCGCCACCCATTTTTTTGTGTGTATTTTCTCCTGCGTGCAGTTTTATTTGTTTTTCCTGTCGAAGTGGATTTTTCTACAGAATTTTGCCAGGAACAACCCTTTTGTTGCCGTGGGTTCTTTTACATATTGCACACGGGACCTCGGTTTAGCGTCTCATCCAAATGACTGACGTCCAGACCACCACTCAAGGTCTAGTGGAGGGGTAGAAAATATCGGCGGCTGAGCCGTGATTCGAACCAGCGCCCTCAGATTCTCTCGCTTCCTAGGCGGACGCGTTACCTCTAGGCCATCACTCCACTGTCTGTTGACATGCAAGACAAAGAAGGAAAAGAGAGAAAATGAAAAGGCCAAACAAGATGAAATATTCATTGATGCTCAGCACATTGTGTGTGTGTGTGTGTGTGTGTGTGTGTGTGTGTGTGTGTGTGTGTGTGTGTGTGTGTTTCTTTCTTTCTTTCTTTCTTTCTTTCTTTAGTTTAACGTCTTTTCAGTGGTAAGTGATATTGGACGGGGGGAGGATGGGGGCATGGGGGTGAATTAATGTCATCCTTGTAGAACGAAAATGCAACCCAAAGTGTGTGTGTGTGTGTGTGTGTGTGTGTGTGTGTGTGTGTGTGTGTGTGTGCGTGTGTGTGCGTGTGTGTGTGTGTGCGTGCCAGTGCGTGCATGCGTGTGTGTGTTTGCGTGTGTCTACGCACACTGCCCAGACTCAGAAAGAAAAGGTAAAATGGGGATGAAGGGAGAGGGTACACGAAGGAAGAAAAAAAAAATGAATGAAATAAAGAAAAGAAAGACGGAAAGAACGAAAGAAAAAAAGAAAGGAAGGAAGAACAAAGAAAGACAG
>NC_134887.1:5569331-5579331 GCF_041734735.1 Babylonia areolata
GTCACAGGAGCTGTTCTCACAAGTCTGGTCACTGTCACAGGAGCTGTTCTCACAAGCCTGGTCAATGTCACAGGAGCTGTTCTCACAAGTCTGATCACTGTCACGGGAGCTGTTCTCACAAGTCTGATCAATGTCACGGGAGCTGTTCTCACAAGTCTGATCAATGTCACAGGAGCTGTTCTCACAAGTCTGATCAATGTCACGGGAGCTGTTCTCACAAGTCTGATCACTGTCACGGGAGCTGTTCTCACAAGTCTGATCACTGTCACGGGAGCTGTTCTCACAAGTCTGATCAATGTCACGGGAGCTGTTCTCACAAGTCTGATCAATGTCACGGGAGCTGTTCTCACAAGTCTGATCACTGTCACAGGAGCTGTTCTCACAAGTCTGATCACTGTCACAGGAGCTGTTCTCACAAGCCTGGTCACTGTCACAGGAGCTGTTCTCACAAGTCTGGTCACTGTCACAGGAGCTGTTCTCACTGACCAGTGTCGTCAGTGAAGGTCAGTCTGATTGGCGCGTCATTCCCGTATCGCCCACTCTCTGGTGGTGACGTCACCTTCAATGGCGGCTTCCTCTGGAGTTGAACTCTTTGTCCCTTTTTCGCCTGTCCTCCTCCATTCCCGCTTTGCCTACTTAGCTGCTGTGTACACACACACACACACACACACGTGTGTATGTGCCAGGGACATAATATAGTCAGTTTCAGTTTCTCAAGGAGGCGTCATTGCGTTCGAACAAATCCATATACGCTGCACAACATCTGCAAGGTAGATGCCTGACAGCAACATTACCCAACGCACTTGTCAGGCCTTGGGTGCATACTTATATATTTTGTGTACCTATCAGAGTGGATTTCTTATAACTTAATTTTACCAGAGGACAATACTCTCGTTGCCATGGGTTCTTTTTCAGTGCGCCAAGTGCGTGCGTGCGGGACCTCGGTTTGTCGTCTAATCCGAAAGACTTTAATGCTCAGTTTGATTTTCCAGTCAAACTTGGGAGAAAGGGCGAGAGCGGGATTCGAACCCACACCCTCACGGACTGTCTGTATTGGCAGTTGAGCGTTTTAACCATTCGGCCACCTTCCTCCACAGACAGACACTGAGATGCCCATAATGACCCCGAAAAAAAAAAAATTCCCCGGAACAAAACACCGTTTGTTGGCTGAACCGGAAAGAGAGAGTGATAATAACAAACAGACAGACAGACAGGCAATTGCCCACTTAACCCTTTCACCGCCAGTCAGTTTGGAGCGCAGCTAACCACTCCCTGGCGCCAGCAGCACAGAAAAGATGGCCTCTGGGGATGGACCCCCCCCCCCCCCCCGCCCACCCCCACCACCCCCTCCCCCACCCCCCGTGATGTGTACGAAAAAATGGCCTGTCACTACGTCCGAAAATCAAAAGCAGTAGGTTTTGAAGATAATCAACCCATGATCTCTGGGTCGCTTTTGAGGGACATCGGCGCTCTATCTGGTTGGTGCTGAAATGTGACGTTGGTGGTGAAAGGGTTAACAAGGGTTAGTCATTCAGATGAGACGATAAACCGAGGTCCCGTGTGCAGCATGCACTTAGCGCACGTGAAAGAACTCACGGCAACAAAAGGGTTGTCCCTGGCAAAATTATGTAGAAAAATCCACTTCGATAGGAAAAAACAAATAAAACTGCACGCAGGAAAAAATACCCCCCCCCCCCCCCCCCGCCAAAAAAAAAGGGGGGGGGGTGGGGGGGGTGGGGGGGGGGGTGGCGCTGTAGTATATCGACGCGCTCTCCCTAGGGAGAGCGGCCCGAATTTCACACAGAGAAATCTGTTGTGATAAAAAGCAATACAAATACAACAAATACAAATACAAATGCAATCATTCAAGATTAAAAAAAGAAAATGAGATAAACAATATAGAATTAAACAATATATATATATATATATATATATATATATATATATATATATATATATATATATATATATATATATATATATATATGTTGTTTAACAAAATAGGTGTTGTTTTTCAACTTTGTTTTATTTATTTTATATATATATATATATATATATATATATATATATATATATATATATATATATATATATATATGTGTGTGTGTGTGTGTGTGTGTGTGTGTGTGTGTGTGTGTGTGTGTGTGTGTGTCTGTGTGTGTGTGTAGATATAACAAACGAAAAAGAAGAGAATGGAATTATATTAATTTGTACACGAATTAATTAGATAACACAAACTCAAACTGAATCAAACGAAAACGAAACTGAATTAAAAGCAAAATTAGATCAAACACGAGCAAACTAATTCAACACAACTGAATCAAATTAAGTAAAAAAACACACAACAAAACACACACACTAAAACAGAATCAAAATGAAATAAACCAGAATCACATACAATTAGATGCAATCAAATTATATCACATTAAATTGAACTTAGCACACACACACACACACACACACACACACACACACACACACACACACAGAGAGAGAGAGAGAGAGAGAGAGAGAGAGAGAGACGAAAACAAACAACAGCAACAAAAAAAGCGGGGATCAAGCTGTAAAGAACGAAAGAGATGTGTGTGTGTGTGTGTGTTTGGGGAGGAGGGGGTTACGGGGGGGCGCGGATGGGGGGGGTGGGGGGGGGGGGGGATGGGGTGGCGTGGGGGGTGGGGGGGGGGGAACGGGGGTTGTTAGGGGAGTGGGGGTGTGTGGGTGTGTGTGGGTGTGAAGGGGTGAGGGTGGACAGTGCTGTTCATAAAATAAAACTTGATAAAATGTTGTTTATGCTCCCCCACGTAATCACCGGCCCCGGCACAGAAAGAATAATAACACACTGTTTGTTTCTCTTTCTCTCCATGGCGCCGAGTCCATTTTTCCAACTTGCTGTATAAAATAACTTTACCTTTCGCTCAAGCTGACTCGCATGAAAAAAAAAAAAAAAAAGAAAAAAGGGGGAAGCTGGCCGCGCCTTATCAGAGGGCCGGGCGCAGGAAGACAAACGCCTTGCCGACGTCGAATCCGGCGCATCACTCCTTATGACCCCTCCGCCATCCGTCTTTCTCTGTTCTCCCTCCAGAGACGTAATCAGCAGACATCGGAGTCAGCAGTGTTCGGGTACACAGTCTGGGCTGTTCATCTTCCCTGCATCTTCCTTCATCTTCTTCTTCTTCTGCTTTGTTGTTCGTCTTCTTCTTCTTCTGCTGCTTTGTTGTTCGTCTTCATCTTCTTCTTCTGCTGCTTTGTTGTTCGTCTTCTTCTTCTGCTTTGTTGTTCGTCTTCTTCTTCTTCTTCTTCTGCTGCTTTGTTGTTCGTCTTCTTCTGCTGCTTTGTTGTTCGTCTTCTTCTGCTGCTTTGTTGTTCGTCTTCTTCTTCTGCTGCTTTGTTGTTCGTCTTCTTCTGCTGCTTTGTTGTTCGTCTTCTTCTGCTGCTTTGTTGTTCGTCTTCTTCTTCTGCTGCTTTGTTGTTCGTCTTCTTCTTCTTCTTCTTCTTCTTTGTTGTTCGTCTTCGTCTTCATCTTCTGCTGCTTTGTTGTTCGTCTTCTTCTTCTTCTTCTTCTGCTTTCTTGTTCGTCTTCGTCTTCATCTTCTGCTGCTTTGTTGTTCGTCTTCTTCTTGTTCTTCTTCTTGTTCTTCTTGTTCTTCTTGTTCTTCTTCTTGTTCTTCTTCTTGTTCTTCTTGTTCTTCTTCTTGTTCTTCTTGTTCTTCTTCTTGTTCTTCTTCTTGTTCTTCTTCTTGTTCTTCTTGTTCTTCTTCTTGTTCGTCTTCTTCTTCTTCTTCTGCTTTGTTGTTCGTCGTCTTCTTGTTGTTGTTCTTCTTCTACTTCTCATTTTATGGTTCGTTTTTGTTCTTTCTCGTTCTTCTTCTTTGTCTCCTTGTTCTTCTTGTTCTTTTTCTTTCTTCTTCTTTCGTTCTTTCTCGCCCTGTTTCTTTTTGTTCTTTTCAGTTGTTGTTGTTGTTCTTCTTCTTCATCTTGTTTTTCTTCTTTCTTCTGTGTATTTTTGTTGTTGTTGTTGTTCTTCCTCTTCTTCTTCTTTTGGCTGTCTGTTTCTGTCGCTTTATTTTCGGGGTATTCAGCGAATTAGACATCACATAACAAACATATAATAGAACATGGGAGGAACGCTCACTCAGTCTGGCTCCGCGACTAAGCCATTATTGTCGTTAGTAGGGGGGCTTAGTAGGTGGTGTCCTAAGTACGATAAATCAGAACAGACACCACTGAACACCACCGAAGTGACTCAGCAGCAGTGCAGGGTCTCCTCTGGTGTGTGGCTTCCTGGCGACCTAACATCGATGGTTCCCTGTGGACTGCCGACTCTGGATACAGCGACGGACGAACCCGGTGTGTGGCCGTGTATGGGGGAATCTAAATGAGCGGCGTGGGAGTAATGCCACTGGAACGGTGCAGATGATGGGGCAGCAAAAAAACCAACAACAACAAAAAAACCAACAAAAAACAAAAAACAAAAAAACAAAACAAAAACAAAACAAAACAAAACAAAAAAATCCCCATATAATAGAGCGACTGATCTTCTTCTTCTTCTTTGTTCGTGGGCTGCAACTCCCACGTTCACTCGTATGCACACGAGTGGGCTTTTACGTATATGACCGTTTTTACCCCGCCATGTAGGCAGCCATACTCCGTTTTCAGGGGTGTGCATGCTGGGTATGTTCTTGTTTCCATAACCCACCGAACGCTGACATGGATTACAGGATCTTTAACGTGCGTATTTGATCTTCTGCTTGCATATACACACGAAGGGGGTTCAGGCACTGGCTGGTCTGCACATATGTTGACCTGGGAGATCGTAAAAATCCCCACCCTTTACCCACCAGGCGCCGTCACCGCGATTCGAACCCGGGACCCTCAGATTGACAGTCCAACGCTTTAACCACTCGGCTATTGCGCCCGTCTGGACAGGGGAAGCGAAGCAGATGAGTTTCGAAAGAAGAACGGAGCTGACTGCATGTTTGTATGATAGTCAGTCGTGTCCGTTCAGGGGGTTCAGGCACTAGCAGCATGTGTTGACCTAGGAGATCGTAAAAATCTCCACCCTTTACCCACCAGGCGCCGTCACCGTGATTCGAACCCGGGACCCTCAGATTGACAGTCCAACGCTTTAACCACTCGGCTATTGCACCCGTCAGAGCGACTGATCGAGTCAGTTGGTATTCTTTATTGTTCCTCTTTTTCGTCTCTCTCTTTTTCTCTTCTCGTTTCTTTTCTTTGGGTCATTTGGCATCATGGTTTCTATGCATTTTGTATTTTTTGTATTTTGTATTTCTTTTTATCACAACAGATTTATCTGTGTGAAATTCGGGCTGCTCTCCCCAGGGAGAGCGCGTCGCTATACTACAGCGCCACCCATTTTTTTTGTTTTTTGTATTTTTTCCTGCGTGCAGTTTTATTTGTTTTTCCTATTGACGTGGACTTTTCTACAGAATTTTGCCAGGAACAACCCTTTTGTTGCCGTGGGTTCTTTTACGTGCGCTAAGTGCATGCTGCACACGGACCTCGGTTTATCGTCTCATCCGAATGACTAGCGTCCAGACCACCACTCAAGGTCTAGTGGAGGGGGAGAAAATATCGGCGGCTGAGCCGTGATTCGAACCAGCGCGCTCAGATTCTCTCGCTTCCTAGGCGGACGCGTTACCTCTAGGCCATCACTCCACTAAATGAGCATATGGTTGTATGTGTTCATGCATTTCTAATTTTAGTAGTTTTGATAAAGAATCGCTGTTATGCATATCTCTCTCTCTCTCTCTCTCTCTCTCTCTCTCTCTCTCTATATATATATATATATATATATATATATATATCTTTCTCTCTATATATATATAGATAGATCTACCTCACTATGTGTGTGTGGAGGGGGTGGGGGGGGAGGGGAGTGCGTGTGTCTGTTTGTGCGTGTGTGTTGTGTGTGTGTGTGTTGTGTGTGTGTTTCACTCCCTCTCTCTCCCTCTTCTTTCTGTCTCTGTCTCTGTCTCCTCCTCCCTCATCCCTCACCGATCTTTTTCTTTACGTGTCTGTCTCTGTCTCTCTCTGTCTCTCTCTGAAATCCCCGAGTATCTTAGAAATAGATCTACCATAGCATCATTCAAAAAGGCGTATCAAAAATAAATGTAATTAGTACCAGCAAAATGATGAGATCCTATTAAGCCAACATATTTGGATTAATTGATCTCCAACAGTGTGTAAGTAAGGAAAAAGGCGAGTGTAAGCTATGCGTGTGCATGTCTATGTGCTTGTGTGTTCGAGAATATGTGTGTGATGCCTATGTGTGCACACACACATGTGTGTGCTTGAAGATTTTCATGTGGCAATGTTTTGTATGATTTTCATGATGTTTCCGTAATTGTAGTCTTTGGTTCATCCGTTTATGTATTTATTATTATCTATTTGTTCTATGTCGTTTATTTATTCACGACACTTATTTCATGTATTACAATGTGTGTATGTGTGTGTGTATACGTGTGTGAGGGCATGGTGTAAAGAAGCTTCCAGCTTATCCATTCTACCCTCAATAAAACATTTTTTCTTCTTTTTTTTTCCTTTCTCTCTCTCTCTCTCTCTCTCTCTCTCTCTCTCTCTCTCAAGGCCTGACTAAGCGCTTTGGGGTTACGCTGCTGGTCAGGCATCTGCTTGGCAGATGTGGTGTAGCGTATATGGATTTAGCCGAACGCAGTGACGCCGGCTCCTTGAGCTACTGAAAACTGAAACTGAAACTGTCCCTCTCCTGTCTGTCTCTCTGTCTCTGTCTCTGTCTCTGTCTCTCTCTCTCTCTCTCTCTCTCTTTTATGCAGACGTGCTGAAGAAACCGAACTTCACTTTGTGTTGTGTTGCCCTGCTTTGAATGACCTTAGACATGAGTGGATTCCACAAAAATATTATAGACACCCTACTTTATTTCGACTTGCCATGCTTATGTCATCAACTAACGAAACTATTATAAAACAGTTTGCTATTTACTTATATAAGGCTTTTAAGTTTCGCAGTGTATTATGTAGTTAATTACTATTAGTTGTGCATTATCCAATTTGTGGATTATCATTTGCAGTTCATCATTCACTTCTGTAATTTGTAAGGTTTTGATCAGTTTTGAATGTTGATTCACTGTACCCCCTTCATGAGGGGCCATAGCCTTTATTGAATAAACTATCCGTATCCGTATCCGTATCCGTATCCGTATCTCTCTCTCTGTCTCTCTGTCTCTGTCTCTCTCTCTCTCTCTCTCTCTCTCTCTCTCTCTCTCTCTCTCTCGCTTCGTTGTCTGCTCCGTTGTCAGGCCGGGGCGTCTTTTTCAGCCTCCAACTTTTGTTTTATGGAAAGTGAGTCGCGAGTTATCTTTTCTTCGGTGGCTGTGAGCCCTCGCTGTCTGAGTACAGGCCGGGCACCTGTTCGGGGTCCTCTGTCTGTGTGATTCTGGCTCCTCTGTCTGTCTGTCTGTCTGTCTGTCTGTCTCTCTCTCTCTACCTCTCTCTCTCTCTGTCTTTCTTTGCTTCTGTTTCTCTGTCTCTCTCTGTCTCTCTGTCTCTATCTATCTATCTGTCTGTCTGTCTGTCTGTCTGTCTCTGTCCCTCTCTGCCTCTTTGTCTCCCTCTCTCTCTCTCTGTCTGTCTGTTTGTCTGTCTGTCTGTCTGTCTCCCCCCCCCTCTCTCTCTGTCTTTCTTTGCTTCTGTTTCTCTGTCTCTCTCTGTCTCTATCTATCTATCTGTCTGTCTGTCTGTCTCTGTCCCTCTCTGCCTCTTTGTCTCCCTCTTCCTATCTCTGTCTGTCTGTCTGTCTCTCTCCCTCTGTCTCCCTCTGTCTCCCTCTCTCCCTCTGTCTCCCTCTCTCTGTCTCTCTCCCCGTGTCCCTGCAGTGAGATGTGTTCGATACTGATTGAATTTACTATAAAAAAAAAAAAAGGGGGAAAAAAGAATGGTGATAGACTGCTGTGTAAATCCTATAGTATGTTGTATGATTTAGATTTTAGAGGAAAAAGAAACAAGACTTCAATTTTAATAACAATAATGGTACTTATATAGCGCTGAATCTTGTGCATAGACAAATCTAAGCGCTTTCGCACCAGCCATTCTCACGCACGCATAACTCTAAAACTGGAGAAAATAAAGACAAGGAAGAGGCAGGGAAGGGAGGCTATTTTGGGAAGAGGTGAAAGAGCTGAGTGTGGAGACGTGACGAAGCGAAAGAGGAAGTTCATTCCAATTGCAAGGTCCAGAGACAGAGAAAGAACGGCGGCCAACAGTCGAGAGTTTGAATCTGGGTATGCGTAAGTGGAGTGGATCCGAAGCTGATTGTAGCGAAGTTGTCTTTGCGAATTGGGATTTGGACGTGTAAAGGACTGGATATCAAGGCTTAATAATGTGAATATGATTGAAAACTCTCCGCCAACGCTTGATATACTACCTATTTCTACAGAACAGTTGCTCAGTCCTACACACACGATTTTAACCAACAAGCTTTAGATTTGGCATTCCCGTGAAATCAGTATGACCACTCCCGCTGTAAAAATGTTGATCGTTCAGATGAGTTGTGCCCGTGGTGTGTGTGTGTGTGTGTGTGTGTGTGTGTGTGTGTGTGTGTGTGTGTGTGTGTGTGTGTGTGTGTGTGCTGTTGTTGTTGTTTGGTTGGTTGGTTGGTTTTTAAATTAATGTCCGCACCAGACAGAAACATTACAGGATATTATTACATACACAAGTATATTTGGAAAAAAACAACAACCCACAAAACATCAATAGCAGAAAAAAAACAACATAGTAAATGAGAGGGGGGAAATGAGAGAGAGAGAGAGAGAGAGAGAGAGAGAGAGAGAGAGAGAGAGAGAGAGAGAGAGAGACGTATCATTTAAATTCATTTTACCTTCTTTGCTCTTTTTTTTTTCTTCTATGGAGTGAAGAACAATAATGGTGTGTCCTATGGTTACATATATCCAAACATATCAACAACACAGGAAATGTTAGAAGAACATTCCGATAGACTGCATCATTGATATATAACTTGGACATGGATAATAAAGGGTAATATCACACTACAAAAACATACTGAAAGACAGAGAGAGAGAGAGAGAGAGAGAGAGAGAGAGAAGAGAGAGAGAGAGAGAGAGAGAAGAGAGAGAGAGAGAGAGAGAGAGAGAGAAGAGAGAGAGAGAGAGAGAGAGAGACAGAGAGAGAGAGAAGAGAGAGAGAGAGAGAGAGACAGAGAGAGAGAGAGAGAGAGAGAGAGACAGAGAGAGAGAGAAGAGAGAGAGAGAGAGAGAGAGACAGAGAGAGAGAGAGAGAGAGAGAGAGAGAGAGAGAGAAGCGTCCCGTTCAAATATAATCATCAATTATCTTCTTCAAAGAGATATCAAGTTTTGAACGCCCACATGTTTGTTTCAATTTTGATTATCGATGGACGTTTGGGTCTGTTTGTCTGTCTATCTGCCTCTGTGTGTGTGTGTGTGTGTGTGTGTGTGTGTGTGTGTGTGTGTGTGTGTGTGTGTGCGTGTGTGTGTGTGTGTGCGCGCGCGCTAGCGTGTATGTGTGTTACACATAGAAAATGATTCATTGAAGTTTTGCTAAAAACAAAACAAAACAAAACAAACAAACAAACAAAAAACAAACAAAAAACAAAACAAAACAAGAAACACAAAAAACAAGCATAACAAATTAACATCTTCCTAATGAAAACTAACAACTATAACAGCGAACCAACTGGACTATTTAACAAAGATTTGAAAAAGTCATACATTAGCAATGGACTGCTGAAGATCGTCAACACTGAAGATGATTTCAGTTCAGGGATGTGAGACTTTTAACATATCGCAAGTTGGTATATGATCGGCTGTTATGTGAGCACCACAGATGCAAGAAATATTACTGACTTGCTTGGTCTACAATTCATTTACCATCTGCAGATCAGAAAAATGATTTACCTCTTATTAAAATAATTTTGGTAATTAAAATCATGTTTTCCAATGAAACCATACACTTTCTGTTTATTTTCATGT
>NC_134887.1:5584331-5589331 GCF_041734735.1 Babylonia areolata
TTCTCCCCCTCCACTAGCCCTTGAGTGGTGGTCTGGACACTAGTCATTCGGATGAGACGATAAACCGAGGTCCCGTGTGCAGCATGCACTTAGCGCACGTGAAAGAACCCACTGCATTGTTCCTGGCAAAATTCTGTAGAAAAATCCACTTCGATAGGAAAAACAAATAAAACTGCACGCAGGGGAAAAAAAAGAAAAAGAAAAAAAAGGGTGGCGCTGTAGTGTAGCGACGCGCTCTCCCTGGGGAGAGCAGCCCGAATTTCACACAGAGAAATCTGTTGTGATAAAAAAAAAAAAAAAAAACACAAGGAAAAAAGAGAGAAGACACTACATACAGGCATAAAATGACAGAATCCGAAGTTGACGAAAAAACAACAACACACAAACAATATTCACAATCATACACGTGCAGCAGTCACAGTGAAACATTCAGTCATAATGATGATGATGATGATGATAAAAGGGAATTCCTAGTACGTTTACTCAAAGGCTCCAAGCACGTTACCATATACATACACATTGATAAAGGACAATATTATATGTACATCGTAGGATATGTTCAAGATGTTAAAAAAAAAGAGGAAAGTATAAGATAAGGAGACAGAGACAGAGAGAGAGAGAAGGAGAGAGAGAGAGAGAGAGAGAGAGAGAGAGAGAGAGAGAACTTTGATACGTTTTTCAAGCCCAGAAAACGAACCAATAAGATGTGTTGTTTGTTTGTTTGTTGCAGTTGTTGTTCATTATGTTCAATATTTCAGGCTGTTTATACATAAGTGGAGCGGTGGCCCAGCGGCAATGTGCCCAACAAGCAAGCACATGACCACAGGTTCGAATCCAACGTACAAAGTCCACCCCCGCCCCACCCCTCACCCCTCTCCCTCCCCTTCACTAGACATTGGGTGCCTGAATGGAGCGTGCTATTCATCCCAACAGACAATGCACCGATGTTACGTGTGCAACATTCACTTCAGCGTACGTAACCAAACCGAACCCACGTTGACAACAACAGGATTGTCCCTGGCAAAATTCTTATGAAAAATCCATTTTGATAGTTCAGAAAAATGTGTGTGTGTGTGTGTGTGTGTGTGTGTGTGTGTATTTCATTTTATCACAACAGATTTCTCTGTGTGAAATTCCGGCTGCTCTCCCCAGGGAGAGCGCGTCGCGACACTGCAGCGCCACCCATTTATTTATTTATTTTCTTTTCCTGCGTGCAGTTTTATTTCTTTTTTTCTCTCGAAGTGGGTTTTTCTACAGAATTTTGCCAATAACAACCCTTTTGTTGCCATGGGTTCTTTTACATGCGCTAAGTGCATGCTTCACACGGGACCTCGGTTAATCGTCTCATCCGAATGACTAGCGTCCAGACCACCATTCAAGATCTAGTGGAGGGGGGGAGAAAATATCGGCGGCTGAGCCGTGATTCGAACCAGCGCGCTCAGATTCTCTCGCTTCCTAGGCGGACGCGTTACCTCTAGGCCATCACTCCGCCTGGATAAACCGACTGAAAAAAATATAGGGCTACGTCTAATTGACATGTATTCCTCCAGGACGTTTTTTTCCCCCCTCAAGAATAAAATGGAGGAGGGGGGGGGGGATTTTTCACAGGGTACACCGTACGCACGTGCTGACAATCTGAAGGCGAAGAATGCAGGGTCTGTGGTGATAAAGGTTCAACTCTGTTTGCTGTGTTGTGTGTGCGTGAAGGGTCGCTTTCGCTACGGCCGCTAGAGGGAGCGATAGGCCTGGACGAGGCTATCAGGGAAGGGGTGATAGGTTCGTCCATTCTTTATCTGGTCATTTTGGGGAGCGGTAGATTAGTTTAGCTACAGTGAAACCCACCACCGTTCTTGTAGTAGTAGTAGTAGTGTTGTTAGCTGTTGGTGAAAGGGGCGGGGAGAGATAATAAGAGTTGATGACTGTTCGTCGGGTGTGTGAATTTATTTGTTTTTAATTCCTGGTCTTTAATTTCTTTCTCCCTTCAGTTGAAAAGTCTTCTTTTACTGTTTTGCCCACCGGCCCCGTTTTGATTTTATTCTTTTTTTGGGGGGGGGGGGGGGGGGGGGGGGGGGGGGTCTGTTTTTTTGTTCTCGGAAATTAACACACACACACACACACACACACACACACACACACACACACACACACACACAGAGAGAAATGAGATGATGTGAAATAAAATAAAGAATTTCTATCATATAAACAAAGCAACTTGTGACAAGAGAGAGAGAGAGAGAATGAATGAATGAATGAATGAATCTTTATTTTCCAACGGTGAAGATATTAGCACTTTGGCCGACTTACACATCTGCCGTTGTTCTAAGAGACACACAAACATGTACGCATATAAATGTAGTTATACTGGATACTTAATACATGAAAAGAATACTTAATACAGAGAGAGAGAGAGAGAGAGAGAGAGAGAGAGGGAGAGAGAACAACAACAACAGAATGAAATGAAATATATAAAAAATGAAAAGAAGTAAACGACTATTCAAACAAAGGGAAATAAAAACAAAAACAAAAATAAAAAAACAAACAAACAAAAAACAACCAACCAGTCAAACAAACAACAAAACCATTAAAACAAAACAAAACTAGAATAAATCTGTTTCGATGAAATGCAGTCAATGAAATTACATGAAATGATACGGAAACAAAATAAGCAAACAGTTGAATAAAAACTAATTGTACTGGCTAATTAAGTTGAAAAAAAACAACGAGATAAAAGCAAAACAAAGAATAATGATAATAAAGAATAGCGCATACAAAGAAACAAGCGTTTCTTTTGATTGGTCTCTCAGATCAGCAAGGGATTTAAAAAAAAAAAAAAGTAAATCAAAGATAAATGAATGAATGAACAGACGAACCCTTTTTTCCCTCTTCATTATGGGATTATCTCGGGACTCGTTACAACATACACACACACACACACACACACACACTGTGGAAAACATATTTCTAGCAACCATGTGATATTCGAATATCAGATTCTAAAATGTTTTTTTTTGCCAGACTTCACCAAAAGTTCTTTTGAATGTGTTATTAACAATTCCAATATGTTATTTGTTATTGCAGAAGGTTTGCTGCGTAGTCCTGTAGAACTTTTGTTATAGTTGTTTGATGTTGACGTTTATGGCGTTTCCATTTTCCCTAGCGTTGTCTCTCCCTATTCACCCTCCACACATACACACACTTTTACCCCTCCCCCTCCCCCAACCCCTACCCCCATGGTGTTTTTTTTTGTGTTTTTTTGTCCGTCTAATATCACTTCAGGTGGAAAAACGTTAAACTGAAGACAACACACTCACACGCACACACAAGAAGAAGAAGAAAAAAGAAAGAAAAAAAGAGAAAAAAAAATCAAAGGAAAGAAACACGCGCGTGTGTGTGCATACATAGATAGAGATAGGTGGAAAGGGTAGGAATAATGACAGCAATGTGTTGAACTATGAACAATTCATTTTTCTTTATTTTCTTCTTCTGTCTGTCTTTCTTTCTTTCTTTCTTCTCTTTGTCTACTGCAAACGTCTTCCCGTTTTCTTTTGACACGGGCAGAGACTGATTTATTTATTTATTATTTTTTTCAAGAAAAGTTATCACGTTATTCATTTATTCTTTATTACTTTGTTGCTCCTGTTGTTGTTGTTGTTTAACTCACTCAGTACGGCCAGTCTTCTCTTCTCTTCTACACAGACCCCTCAGATGTCCAGTGGGTGTCTGAATTACCCAACCTTTAGCTTCCGTCGTCAGAACTGTGGTATTCTTTGTCAACATTCACCTCTTCAGTATAAGAGCCTTCCGCTTGCAATATTTTCGTGATGGTAATTGGGGTGAAACGCTATTAACGTCGTCTCTTTCGCCGTTCGTATGAAGAGAGTTAAAAATTTAGTTTCAGCAAGGCCCCAAACGTTTCAATTTTCAATGCTTGTGACGAAGTTGATAAACAATGAGGCCAGGAGATGAAATGATTAACAAATAGTAAAGAGTGGTAACTCTCTCCACACACAAGGTACATAACTTCAAGCCAGTGCTGCTTACGCTACCGATTCAGCTTGCACACAGGTAAATAAAAGGTACATTGGAACAAACCCAGACACTTCCCGAGGCAACCATGTGTTTGTTCTGTATTGTCTGTGTGTTCTGTGTGGCTTCAGCTCAGCTCAGCTCAGCTGCTCCATGGCGGTTGCCGTTGGGACGCTACAGATGACCTGTCAACCAGTCCTCTCCATCCATCCCTGTCTTTCGCACATTTGACCGCCTCGCTCAGCTTCAATCCTGTCCATTATGTGATGTTGTCTTCCCATCTCTTCTTCTGTCTTCCTCTCTTCCTTCCTCCTCTGACTGTTCCCTGGAGCACTGTCTTGGCAAGCCCCTCTCCTCTTGTTACGTGGCCGAACCATTTTAATTTGCGCCTCTTGATGGTGGTGAGAAGATCTTCATAGGGACCAATGGCTTGCGTTATTCTGTTTTTGACTTCCTCATTGGTTATGTGGTCTTTGTAAGAGATGCCAAGCAGTCTTCTGAAGCATCTCATTTCTGAGGCCTGAATCCTCTTCTCTAATTCTGCTGTAAGGGTCCATGTTTCACAAGCATACAGGAGAACTGTGTGGCTTGTTCAGGATTAAAGAGGCTATGCCAGTCTTGAATAAAAGCTAATTTGTGTTTGCACGTTTCTTCTGTCATTGCTGCTATGTGCACATGTCAAATGATCGGTATAACGACAGGCCCGGCGCTTCCTTTTTTGAGGGAAGTGTCTGGGTTTGTTCCAATGTAGGCTACCTTTTGTTTACCTGTGTGCTAGCTGAATCGGTAGCGTAAGCAACACTAGTTTGTGACGAAGGATTCCATTCATTTTCGGCACACCGTTTTTGTTGTTATTATTTTGTTTTTAAATTCAGGAAATACAATGTTCCGTTACGCTGAAGTAATTCTAGTATCTAATCAATCAAATCAAAAACACTTTATTAATCCACATGGAAATTAAGTTATGCAATCAC
>NC_134887.1:5594331-5604331 GCF_041734735.1 Babylonia areolata
AACGCAACGCTACACCACACGATACAACACAACACAACACAACACAACACAACGCAATGCTACACCACACAATACAACACAAGACAACACAACACAACGCAACGCTACACCACACGATACACCACAATACAACACAATACAACACAACACAATACAACACAATACAACACAATACAACACAAGACAATACAACACAACGCAACGCTACACCACACAATACAACACAACACAACACAACACAACACAACGCAAAGCTACACCACACAATACAACACAACACAACACAACACAACACAACGCAAAGCTACACCACACAATACAACACAACACAACACAACACAACACAACACAACGCAACGCTACACCACACAACACAACACAACAAAACACAACACAACACAACGCAACAACACAATGCCACATATTTTCGAAGAGAAAAAAAAAGAAGAAAATCTGTGTGTTAAATTGACGACCAAAAATATTATTCAAAATATAAAATATCACTGTCTTTCACGGTATTTCTTTATTTCCGGAATACGATATAACGGCAATTCGCAACGCAAATAGTGATAATACTAATAACAACGATGATGATAATGATAACAATAACAATAACAGTAATAATAATAATGATGGAAAGAAGAAGATGAAGAAGAAGAAAAAGAAGAAGAAGAAGAATGATAATGATAATAACAATAGTAACAGATTAATGTCGGTCGAAACGCTAATTGACCATTGCTACAAGAAGCTAAATAAACATCGTTCGTTTATTTATTTATAGTCTGTTCATCTAAGATGATGATTATTAGACTGAAAATAAATTATATTACTATTATTATTATTTGGATTATTATCATTTCTATCATAATGATGATTGTTATTATTAATTAGAAATCGACATTTCTGTATATTCGAATGAAAAGGGGGGCGGTTGAGGTTGGAGGGGAGGGGAGGGGGGGGGGAGGGGACTAAGAAAGGAAGAGAGAGAGAGAGAGAGAGAGAGAGAGAGAGAGAGAGAGAACAGAATGTGGAAAAGATAAAGTACACATTCTAAAATGGAGAGGGTGAGCTAAATAAACAAACTAAGTGATTAACTGATTAACAAACTGAGTGACTGACTGGATGAAGAAAAGAAAAAAAAAGAGAAAAGAAAAGAAGAGTAAAGAAAAAAAAAGAAAGAAAGAAAGAAAGAAAGAGAAGAAAAAACAAAGAATGAAAGATTGAAGGGAAGAAAGCAATATTCATTTTCTTTTTCCGAGATAAGGAGATAAATAACTAAAATCACACACAGCCCAGTCTACTGATAGCTGGGCGAACAAAAAAAAAAAAAAAAAAAAAAAAAAAAAAAAAAAAAAAAAAAAAGATAAACAAATGGATGGGTCAGCGAAGTGATGATTAATGAATGAATAAATGAATGAATGAATGAATGAATAGAATGAATAAATGAATGAATGAATGAATGAATGAATGAAAAAAGAAAAGAACAAGAGAGGCTTGTGATACACTTGTGATACACTTTATTAAGAAAAGAAAAAAAAATCTAATCGTTAAAATGTGATCTATATTTGTTATTATAAAGCTTTGGATGAAAAAAAAAAAAAAAAAAAAAAAAGCTCTCTGCGCAGATTCGAACCCGGTGCATTCGGGATGGGAAGAAATTGTCTTACTCACTGCACTATTGCGGATTCGGGAATGACGTTCAAATATTTCAGCATGCTTTTTTTATGGGCGATAAATCGATTGCGGTATTCTAAGTGAGAACGCTGTTTAAATCATATCATTTTGGTGTATCTCGGGCATTTCAAAATTCTTTAAGGGCAATTAAAACTTCTTTAAAGTCCGCGGTAAAGGAGACGTGGCTATCGCCGCAATCACACTGCAACATTTAGCCGTTTTTCTTCTGGATCTAGATATATGTACAAGTTTAGTTTCACCCGCCGGGAAAGTTCGACACGGTCGATTCAATTTCTCTTTTATGTTCATTCCAGTTAATTGAGTATCCGCTTTAAAAGATTCATATGCAGTAAACACGTCGATGATGTAGTCTATGACACTGTATGTGTTCTGTCCAGAATTTGTATTTCTTTCCATTGAATTGCGAACAAGAAAATCGAGGTTACGGCCGTCTCGGAAACTCACTAAGCACACCACTGCAACAGGGGTTTGCTAAGTTCGGAATCCCGGAAATGGCCTCAACGAAATAAACCATTAATGATACGGGAAACACGGTTTAATTCGGGAGACTTACAAATTATTATTGGAATGACTGTGAAGATTTTTTTTTTTTTCTTTTTTCCAACGATTTTTAAGCCAAGTTTGGTATTGACGGACAAAGTATTTCCAGAAAAAATGGCAATGTTAACTCTCTCCATACGAACGGCGAAAGAGACGACGTTAACAGCGTTTCTCCCCAATTACCACCATCAAAATATTACAAGCGGAAGGCTCTTATACCTGAAGAGGTGAATGTTGACAAAGAATACCACAATTCTGACGACGGAAGCTAAAGGTTGGATCATTGAGACACCCACTGGACATCCGAGGGGTCTGTGTAGAGGAGAAGAGAGGACTGGCCGTACTGAGTGAGTTAATGATACGGGAAACACGGCTTAACTCGGGAGACTTACAAATTATTATTGGAATGACTGTGAAGATTTTTTTTTTTTTCTTTTTTCCAACGATTTTTAAGCCAAGTTTGGTATTGACGGACAAAGTATTTCCAGAGAAAATGGCAATGTTAAAGCTTACCACGGACACACAGACAGACTACACACACACACACACACACACACACACACACACACACACAGATAACTGAACACCCGGTTATGAAACCGACTCACTTTGTTTACACAAGTCAGTCAAAAAGGTGGTAGCTCTCAGTGTAGCGACGCGCTCTCCTTGGGTAGAGCAGCCCGAATTTCACACAGAGAAAGCTGTTGTGACAAAAAAGCAAGTTAGTACAATTGTTTTATCAACAGATCAAGAGTAAATAAATAAATAAATAAATAAATAAATAGATCAACAAATACATGAGTGAAAGAAGAGATAATGAATGAATGAATGAATGAATGAATGATTAGTTAAATAAACAGATCGAAAATAACTGACTAAAAAAAAAAAAAAAAAAAAAAAAAAAAAAGGAAATGAATACATGAATAAACGAATGAATAAATAAATCGACAAATAAATCAATAGATAAATGGATAAATGGATGAGTGAAGGGGTGATAAATAAGTGAATGAACGACTGAGCATATGAATAAATAAATCAATCAATAAATCAATAATATAGATAGATAAATAAATGAATAAATGGATGAATGAAGAGTTGAGTGAATGAATGAACGAGCATATGAATAAGTGAATGAACGAATAAATCATTGAATCAATCACTCTGTGAACAAATAAATAAAACAAACACCAAACGAAAGATTCATTTGTAAGAGAAAAAAACATAATAAAAGAAATTGGGGAAAAAAAAAAAAAAAAAAAAAGAGAGGAAAAAAAAGACCCACAACAACAATAAAAAACCAAACAGATATGACTTTATAAAGAATCAACACTGTTTGTGTGTTTGTTTGTTTGTTTTTTCACATAGGAGCTTCGGCCGCACGCTGACTATTGTTATAATGGCTGTAACTGATAAAACACGAACACCATTACCACCACCACCATCACCAACACCACCAACAACAACAACAATTACAAACAATGAAGTCGGAACTACTAAGCCGCTGCTTTCATTTACATAAATACCTTCATGCTAAATATTGAAGAAATCAAAACACTTTCAATTAAGAGAGAGAGAGAAATCGAAATCGAAATCGAAACTTTTTTTATTGAGGGAAAAGGAATAAGCACTTATCGGCCTGTTTTCATCCTACCCTCGTAAAGAAAACGTATAAACTAATCGAGGAAATACAAGAAGACTGAAAAAAGAAGGGGGAAAAAAAACCCCCACTTTGCATGGCAACAACAACAAGAACAATAAATGGCATAGAAAATACACAGTTCCCCACAAAATAACATTGCTTTTGCGTGAAGGACAGAGGGAAGAAGAAGGTAAGAGAGGAAGAGATACGAAGAAGGAAAGAGAGGAAAACAGACAGACAGACAGAGAGAGAGAGAGAGAGAGAGAGAGAGAGAGAGAGAGAGAGAGAGAAGATTTCTTTTATTTATCATTTTAGAAACTGAGATCAAATTGTGGAGTGATGGCCTGGAGGTAACGCGTCCGCCTTGGAAGCGAGAGAATCTGAGCGTGCTGGTTCGAATCACGGCTCAGTCGCCGGTATTTTCTTCTCCTCCACTAAACCTTGAGAGGTGGTCTGGACGCTAGTCATTCGGATGAGACGATAAACCGAGGTTCCGTATGCAGCATGCACTTAGCGTGCGTAAAAGAACCCACGGCAACAAAAGGGTTGTCCCTGGCAAAATTCTGCAAAAAATCCACTTCAGTCGATAATTATGAAAAACAAATAAAACTGCACGCAGGGGGAAAAAAAAAGAAAAAAGAAAGAAAAAAAAAAGGTGGCGCTGTCAATGTAGCGACTCGCTCTACCTGGGAAGAGCATCCCGAATTTCACACAGAGAAATCTGTTGTGATAAAAAAAAGGAAATACAAATACAAATTAACTTTTTGTTTTACACATTTCACTTTTTCTGGTAAGTGTAAAAAAAAAAATCTTGGTGCCTGGCAAGAAACGTTCACACTGAAAATAAAATGATAAAAATAGCGAACGACGGTAAAGAAAGAAAACAAATATAGTGAAACAGAAAATCAATAGCAACTCTAGACATTTATTGAATTTAATGTAAGTGTCGTCACTGAACACAATGGTGATATTTCAATAACTGATCAAAATTCACGAGATAAATTATCAGGGAAAATACAAACAAACTTGCAGCTGTATAAATCAATAGATAGACAAATAGAATATAAAAAGAAATGAATGGATGAACAAATGAATGGATGAAATAAAGGAATAAATGAATAAATGAATGGATAAATCGATAACAGGTTTACCAGTATGGTTCAAGAAGCGACTTTGTGGATGAAAAGAAAAGTCGAAGAGAGAGAGAGAGAGAGAGAGAGAGAGAGAGAGAGAGAGGCGGGGGGACAGAGAGAGAGAGAGAGGCGGGGGGACAGAGAGAGAGAGAGAGAGAGAGAGAGGCGGGGGGGACAGAGAGAGAGAGAGAGAGAGAGAGAGAGAGGCGGGGGGGACAGAGAGAGAGAGAGAGAGAGAGAGAGGCGGGGGGACAGAGAGAGAGAGAGAGAGAGAGAGAGAGAGAGAGAGAGTAAAAAAAAAAATCAACCCTAAAACAAAGGAAACAACATTAAAAAAAAAAAAAATCCCTACCAAGCGCACAAATCATTCACCGGCCGAAGCCTACAAAATCAATGAAGAACAGCAGGGTAAAACAAAGAAAAAAACAATGAAAAGAAAAAAAAAAAGGTAAAAAAAAAAAATTTAAAAAAAAAGAGAAAAAAATGAAAAGTACAGGGAGGTAGGGGGGTTGGAGGTGAGGTGGTGGTGGGGATGGGGCAGTGAGGGGGGGTGGGGGGGGGGGGGGGGCACGGGGCAATAAAACACTCACGCACAACCGCCGCCACAAACAACAACAACACCACATCGATGAGAAATATACAGCACGGGAGCAAACCGGGCTCCAACAACTTTTTTTTTTTTTTTTTTTTGTTTTTTTTTTTTTGTTTAAACAGTAACGGCTCGGCTACCAACCAACCAACCAGTACAGAACAGTACAAGGGGCGTCGGTTGATGTTACATGCTTGCCTGATGTCCCCACAAAACCAACGGGAACGCTAGAAAAAAAACCCCAAAACAAAACATGGTAGCCCACCAGTACTGCTAGTGTAGTACTACTACAACTATATACCGCAACTATATATCGCTAGTAGTGGGTCCATATACTACACAGGTTTTCCAAACGACGCACCCCCCCCCCCCTCCACCCCCCCCCCCCCCCCCAGCCCCCGCTTCCCTCCTCTATGTCTGTCAACAGAGAGCTCGCCTTTCAGACTGGTGCCTCTCATAATGAGTTTGCTCGCTCCGCGCCGCCCTGCGAAGATGGAATCCACACGTGCCATTATTTGGCAGGGACATCTAGTGTGTATATATGTGGGTGCTGGTGTGTGTGTGGGGGGGAGAGGGTGTGGGGGTGGGGGTGGGTGGGTGGGAGGGGATCGCCGGGGGGATGGGGGCATGGGGGGTGTAGTGGGGGTTATATTATGTATGGTACATCTGTGTGTGAGAGAGAGAGAGAGAGAGAGAGAGAGAGAGAGTGTGTGTGTGTGAGTGTGTGTGTTTTAGCGCACATAGGATTGTGTGCATGTATGTATGGAAGGAACACACACACACACACACACACACACACACAATCATATATATATATATATATATATGTATTCCTGGACTTGTTTTCTTTAACATATACATGCACATAATGCATGTCTGTATATATATATATATATATACAAGTTTTCAGTCGCTGCGTTCGGACAAATCCATATACATAACAAACGGTATACATAGCCCAACGCGCTTAGTCAGGCCTTGAGTGACACACACACACACATACACACACACACACACAGACACGTTGATACTGCTTATGCTACCGATTCAGCCGAGTAAGCTACAAAGGATTAAAAGGCTATGCCAGTGTTTAATAAAGGCTAATTTGTGTTTGCACATTAAAATTTTCTTCTGTGTACACATGTCAAATGACCGGTAAAAGGATAAGCCCGCTGCTTCCTTTCTGCAAGGAAGTGTCTGGGTTCGTTCTGATATTCCTTTAATTCACCTGTGTGGGTGCCAGCTGACGCTCGGCTTATATCACAGATTGACATAAGTTTACATTTGGGGCAACAGCAAAGTGAGAGCTATATTATCAATGGTTTATCCAGTCAGTGGGAAATAATTTACAACTTAGTCTTTTGTGAAGGACTGACTCTCAAACTAGGAGGCAAAATTGCACTGGCTCTTAGTGCTGCAGCCTTGTGAGCCAGTAGGCCTTTGGGAACCATCCCAACGCCGACTGTCCTAAAACCCTCTTGGCCGAGAGAGTGGGGATGTAACTTGGGCAAGACACTCTCCACTATAATCAAATTCTAGCTCAAATAGTCGGAACAGCAGTTGCCTCCTTTGCTGTTCTGATGGTCATAGTCACGACTGACTATCATATAATGTGCCAGCTGGATCTGCAGCACAAGCAGCGTTGACTTTGAAGTTATGTACCTTGTGAATGGGACAGAGTTACCACTCTTTACTACCTGTTAATTATATGTGAAATGATTAAAGAGCTCTGTCTGTTTCATTGTATTCAACATTTCTTTTGCTATCATATTATGCTGTTCTTAGTTTTGTAATGGTGTACTGCTTTTTTAGTATTGTTATTTCAAATATTGATATCTTATTATTGCCTTCCTCTAGTTGAGTATTAGATAAACCGTGATGAGTGCATTAGCTGTAAGGTGGTTTTGATGTTTTGGATCTGCTTGTCAGAAAATACCTTTAAAAAAAAGAAAAAAAAAGAAAGAAGTAACTTGTATGCGTTTACCTGTCGTAAAAGAGCGGATAGCATAATTTGTACAATGTAACTCGACAGTGTGGGGAAAATGGCATACAATCAATGCCCCGGTAAATCTGTAAAGTGGTAGCATGATAAGGGAGATCAAGTGCTAACACGAGGGCCCTTCTTTCAACTCTTTCTGGTCGTAGCATCGATGACGAAGGGGTATTATTTTTTAAATTAAATCATATATGTCGTCGCCGTATGCTAGTGCCGAGCATTTAATAATTAAAAAAAAAAAAAAATCATGTCATGTTGAACAATGTGGGGGCTATGATGCTGCTCTGTGGGACGCCCATGTCCAGTTTATGTTTGCGCGAGAGAGCGTTACCCACGCGGACTCCCAGTGTTCTGTTAACTAAAAACTGTTTAATAAAAATACGTACCCTACCACTAACACCCAACTTACTTGATTTGAATAATAATTTGTTGCTCCGTACCGCATTGTAGGCGGCTTTGATATCAAAAAAAGGTAGGAAAAAATAAACTTTTCCTAACTAATACTTTTTTGATATTATTTAAACTAAGTGGTCTGTACAGCACCTACCTCTCCTAAATCGTGCTTGAAAAGGGGGAATGATATATATATATATATATATATATATATATTTTTTTTTTTCTTCTAAAAAGTGCTCTGAACTGTCTTTATTCTTTCAAAAATCTTATCTAAGATGTGGAGTAAGGGAGACGGGGGTGGAAGGAATCTGGGTACTTTCCAGGTTTACCTGGTTTAGGTCTCCCCTTACCTGTGGCATCCCTCCACGCCTTGGGGATTACTCCCTCCACCCAGTATCTGTGATAAAAGGATGGTTTTCTATTTTTACCATACTGTGGGGCAGCCTTCCCAGCATCCTGTAGGAGATGGGGTAGGCACCAGTAGCTTTATTAATGGCTTTTTTTTTCAGTATATTGCTTAGCTCCTGCACGGAAATGGGGGCATTGTGGATTGACTCGTTGTTCACTGGGAGTTCGGAGACAAGACCTTTAGACCTCCTCCTCTGTTGTTCGTGGGAGCTCAGGTGAACCGCTTGACTGGCCTTGGCAAATGTGTGTGTGCCAGAAAATTAGCTTTTTCCTGATGATGATGATGATGATGATGATGATTTGTTTCTTTATTGTCGACTTTAAGTGGGGTGGGGAGGTAGGGGGGGAGGCGTGGGGGGGCTCGGGGGGATGCTGACCATTTGAGGAAGGTTGCATTTTCAGAGCTTTGGAACGTCATTGAATCGCCCGGCTCCAACAAAAACCGGCTGGGGGGGGGGGGGGGGGGGCCCTCTGGGGCATGGTCAGAATGTGGGTTTAAGAGGAAGAGGGATAAAAAGGAAGGGGGGTGAAGAGGGGAAAAAAATAGGGTGGGGAGGGGGAGGGGTGTGGGGGGAAGGGTAAAGGGAAAGAGAGGTAAAGAGGAAGAGGAGTATAGAGGAAGAGAGGTAAAGAGGAAGAGAGGTAAAGAGGAAGAGGAGTATAGAGGAAGAGGGGTAAAGAGGAAGAGGAGTATAGAGGAAGAGGAGTATAGAGAAAGAGGAGTATAGAGGAAGAGGAGTATAGAGGAAGAGGAGTATAGAGGAAGAGGAGTATAGAGGAAGAGAGGTAAAGAGGAAGAGGAGTATAGAGGAAGAGGAGTATAGAGGAAGAGGAGTATAGAGGAAGAGAGGTAAAGAGAAAGAGGAGTATAGAGGAAGAGGAGTATAGAGGAAGAGAGGTAAAGAGGAAGAGGAGTATAGAGGAAGAGAGGTAAAGAGGAAGAGGAGTATAGAGGAAGAGGAGTATAGAGGAAGAGAGGTAAAGAGGAAGAGGAGTATAGAGGAAGAGGGGTAAAGAGGAAGAGGAGTATAGAGGAAGAGAGGTAAAGAGGAAGAGGAGTATAGAGGAAGAGAGGTAAAGAGGAAGAGGAGTATAGAGGAAGAGGAGTATAGAGGAAGAGAGGTATAGAGGAAGAGGAGTATAGAGGAAGAGGAGTATAGAGGAAGAGGGTCAGCCTTCATCGAGGGGTAGGTCTGCTCATCTAATGGGAGGCGAACGAGGAAGAAGAAGAAGAAGAAGAAGAAGAAGAAGAAGAAGTCGATTTTGGCAGCGCTAAGTTTGCTTAGAGTTAAGAATGTTCCAAAAAAAGTATATGGAATTTACCGTGGAGCCGGGAACATTCTCAACGATCAACTTAGCGTAGCTACGTTCGCTCATTCGACCAACCCCTAGTGCTAGGAGCTGTGATATAGGGTTTTTTGGTGGGTTTTTTTTTTTTTTTTTTTTTTTTTCAGTCTTCTCTTTAATCCCGTAACTGTTATTTATAAATCATTACTTCGTGCAATTAACAGTGAATCTTGGATATATTTATGATATTGCAATGTCATTTCATTCAGTTCGTTCCGATTATTTTATTTTATTTTATTTATTTATTTATTTATTTA
>NC_134887.1:5609331-5611831 GCF_041734735.1 Babylonia areolata
AAAAGATATGATAAAATAAAATAAAATTTAAAAAAAGGAAGAAGAAAAAAAAAAATGATGACGACTTGCTGCTTCAAGAGCCCACCTATGATGTTGAACACGTGTCACACGCAGTTCCAGACCTCGTCTTCTTCTTCTTCTTCTCAGTTCGTGGGCTGCAACTCCCACGTTCACTCGTTAAGTACACGAGTGGGCTTTAACGTGTATGACCATCCCCCCCCCCCCAACACCCCTCCAGCCATGTAGGCAGCCATACTCTGTTTTCGGGGGTCGTTGCAGAGACAAACAGACATGGAGTTGACGACCCCCCACCCCCCTCCACGTCCCTTGATACCCCTCCCCTCTCACCCAGTTAGACCAAGATTTTCAACTGGTGGTCTGGGCGCTAGTGTTTCGTAGTGAACACGATATTCCCCCTGATTCCCCGATTTTCTTTGTTTTCTTATTTGAAATGTTCATTAAAAAAAACACACACACCAACACGTACAAGTGTATACATTCATTAAAACCTTAGAAGAGGAGGAAAAAAAAGAATGAGGAGGAGGAGGAGGAGGAGGAAACATCAGCAACAAATGATGATTAGAAAAAGGGGACACATATATATATTTTTTTTAAAGGGGGGTGGGGGGGAGTGGGGGGTTGGATACAGACAGACAGATAAAGATTATGAACATTATCATGCAAATGTCCTTTAGTTTAGTTGTTTTTTTTTTCTTTCTAATACTTTGGTTATAATATGCAATGACTCACATGCAAGAAAAAAAAAAAGAAAAAAAAAAATCAGAACCAGTATACGCCAACAACTGCTGTAATGTGCTCAGAGCAACATCAAAATGAAGTGGGGGGAAAAAAACACCCCATAAAACCGATGGTTCATTTAATGTTTCCGAAGTGCAGTATAAAACCTAAGAACTGTACTGTGTGAATTTTTGTATAGCTGTGATCGATTTAAGCAACATGTTCATATTATATTGTGTCTGTATTTCAACTCAGAAAGCAGAAAAATAATATGGGGCTTTAGAGAGAGTGAGGGAGAGAGCTAGGGGAGAGAGAGGGGGAGCTAGGGGAGACATAGGGAGAGAGAGAGAGAGAGAGGGGGGGAGGGAGGGAGAGAGAGAGGGGGAGGGAGAGAGAGAGAGGGAGGGAGAGAGCGAGGGAGAGAGAGAGAGGGAGAGAGGGGGGATGGAGGGAATGAATGAATGAATGAATGAATCTTTATTTTCCAACTGTGAAGATATTAGCACTTTGGCCGACTTACACATCTGCCGTTGTTCTAAGAGACACACAAACATGTACGCATATAAATGTAGTTATACTGAATACTTAATACATGTATAATGTACGAGTATAACACAGCGTCAAACTGAGAGACACAACATCGCTCACATCTGTACTGAACGGAAGCGAGTAACACACACACGCACACACACGCACACACACATGTGCGCACACACACACACACACACACACACACACACACACCAAGGGAAAACCAACAACAAAACCCTAGCATGAATGCTACACATGAATGATTCAAGTGAAATTAACACAGAAAAGTAACGATAAAATTTTAAACACAGATGTAAGAGACATAAAAGACAGCAAATAAGGCGACGGGTAATAAGGATATGGACAGATAGACACATTATGTGAAAGACAGAGAGAGGGAGAGACAGAGACAGGTAGACAGACAGGCAGACAGACAGAGATGTAAAGATATGTCAGTGTGGGGAAGAAGAAGAAGAAGAAGAAGAAGAAGAAGAGTTGGGTGAGGGTGGTTCACAATTTGTAATACATGTAAGTATACAGAATCGTAGACGTGACCAGACTAGAGTTTGATTTCGTTTGTTTGTGTCCACTGTAAAGAGAAAATCTCTGAAAACAATATTCTATGGCGTGATACGTTATCAACTGATTGACGCATTTCGACATAGTTTATAAGGATTGTCAGTGACAATTTTATACCAGATTTTCGGTCTGGCTTTCGGCACGCATGTACTGTCCAAGTTTCTCTTTGAATGTTGTGGTGGAAAAGGGTTCTTTGAGGTGTTTGGGGATATTGTTCCAGCAGTGCGTGCCGGAATATGCCAAACTCGATTTATAAAGGTCTTATTCTTGGCTTGGGTAAAGTAAGAGTCGCATTTCGGGAGTTAGGGTTGCGAGTTTCATATCAGACAATGGTTTGGTGTAGATAAGTAGGGCATTTACCGAATATAATTTTATGCATAAGTACGTATGCATAAGTAAGGGAGAGAGAGAGGAGGTGGGAGGGAGGGTGGAGGGAGAGAGAGAGGGGGGAGGGAGTGAGCGAGAGAGAGAGGGAGGGAGAGAGAGGGAGGGAGAGAGAGAGAGAGGGAGGGAGAGAGAGAGAGCTAGAAAGAGAGAGAGAAGGAGGGAGAGAGAGAGCTAGAAAAAGAGAGAGAGAGGTGGATAGAGAGCTAGAAAGAGAGAGAGAGGGAGGAAGAGAGAGAGGGAGGGAGAGAGAGAGGGAGAGAGAGGG
>NC_134887.1:5614331-5621831 GCF_041734735.1 Babylonia areolata
GGGAGACACAGAGAGAGAGAGAGAGAGAGAGAGAGAGAGAGAGAGAGAAACAGAGACAGAGAGAGACAGAGACAGAGAGAGAGACGGAGACAGAGACAGAGACATGGAGACAGAGAGACAGACACACACACACACACACACACACACACACACACACACACACAGACAGGGAGACAGAGAGAGAAACAGAGAGAGAGAGAAAAACAGAGACAGAGAGAGAGAAACAGAGACAGAGAGAGACACACACACACAGGGAGACAGAGACAGACAGACAGACACACACACACACACACACACACACACACACACACACACACACACACACACAGAGAAACAGAGACACAGAGAGAGAGAGAAGGAGGGGACATGGCGTGTCAGCAGAAAGGAGAGAGGGCAGGTAGACAAACAGAGGGAAACGGGGATGTAAAAGGGGAATAAATAGACAGAGGGTGTATCAAAATAGATGCCCCGTTGAATACAAAGGCTCTGACAGAGGGCGTTGGTGAGTCTCCAACGTTTGATATCCGTAATACTGTAAGTCAGTGCGTTTAACCCTTTAGCGGGCACTCCCGGAAGACCACAGCCGAAACGCTAGGAAGCATTTCTCTCTGATTTATGTGCGAGAATGCGAGAGGGTTAAACGAACGCTCATGCTGCTTCACGTTAGTCCATAAATTAACCTCCACAGTTCTGAGGGGTACAAACGGAATCACAACAGAAAACTCCAGTCAATAGATTAGAATCACAATGCAGTGGAAGTATGGAGTGTTTCAACCCGGGGGCAACACGGCAAGGCATCGGAATGAATACAATACAATACAATGCAATACAATACAATACAATACAATACAATACAATACAATGCAAAGGCGGACGGGTGAGGAATTTAATTTCGCTGTCTATAGCATGCGTTTAGCGTAATTATTATTATTTTTTTCTATTACGTATGAATTCCTCTTACTTTTTTTTTTTTTTTAACATTATAGTTATTATTTATTTACTTATTTATTTGTGTAAGCTTATCTATTATTTATTCACCTTTTTTTTTTTCCTCAAGGCCTGACTAAGCGCGTTGGGTTACGCTGCTGGTCAGGCATCTGCTTGGTAGATGTGGTGTAGCGTATATGGATATGTCCGAACGCAGTGACGCCTCCTTGAGCTACTGAAACTGAAACTGAAACTCCTCTTACTAGCAATAACAAAGTATTCGTTATTCGGTATTTATGGTTTTAGCAGATGTGATGAAACGATGGTAATAAAACAAGAGAGGCAGGGCCTTCAAGACTCACTTGTGATACACTTTAAAAAAAACACAACAACCAAGCTTTTTATGTATTGAGTATAATTTCAAAATGTAATGTTTAAGATGAGAAAGATCAGTTTACAGCAAATTAACTCCCCCCTAGCATTACAGAGTAATTTCCCTTTTTTACTCCCTGCACCAAAACGTTTGCAAAATAAATAAAACTTCCATGCTTAGCAAAAGAAGTTCCTGTTTGAACAAAAAATGATAATAATGACTGCTCTAGCTGTTGGATCAGAATATCAGATCAAAGTGCCAAGTTTAGATAATACAAAAAATATAAATATAACAGTAAATTCAGTTTGCATATAATTAGGCTTCATTCTTTTTTCTTTTCTTTTTTTTGTGCCCATCCCAGAGGCGCAATATTGTTTTAAACAAGATGACTGGAAAGAACTGAATTTTTCCTATTTTTATGCCAAATTTGGTGTCAACTGACAAAGTAGTTGCAGAGAAAATGTCAATGTTAAAGTTTACCACGGACACACGGACACACAGACACACACAGACAACCGAACACCGGGTTAAAACATAGACTCACTTTGTTTACACAAGTGAGTCAATAAAAGAACAGCAGTGGGTGATGCTTGTTCAGTGTACGTCGGACAGTACTGTAACTCTGTGGGCTTCCATTCACTGTGACCATTCACACACAGCGCATACTTCAAGAGGAAGGTGGCACAAGACGCTCATCTCATCTGCCAAGACAGTGTCTGTGGGGGACTGGGTTCGATTCCCGTTTTTTTTGGTTTTTTTGTTGTTGTTGTTGTTGTTGTTGTTGTTGTTCCCCCCCCCCCCCGCGCCCTTTCTCCCACGTTTTGACTGGAAAATCAAACTGAGCCTACGGATGAGACGATCAACCGAGGTCCCGTGTGCAGCACGCATTTGGCGCACTGGAAAAGAACCCATGGCAACGAGAGCGTGGTCCTCTGGCAAAAAAAAAAAAAAAAAAAAAAGTCTGTAGAAACAAAATCCACTCTGATAGGTACACAAATACAAAGTCGTGCGCTCAAGGCCTGACTAAACGTGTTGGATTATGCTGCTGGTCAGGCATCTATCTGCCTCGCAGATGTCGTTATAGCGAAGGTAGTGACGCCTCTTTGAGAAACTGAAACTGAAAACTGAAACTGAAGCACATACCTCAAGCAGACATTATAAATCTTCATTTCCTTCTCTGCCTACGCTGTCACACAGTCGGTCTGCATCCGATGACATGTAGAGGTGTCTTCTCCAGATCTGGGGATCCGGACAGGTTCAGAGATGTAGTTGATCACTCTCTAAGGACACTTCCGAGCACAGCTGATCACTCTCTAAGGACACTTCCGAGCACAGCTGATCACTCTCTAAGGACACTTCCGAGCACAGCTGATCACTCTCTAAGGACACTTCCGAGCACTGTTGATCACTCTCTAAGGACACTTCCGAGCACAGCTGATCACTCTCTAACTATACTTCCGAGCACTGTTGATCACTCTGTAAGGACACTTCTGAGCACAGCTGATCACTAAGGACACTTCCGAGCACTGTTGATCACTCTCTAAGGACGGTTCCGAGCACAGCTGATCACTCTCTAAGGATACTTCCGAACACTGTTGATCACTCTCTAAGGACACTTCCGAGCACTGTTGATCACTCTCTAAGGACACTTCCGACCACAGTTGATCACTCTCTAACCACACTTCCGAGCACTGTTGATCACTCTCTAAGGACACTTCCGAGCACAGCTGATCACTCTCTTACTACACTTCCGAGCACTGTTGATCACTCTCTAACCACACTTCCGAGCACTGTTGATCACTCTCTAAGGACACTTCCGAGCACAGCTGATCACTCTCTAAGGACACTTCCGAGCTCAGCTGATCACTCTCTAAGGACACTTCCGAGCACAGCTGATCACTCTCTAAGGACACTTCCGAGCACTGTTGATCACTCTCTAAGGATACTTCCGACCACAGTTGATCACTCTCTAACCACACTTCCGAGCACTGTTGATCACTCTCTAACTACACTTCCGAGCACTGTTGATCACTCTCTAAGGACACTTCCGAGCACAGCTGATCACTCTCTAAGGACACTTCCGAGCACAGCTGATCACTCTCTAAGGACACTTCCGAGCACAGCTGATCACTCTCTAAGGACACTTCCGAGCACTGTTGATCACTCTCTAACTACACTTCCGAGCACTGTTGATCACTCTCTAAGGACACTTCCGAGCACAGCTGATCACTCTCTAAGGACACTTCCGAGCACAGTTGATCACTCTCTAAGGACACTTCCGAGCACAGCTGATCACTCTCTAAGGACACTTCCGAGCACAGTTGATCACTCTCTAAGGACACTTCCGAGCACAGCTGATCACTCTCTAAGGACACTTCCGAGCACAGCTGATCACTCTCTAAGGACACTTCCGAGCACTGTTGATCACTCTCTAAGGACACTTCCGAGCACAGCTGATCACTCTCTAACTACACTTCCGAGCACAGCTGTGACCACTCTCTAAGGACACTTCCGAGCACAGTTGATCACTCTCTAAGGACACTTCCGAGCACTGTTGATCACTCTCTAACTACACTTCCGAGCACACCTGATCACTCTCTAAGGACACTTCCGAGCACAGTTGATCACTCTCTAAGGACACTTCCGAGCACAGCTGATCACTCTCTAACTACACTTCCGAGCACAGCTGATCACTCTCTAAGGACACTTCCGAGCACTGTTGATCACTCTCTAAGGACACTTCCGAGCACTGTTGATCACTCTCTAAGGACACTTCCGAGCACAGCTGATCACTCTCTAAAGACACTTCCGAGCACTGTTCATCACTCTCTAAGGACACTTCCGAGCACACCTGATCACTCTCTAACTACACTTCCGAGCACTGTTGATCACTCTCTAAGGACACTTCCGAGCACAGCTGATCACTCTGTAAAGACACTTCCGAGCACTGTTGATCACTCTCTAAGGACACTTCCGAGCACTGTTGATCACTCTGTAAGGACACTTCTGAGCACAGCTGATCACTCTCTAAGGACACTTCCGAACACTGTTGATCACTCTCTAAGGACACTTCCGAGCACAGTTGATCACTCTCTAAGGACACTTCCGAGCACTGTTGATCACTCTCTAAGGACACTTCCGAGCACAGTTGATCACTCTCTAAGGACACTTCCGAGCACTGTTGATCACTCTCTAAGGACACTTCCGAGCACAGCTGATCACTCTCTAACTACACTTCCGAGCACAGCTGATCACTCTCTAACTACACTTCCGAGCACAGCTGATCACTCTCTAACTACACTTCCGAGCACACCTGATCACTCTCTAACTACACTTCCGAGCACACCTGATCACTCTCTAACTACACTTCCGAGTACTCGATCGCCTTAAAGGCGTTGACTTACATTGCTGGTCAGGCATCTGCTTAGCAGATGTGGTTTAGCGTATATGGATTTGTCAGACGGGCGCAAAAACTGAGTGGTTAAAGCGTTGGACTTTCAATCTTGGACATACTCTTCCCAGGAAGAAAAACAAACAAACAAACAAACAAACAAACAAACAAACTTTCACAGATTGTCAGACATTCCGACGGTCGCAACAGCCGAGTTGTGTAAGCGTTGGACTTTTAATCTGAGGGTTCCGGGTTCGAATCTCGGTGACGGCGCCTGGTGCGTAAAGAGTGCAGATTTTTCCGATCTCCCATGTCAACATGTGTGCAGACCTGCTTGTGCCTGAACCCCCTTCTTGTGTATGCACAAGCAGAAGATCAAATACGCACGTTAAAGATCCTGTGCTCCAAGTCAGCGTTCGGTGGGTTATAGAAACAAGAACATACCCAGTATGCACACCTCAGAAAACGGAATATGGCTGCCTACATGGCAGGGTAAAAAACGATCATACACGTAAAAGCCCACACGTGTACATATACGAGTGAACGTGGGAGTTGTGTTGTGCTGTACTGTGTTGTGTTGTGTTGTGTTGTGTTGTGCTGTGCTGTGCTGTGTTGTGCTGTGCTGTGCTGTGTTGTGCTGTGCTGTGCTGTGCTGTGCTGTGCTGTGCTGTGTTGTGCTGTGCTGTGCTGTGCTGTGCTGTGCTGTGCTGTGCTGTGTTGTGCTGTGCTGTGCTGTGTTGTGCTGTGCTGTTGTGCTGTGCTGTGCTGTGCTGTGCTGTGCTGTGCCGTGCTGTGCTGTGCTGTGCTGTGTTGTGTTGTGTTGTGTTGAGTTGTGTTGTGCTGTGCTGTACTGTGTTGTGTTGTGCTGTGCTGTGCTGTGCTGTGCCGTGCTGTGCTGTGCTGTGCTGTGCTGTGTTGTGTTGTTCTGTGCTGTGCTGTGTTGTGCTGTGTTGTGCTGTACTGTGTTGTTCTGTGCGGTGTTGTTCTGTGCTGTGTTGTGTTGTGTTGTGTTGTTCTGTGCTGTGCTGTGCTGTGCTGTGTTGTGTTGTTCTGTGCTGTGATGTGTTGTGTTAATCTGTGCTGTGCTGTGTTGTTCTGTGCTGTGCTGTGCTGTGCTGTGCTGTGCTGTGTTGTGTTGTTCTGTGCTGTGCTGTGCTGTGTTGTTCTGTGCTGTGCTGTGTTGTGTTGTTCTGTGCTGTGATGTGTTGTGTTGTGTTGTTCTGTGCTGTGCTGTGTTGTGTTGTGTTGTTCTGTGCTGTGCTGTGTTGTGTTGTGTTGTGCTGTGCTGTGTTGTGCTGTGTTGTGTTGTGCTGTGCTGTGCTGTGTTGTGCTTGTTGTGCTGTGTTGTGTTGTGTTGTGCTATGTTGTGTTGTTCTGTGTTGTGATGTGTTGTGCTGTGCTGTGCTGTGTTGTGCTATGTTGTGTTGTTCTGTGTTGTGATGTGTTGTGCTGTGCTGTGCTGTGTTGTGCTTGTTGTGCTGTGCTGTGCTGTGTTGTGCTATGTTGTGTTGTTCTGTGTTGTTCTGTGTTGTGCTGTGCTGTGCTGTGTTGTGCTTGTTGTGCTGTGTTGTGTTGTGTTGTGCTATGTTGTGCTGTGCTGTGTTGTGTTGTTCTGTGTTGTGATGTGTTGTGTTGTTCTGTGTTGTGCTGTGTTGTTCTGTGCTGTGTTGTGCTATGTTGTGCTGTGCTGTGTTGTGTTGTTCTGTGTTGTGATGTGTTGTGTTGTTCTGTGCTGTGCTGTGTTGTTCTGTGCTGTGTTGTGCTGTTCTGTGCTGTGCTGTGTTGTGTTGTGTTGTGTTGTTCTGTGCTGTGCTGTGCTGTGTTGTGTTGTGTTGTTCTGTGCTGTGTTGTGTTGTGTTGTTCTGTGCTGTGCTGTGTTGTGCTGTGCTGTGCTGTACTGTGCTGTGCTGTGCTATGTTATTTTTTGTCTCAAAAGAATTCTCTGTGTAAAATTCGGGTTGCTCTCCTCTGAGAGACAGCGTCTCCACAGCACAGCGCCAGTCATTCGTTTTATTTTATTTTATTTTATTTATTTATAGCTTTCTCGTTTTCTTTCTGTTTGCAAATGAAGTAGCTTTAACCACCAATGTGGATTTCCATTTAAAAAATGAATTAGTTTGAACTGAACTCCTTGAAAAGTGAAAAGTGTTTGCACTGATCTCTTGGGTTTGATTGACTCTGGGATGATAGATGGCTTTAAACAGGATTGGGCAAGCAAACTCAACGGAAGTAATCGTTATGAAACATATAGGTCATTCAAATCCTTATTACAACCTGAAAAATACTTATCTCATCTTACCATCAGTAAATTTAGATCGGCTTTCATTAAGTTCCGTTTTGGTATAAATGAACTAAAAGTAAATCAGCGTTATCGTGATGTTTTGAAAAACTGCCCATGTGGAGGTAGAATAGAGAACGAACTACATGTACTAACAGCCTGTCCATTATATGATGATATTAGAAGGAAATATTTGCTCAAGCATTTGCAAAATGTTAGAAATCTTTCATTATCATTTCTGCTGCAAAACGAAAGTTGTAATGTGACCAGAGATGTTGCAATGTTTGTTTTTTTATGCATTAAGACTGAGAGAAGAGCACTTTCAGCCCCAAACAGAAATATCAGCCTTGTGCTTTTCATTTAGTTTACTTGTTCTCAGTGAGCTCACTATGTATTAAGTGGATTGTTTTCGTTCTTCCTATTTTATTTTAGTTAAGCTGTGTGTGCAACACGTGCACCCAAAATGTATACAGGTCGGTGACCTTACATTAAAATTCTTGCGTTCTTGCGATTGACTCTGGGAACATAAAT
>NC_134887.1:5641831-5646831 GCF_041734735.1 Babylonia areolata
TGCTGTTTACATCATTAATTTTACGTAATCAGCGGTGACGTAATTTTCAATATCGAAAAACGTAATATTATCCACAGGTATATGGATTTTTTTTTATTTTATTTTTTTCATGTCTAAGTCCTTGTGTGCATTTTTTTTCCCCCGCTAGTATGCATTATTGTTTTATATACATTGTTGAGAGTGGCGGAAAGAACTTGGCTTTTGTGCAAATCGTACATCACGGACACGGCGTGGTTTTAGCGACCTCCGCTCACAGCCGACGAAGGGATTTCCTGCCACTGTTCTAAAAATAGAGCGATAACGCGATTAGATAGTTTTTTGTATGCATAATACGATTTTTTTTTTAAATTTATTTTTAAAAAAATAAAGTTTACTGAAATACCACATCTGATTGAAAGAACAAGGGAGCTAGCTGCCAATGCCTTGCCTTGGCACAGACACAACGCGCACGTCAGGTCTTCGCGACCCTCGTGCTGAAAGATACATGATAAATGAATGAATAAATAAATCAATTAATTGATAATGATAGTGTTAATAGAGTATAGCTTGGCTATGAGCTTTAATTTATTATAAGAGATTAAAGAATTAGCACATCCTAGGCTCACAGCGCCAAGTTTGTAAACAAGGTACAGTTTCAGTAGCTCAAGGAGGCGTCACTGCGTTCGGGACAAATCCATATACGCTACACCACATCTGCCAAGCAGATTCCTGACCTGCAGCTTTTGGTGGTAAAGGGCTGTGGTTTAGGGGATGGATTGAATTTGGATAAAAGAATAGTAACATTAAAGGGAATAATTTGGATTAATCAAGGATCAATATCCTGTCGTAAGGATATTTTGAAGGATCTTAATCCTGTCGGCGACGCCACGCAATTTTGTAGCCGTGTACCAAGTGGTTATTCAAGGGTACGGTACAAAGAATTAACTAAATGATGATTGACTGGCGTTTATATGTATTTGACTGTGCTTTCATATCTGTGAAACTGCATGTTTGGTGCATATCTGTTATGCATGTGTGGGTGTATATGTGAATGTGTCTTCATGTTTTACATCTATTTGCTTATTTATCATCATTGTTATTTATTTATTTTTACATTATAGTTATTATTTATTTATTTATTTGTGTAAGCTTATCTATTATTTATTCACCTTTTTTTTTTTCTCAAGGCCTGACTAAGCGCGTTGGGTTACGCCGCTGGTCAGGCATCTGCTTGGCAGATGTGGTGTAGCGTATATGGATTTGTCCGGACGCAGTGACGCCTCCTTGAGCTACTGAAACTGTAACTGACTGAAATCAAACACGCTTCTGCTTTAAGGGTGTGTGTAAGCATAACAAATATAACATTACAGTAAACGATAAAGATAGGTACACTGATATTTAGTGCAGGGAAAGATAAGTACAAGGCAACAGTGATTGAGCTTTGAGCTTATATTACATGCGGAGTGATGGCCTCCGCCTAGCAAGCGAGAGAATCTGAGCGCCCTGGTTCGAATCACGGCTCAGCCGCCGATGTTTTCTCCCCCTCCACTAGTTCTCGAATGGTGGTCTGGACGCTAGTCATTCGGATGAGACGATAAACCGAGGTCCCGTGTGCAGCATGCACTTAGCGCACGTAAAAGAACCCAGGGCAACAAAGGGGTTGTTCCTGGCAAAAAATTCTGTAGAAAAATCCACTTCGATAAGAAAAACAAATAAAACTGCACGCGGGAAAAAGAAAAAGAAAGAAAGAAAGAAAGAAAAAAAAGAAAAAAGAAGGTGGCGCTGTAGTGTAGCAACGCGCTCTCCCTGGGGATAGCAGCCCGAATTTCACACAGAGAAATCTGTTATGATAAAATGAAATACAAATACAAATCCAGAAGGTTGTGATTTCGACTCCCTGGTATTAAAAAAAACAACAACAACAAAACAACAACCCCAAAACAACAACAACAACAACAAACAAGAACAACAAACAACAACAACAACAACAACAACAACAACAAAAACAAAACAAAACAAACAAAAAAACAACAACAACAAAACAACAGAAAAAAGAAAAGAAAAGAAAAGAAAAGAAACACACACACACACACACACACACACACAACAAAAAAAACCCACACTGCCCATCTCAGCGTGTCGTTTCCATGGTGTCAGTGAGGTGTTGGAGTAACTTCCCTTTTTCTTTTTTTTTCTTTTCTTTCTTTCTTTCTTTTTTTTTTGTCCTCACCTGTCACAGTCGGCCGTATTACATAATTATTGTCACCCGGGTTGGATGTCGACATTAAACGGCTTGTGAAATACCCCCCCGAAAACGGAGTATGGCTGCCTACACGGCGGGGTTAAAAAGCAGCCAACCAACAAACAACGACAACAAAACAACCGTCAAACACGTAAAAGCCAAATCATTCATACGAGTGAACGTGGGAGTTGTAGCCCACGAACATAGAGGAAGAAACATGAAATCAATGTTTTAAAATGAATAAATAGATAGATAAGATTGATAAACCTGATGGACAGACAAAATATATTTGTCTTTTAAATTCGTATGTACATAATGTTTTTTTTCGAAGATTAATATCCACTATCACTTTGCATCTCTACCATGTAATAATATTATACTAGTAGCCAGAGAAAAGTTTCTGTTCTCTAATTACGGACAATGAATTATTGAATCTTGAACAACTTGGTCGGAATTGTCACACCCGCCCCTGCACATTCACACACACACACACACACACACACACACACACACACACAGATTGGCGCGTACACACACAGACACACACACACACACACACACACACACACACACACACACACACACACACACACACACACACACACACACACACAGAGAAATAACCAACCAGGACACCACTGACGGTAGAGTCAAGCGACTGTTGCAGTCACATAGAAATGAAAGCTACTTTTGACTAAGATGCTTCAAAACCTTCTCTAATGCTCTCTCAATACGCCGTGTCAGATAAAAGAGGAGTGGGTGTGGGGGGTGTTAACTGCTGGAGGAAGGGGGACGAGTAAGTGGGGGGTGGGGGGGGGGGGTGGGCTGGAGGACGAAAAGGGGAGGGGGAGGGGGAAGAGGGGGGGGGGGGGAGGGGGGTAGAGGTTGTACGGAAAAGTCGTCATCTTCCTCCTTGGCTTCCAGGGTTATTCACCACCACTGCTAGCTGCCTTTTAATCGTTGCCATGACTGCGATCATAACTTTTTGGCGTGAAGATGATGGCCCGACACTGATGGCTTTATTGCCTTCGCTGACTTCCGCTTCAGATGGGGAGGGAGTGGGGGTGGGGGGGAGGGGGAGGGGGAAGGGGCTGAGGGGATTGGGGTAGGGGGCTGGGGGGGGGGGGGTGGGGATGGGGGGGGGGGCGTGGCCTGAAAGGTTGTCGGTTTCTTGTCAATGGTGTGAAGAGAACTTGAGACGTGATCGTCAGTGTTTCCGATGCCTACCACCCCCTCCCCTCCAACCCTCCACCCCGTACACCCACCCACCCCCCCCTCCAACCCTCCACCCCCTACACCCACCCCTCCGCCCCCCCCCCCCCCCACCCACCCCCGGCCTCCCTCCCTCACACAATAATAATCAACGTTCATCTGACTCTTTGCCTTGATCTCACTGTACAAGAAAGAAGAATAGCAACAACAACAAAAAAGAAGAAGAAGAAGAAGACGAATTTAAAAAAAAAAAGAAAAAGAAAAAAAGAAAAGAAAATGAAGATGAATATAGAAAAAAAAGAAAAGAAAAAAGAAAATGAAGATGAATATGGAAGAAAAAGAAAAAAAAAAGAAAATGAAGATGAATATAGAAAAAAAAAAGAAAAAAAAGAAAAGAAAATGAAGATGAATATGGAAAAAAAAGAAAAAAAAGAAAATGAAATATAGAAAAAAAAAGAAAAGAAAAAAGAAAATGAAGATGAATATAGAAAAAAAAAAAAAAAAAAAGAAAATGAAGATGAATATAGAAAAAAAAAGAAAATGAAGATGAATATGGAAAAAAAAGAAAAAAAAAAAGAAAATGAAGATGAATATGGAAAAAAAAAGAAAAAAAGAAAAGAAAATGAAGATGAATATGGAAAAAAAAAAGAAAAAAGAAAAAGAAAATGAAGATGAATCTGGAAAGAAAAAAGAAGAAGAAAAAAAAGAAAAAAAAAGAAGAAAAAAAAAAGAAAATCATGAAAACGATCACTAGTGAAAATCGCGTCAGTGCTTGCGTGAACTCCGAAGTGAAATGACGCACTGAGTGCCAAGACTTCGTCACCTGGAAGGAGCGCTGACACCAAGCTATGTCAAGAGAGACGACCATGACGATCAAACAGTCAGCACGGCGAGCCGGTGGAGGAGGAGGGGGGGGGGGAGATTTCCGGGAGAAACAACAAACAAACAACAAACAACAAACAAACAACAAACAAACAACAATCCCAATGTTGTTTTTTTTTGCCTAGGAAAAAAACAAAACAAAACAAAAACACCTACCTGCTCCCCGTAGATTGTTTTACTCTCCGGTGGATTGTTTTCCTAGGAGCAAAACACTCCCCTTGGATTGTTCTACTCCCCATGGATTATTTTCCTATGGGCAAAACACTCCCCGTGGATTGTTTTTTTTTGGGGGGAGCAAAATACTCCCCTGAGATTGTTTTACTCTCCGGTGGATTGTTTTCCTGGGGGCAAAATACTCCTCGTGGATGGTTTTACTCCCTACGGATTGTTTTTCTAGGGACAAAATACTCCCCTTAGATTGTTTCACTCCCGGTGGATTGTTTTCCTGGGGGCAAAATACTCCCCTTAGATTGCTTCACTCCCGGTGGATTGTTTTCCTGGGGGCAAAATACTCCCCGTGGATTGTTTTCCTAGGAGCAAAATACTCCCCTGAGATTGTTTTACTCTCCGTGTATTGCTTTCCAGTGGGCAAAATACTCCTCGATAAATAACAATCCCAATGGGGTTTTTTGCCAGGGAAAACAACACCTACTCCCCGTGGCTTGTTTTCCTAGGAGCAAAATAC
>NC_134887.1:5651831-5654331 GCF_041734735.1 Babylonia areolata
ATGAAGAGTGTGAAGAGTGTAAGACGACAGTGGTGAAGAAAAGGGAGGGGGGGGGGGGTTGGCGGGAGGGGGGGCTTGGGGGGCCGGAGAACACAGGGGGCAGGAGGGTAGGAGCTGGGGGGGTGGGGGTGGGGGTGGGGGTTGGCGGGAGGGGGGGGGGCTTGGGGGGGGCCGGGGGACACAGGGGGCAGGAGGGTAGGAGCTGGGGGGGGGGTGGGGGTGGGGGTGTAGGGAGTGAAGCCAAGACTTTAAACTGTTCCAAAGGTCTTTGATGGGGCTGCAAGAAAGCTGCTGTTACTACAACCGTTACTGTAATAAACCCCACCCCCCCTGTGAAGCAGCAACACAGGACGGCAGAAGCGGATCAAGGATAACAGGGAGAACGGAGTTAAGATGTACAATGATGGTTACCGCAACTGACATTGAAATTTTACAACCACCACAAAAATCTGTGTTTTAGACACACACACACACACACACACACACACACACACACACACACACACACACACACACACACACACACACACACACACACACACACACACACACTTTCATCTGGAGGTTTCCATTGTTGATGTCAACCCAAAAATGAAGGTTTCAAGCTAAAATATTGTTTTTTTTTTTGTTTTTTTTTTTTCCTAAACCCACTTCTGACAGAACCCTGCTCCCTTACTACTGATGTACCTCGTAGCATGTAATAATCATCAGGAGAACCAGAATCACTTCAGCTGATCAACAACAACATTACTGTCGTTTTCTATCACGTTTTCGTAGTTGCTATTGTCGACATTGTGCGGAAAATCAAACAAAAATCTATTCACTTCTTCTGTACTGTACGTTCTGGCAGCCATGTTGACACGTTCAACAGCTTTTCGCTTCATAATTAGCAAAAATCCGCGCATCAAAATGGAGCCAAAACTTGCCAGGAAATTGCTTCCAACACTCATCAAGGCAGTCGCCACTGATTTGCAAGGGAGGTAAGCACATGCAACACACACACACACACACACACACACACACACACACACACACAAGGTAATCCACGGCTCGTGTGTTCTATACATACCATACATCCCCATCTGAAGCCGACTGGGGGCTTTCACATGTGCTTCCCAACAAACTGACAGAGAATAATCTACCACTGGATAACGTGCACAAGGAAAGCCTTTCTAGTTACAACCCCGTGCCTTTTTTTTTTTTTTTTTTTTTTTTTACTCCTGCCACAGCTGTGCGAGCGCGCGCGCGCGCGCTCACACACACACACACACACACACACACACACACACGCATGCACGCAAACACACACACACACACACGACTGTCCAGAAAGATTAATTCATTCCTCGATACATTTGACGTTTCTGGCATGGATAAGCTTCTTCTTGTTCTTCTTCTTCTGGTTCTGGTTCTTCTTCTTTTGGTTCTTCTGGTTCCGGTTCTTCTTCTGGTTCTGGTTCTTCTTCTGGTTCCTCTTCTTCTGGTTCTTTTTCTTGTTCTTTTTCTGGTTCTTCTTCTACTGCTTCTTCTTCTTGTTCTTCTTCTGGTTATTGTTCTTGTTCTTATTTTCTCCTTCTTCTCCGCCTCCTCCTCCTTCTTCTTCTCCTTCTCCTCCTCTTCTTCCTCCTGTGGTGAGTAGTGGGCATTTTTTTTTTTATCATGAGTTGTGTGGGAGTTGGAGAATGTGTGTATATATACACATACGCGTATCTGTGTACTGTTTTTTTTTTGTTTTTTTTTTTGTTTTTTCGTGCATGTTTTGTGTACGTGCGTGCAATGCGTATGAGAGGGTGTGCTAGATGGCGTTGGCGGTGATGATAGATTCAGTGTAGTGATGTTGATAGATTTGGAGGGGTTGGGGGGAAGGAGAGGGGGGGGGTGGGGGGGGAAGGGGGGCGTGGAGGAGGTGGTATGCTGTGGTGTGGTGTGGAATAGCCTTGCATTGTATGGTATGGTATGGTGTGTGGTATGGTGTGGTGTGCTATGCTGGTATTGTGGTGTGGTGTGGTGTGGTATGGTGTGGTGTGGTGTGGTATGGTGTGGTGTGGTGTGGTGTGGTGTGTTGTCGTATGGTGTGGTGTGGTGTGGTGTGGGGTGGGGTGTTGTCGTATGGTGTGGTGTGGTGTGGTGAGGTGAGGTGTGTTGTCGTATGGTGTGGTGTGTTGTCGTATCGTATGGTGTGTTGTGTTGTCGTATGGTGTGGTGTGGTGTGGTGTGTTGTCGTATGGTGTGGTGTGGTGTGGTGTGGTGTGTTGTCGTATGGTGTGGTGTGGTGTGTTGTCGTATGGTGTGGTGTGGTGTGGTGTGTTGTCGTATGGTGTGGTGTGGTGTGGTGTGGTGTGTTGTCGTATGGTGTGGTGTGGTGTGGTGTGGTGTGTTGTCGTATGGTGTGGTGTGGTGTGGTGTGTTGTCGTATGGTGTGGTGTGGTGTGGTGTGTTGTGTTGTCGTATGGTGTGGTGTGTTGTCGTATGGTGTGGTGTGGTGTGGTGTGGTGTGGTG
>NC_134887.1:5681831-5686831 GCF_041734735.1 Babylonia areolata
CAGTGCCAGACATGGACCCTGACAAAAAGTCTGGAACGCAAAATAACCACTTGCGAGATGCGATGTCTGAGGAGAGCCGTCAACAAGACCAGACGGGACATGATCAGAAACACCAGGATCAGAGAAATGGTGGGAACAACACCTGTCCTCCACCATATCCAAAGGCAAACGATCAGATGGTTTGGACATCTAACACGTATGGTACCTCACCAGATGGCCAGTAAAGCATACAACAAAAGGATATCAGGATACAAGGCAAGAGGAAGACCAAGGAAGACCTGGATTGACGGTGTGAAAGAAACCCTGAAGACCCACAACATTCCACCCAACGAGGCCTTCCAGCTTGCCAGGGCCCGTCAGCTCTTTCTCCCCTCGACGCCCTAGATGGTACAAGAGGACGGATAAAGTATAAGTAAGTATAAGTACATAAAAAACTTGTTTTTTTTTTTTTTTTAAGTGTATCACAAATGAGTCTTGAAGGCCTTGCCTCTCTTGTTCATACAAGTAATAACATTTCAGGCACTGTCTATTCTTCCAATCTGTCCTTGCAACAGTTACAATAGTACACATACATTTAATGGAGAGGAGAGAAAGGGAGAAGAAGAAGAAGAAAAGCCGTGCAGAAGGACAAATATGATGAAGAACACACACACACACACACACACACACACACACACACACACACACACACACACACACACACACACAGATTGACAGATGGATAGTAGAGTGAGAGAGAGAGAGAGAGAGAGAAAGGAGGGTGGAAAGAGAGAGAGAAAGGAGGGGGAAAGAGAGAGAGAGGGAGAGAGAGACAGAGAGGGAGAAACACACACACACACACACACACACACACACACACACACACACACACACACACACAGATTGACAGATGGATAGTAGAGAGAGAGAGAGAGAGAGAGAGAGAAAGGAGGGTGGAAAGAGAGAGAAAGAGAGAGAGAAAGGAGGGGGAAAGAGAGAGAGAGGGAGAGAGAGACAGAGAGGGAGAAACACATACACACGCACACACACACACACACACACACACACACACACACACACAGATTGACAGATGGATAGTAGAGTGAGAGAGAGAGAGAGAGAGAAAGAGAGAGAGAAAGGAGGGTGGAAAGAGAGAGAGAAAGGAGGGGGAAAGAGAGAGAGAGGGAGAGAGAGACAGAGAGGGAGAAACACACACACACACACACACACACACACACACACACACACACACACACACACACACAGATTGACAGATGGATAGTAGAGTGAGAGAGAGAGAGAGAGAGAGAAAGGAGGGTGGAAAGAGAGAGAAAGAGAGAGAGAAAGGAGGGGGAAAGAGAGAGAGAGGGAGAGAGAGACAGAGAGGGAGAAACACACACACACACACACACACACACACACACACACACACACACACACACACACACACACACACACACACACACACACACACACACACACACACACACACACAGACTTCAGGAGCATAGATTGGAACGCATTTGGTAAAAAGGCTGTTTGAAAAGAGAGTCCCCCCCTCCCCCACCCCCCACCCCCACCACCACCCCCGCCCGCCCCCCGCCCCCCGCCCCCCGCCCCCCGCCTCCCTGCGCCCCTCACATCAGCATTTCCAGAAGAGTAGTTTCATGGTGTGTGTCGGCCAGGAAAAGAACTCCTGAGTTCCAGCCCATTTTACACAGCGGATGAACTGAACACCCTTGCCCTGCCGTGTTTCTATTACGTGTTAAACTGTTTTTCCTGTTCCTTCAGCACAGCAGCGGAGCCTTCGTGAACTTCAAAGAAAATAGTCGCTATCCGAAGAAAAGGGGGTTCTTCTTTCCGTTACACGACCAGCATCGACTTGCCGATGACTCTGTCGTGGTTCATGCATGCTGGGTATTTTCGTGTCTCCATAACCCACCGAACACTGACATGGGTTACAGGATCTTTAACGTGCGTATTTGATCTTCTGCGTGCGTATACACACGAAGGGGGTTCAGGCACTAGCAGGTCTGCACATAAGTTGACCTTGGAGATAGGAAAAATCTCCACCCTTTACCCACCAGGCGCCGTCACCGTGATTCGAACCCGGGACCCTCAGATTGAAAGTCCAACACCTGAACCACTCGGCTATTGCGCCCGTCGTTAACTCACTCAGTACGGCCAGCCCTCTCTTCTCCTCTACACAGACCCCTCGGATGTCCAGTGGGTGGGTGTCTGAATGACCCAACCTTTAGCTTCCGTCGTCAGAATTGTGGAATTCTTTGTCAACATTCACCTTTTCAGTATAAGAGCCTTCTACTTGCAATATTTTGATGATGGTAATTGGGGTGAAACGCTGTTAACGTCGTCTCTTTCGCCGTTCGTATGGAGAGAGTTAAAAACCAAACCAAACCAAAAAAACCCTGTAGATTTGAGAGTTCTTCCCCCCCCCCCCCCTACTATATGACTCACTCTATGACTCTCTTTTGGCAAAGTTTTACAACAGCTTGAATCGACAATTCTTGTTCTTTTCTGTATGACTCATCCGAAAAAAGTTGTTTTTTTTAACACATCACATACATTTGACCGTTCAATTTCTTCGCTATATGTTCGCTATGTGACTCACCTGACATGGTTTTATGACAAAACACCTATATTTGACAATCTTGATTCGCTGTAATATGTCACACCCGACAAAGTTTCATGACACATCACACAAATTTGACAGTTCTATTTCTTCGCTATATGACTCACCCAACAGAGGTTTATGACAAAACACAAACATTTCACAGATCTTGGAGGGAGGGATTTTGTTTAATGCACAAGAACCTATCATCCCCCCCCCCCCCCCCCCTCGCTCCCACACATATCGGTGATTGAAGACATTTTGTTAAAGTATTTATGAATAAATTTGAGTATTATCGGTTAGAAGGGGTGGGAGATGTGAATGAATGGAGGGTTTGGGAGAAACTGGGCAAATGAGGGTGAAATTTCACACATCTTGTTCTCCACTATATTTGATGTATTGTGACAACCAGGAGAAATGGATAAAAAGGGGGATAAACACCTGAAAAATGTCCAAAACTTTATCAACGGTTACAGTAAAGGGAAGGGTTTCAAACGGAACTCTGATGGAGTCTCCCGTCGGACCGACGGATGAGTAGGCAGGCAGGCTTATCTGTCGGTGTGTGTCCTCATATATGGGAGAAGAGGCCGATTCTGGATGCGCAGCACTTCCCACAGGTGTTGCAAGGGAAAACGTCTCCAGAAGTTGAGCCCTGCTTCCTTCGCTCACGCTTCTCCTTAATGGCCAGCGTTCTCTTGTTTTCAAACGTCTTTATGCCACTAGAGCACAGCATCCTCCAGTGAGAGCGGTCAAGGGCATCACTTTCCCAGGAAGCGATGCCTATGTCACAGGCTTTGAGGTTTGTCTTCAAGGTGTCCTTGAAGCGCTTGCAGGGTCTTCCAAGTTCACAGTGGCCTTCCTTCAGCTGGCCATACAAAAGCATCTTCGGGATCCTGCTGTCTGTCATGCGGACAACGTGTCCTGTCCAGCGAAGCTGGCACTGGATCAGCAGGCTTTCGATGCTGGGCAGGCCGCTCCTCTCTAGGACCTGGAGGTTGGAGACCCTGTCTTGCCACTTTATGCCGAGGATCTTTCGTAGGCATCTCTGGTGAAACTGCTCAAGTTGTTGAATGTGACGGCGATACGTCGTCCATGTTTCACAGCAGTACAACAAGGTGGTCAGCACAACAGCTCTGTAGGCTTTGATTTTGGTGCTGAGCCTGATGCCTTTGTTGTTCCACAGCCTGTTGTTGAGTCTGCCAAAGGCGGAGCTGGCCTTGGCGATGCGCAGCGTCACTTCTGCATCAAGGGCTCCGTTGCTGCATAGGGTGCTGCCCAGGTAGCATAACTTGTCGACTGACTTGATCTCTGTGTCACTGATCTTGATTGCAGGTGGGGGGGGAGGCACTGGCGTTCTGTGAGCTAGCTGGTTGGTACATGGTCTTGCTCGGCAGTACCCCTGTGGTAAATGGAGTGAAGCAGAGCTGCGTCCTGGCACCTACACTGTTCTCCATTCTCTTCTCTGCCATGGTGATTGAAGCCTTCCAAGACTGTGTTCGGGGCATCTGCATTCAGTTTCGCACAGATGGCAAACTTTTCAACTTGCGGCGACTCCACGCCAGGTCCAGGGTGTTTGAGGCACGGTTGAGAGAGTTCCTCTTCGCTGATGACTGTGCACTTGCTGCACACACCCATGAGGACATGCAGTTCATTATGGACAGGTTCTCAACCTCATGCAGGCGCTTTGGACTCACCATCAGCCTCAGGCTGACCATGTGCCTTCACCTGCCAACTTCGTCAGGGCAAAGACACACACACTCACACACACACACACACACACACACACACACACACACACACACACACACACACACACACACACACACACACACACACACACACATACACGCACGCACGCGCGCGCGCGTTTCTTGGTCAGTGTTAGGCTTGTGTCTTGAGAAGGTTATTGAAATCCTCAGTGGATGTTGGCGAGAGTACTTTTTTTTTGGGGGGGGGAGGTCGGGGGGGGGGGGGGGGGGGGGGGGCGGAGGGGGGCGAAGAGGGGGGGGGGCGTTTCTGGTCTACAACACTCTTGTTCACTCATAGCTACGAGATTTTTTCGTGTATGCTGCATAGAGTCAACACAGTGTAAATAAAATGTAAATGAATGAATGAATTAATGAATAAATAAATAAATAAATAAATAAATAAATGTATGAATGCAAACCAGAAACCCATCAGGCTCATAATAATCCTGATCGCACAAAACGTCTCTGAAGCTGCCAGCAATGAAAAACAAAACCTTTTCACCACTGACAGACCATGACCACGTCAGTGAAGAAGTGTTCCGTCACCCCAACTGTCATTGCCAGCACTGCTTGAGAGGGGCAAAGGCAAAACACCAAACATCGGGGTGACAGAAAAAAAAAGAAAAAAAAAAGCGATAATAAAA
>NC_134887.1:5691831-5694331 GCF_041734735.1 Babylonia areolata
TGACACTGATAATGACACTGACACTGACACTGATAGTGATACTGATACTGACACTGATAGTGACGAAACAAAGGACCGTGGAGAATGTACAGGCTGAACAGCTGGGGAAGGGAAAAAAACCCAAACAGAAACGTTTAGCTGGAAGAAGAATGGGAATAGGTAAGCAGAGGAAAGGAACGAAAGAAAGAAAGGAAAAAAAGAAAGAAAGAAAGAAAGATTGTTGCTGGTTAGAGAGAACAGAGACAACAGAAAGAAACGATGAAGGGGGGGGGCGGACAGGGGAGGGGGGAAGAGGGGGGGGGCGGACAGGGGAGGGGGGAAGAGGGGGGGGCGGCGGACAGGAGAGGGGGGGGGCGGACAGGGGAGGGGGGAAGAGGGGGGGGGGCGGACAGGGGAGGGGGGACTTGAAGAGGGGGGGGGGGGGGTGGAGTCTGACAGTCTCAGTATCAGTAGCTCAAGGAGGCGTCACTGCGTTCGGACAAATCCATATACGCTACACCACATCTGCCAAGCAGATGCCTGACCTAGCAGCGTAACCCAACGCGCTTAGTCAGGCCTTGAGGGTAAAAAAAAAAAAGAGGGTGAATAAATAATAGATAAATACATAAAAAGAACTACTTCTAATAATAATAATATGTATAAGGCGCAAAAACTTGATGAAGTCAACTATAAGCGTACATAAATAAATAAATAATGGAGTTTGAAAGGAGGACTGAAAAACGAACAGAATTTTGCAAGTCTAGTTAATGAGGCAATAAGCTGAGGTCCCGTTAGAAAGGAAAAAAAAAAGTACTTCACGCTCGTCCTGTTCGTTTCCTACTAGGTACTAGGTGAGGCAGGCTTTGTTCAGGGATCCTTTTATCTCCCCTTCTCCCCCATGTGGGGAGAGCAGTGCTGTCCCTAAAAAGGGCTGCTCTGACACTGTGGGAGGATACTACTTATACGGGCGCTGCGTTTACGGCGGACGACCATCACCCCACAGCCGCCTGCGTGCAGAGTCGTGACTAGGAGCTGCCAGCAGCATCCTCTGCCTGTCCCCGTTACCACTACTCCATCGCCACAGGGTTTGGGAAAGCTGGGTGTTGAAGGGCTAGCTCGTCGTTTGGACATAAACCTGGTTGTCTGACCAGCACAGGTGACTTTTTTTTCGGGGGGTGAAGAGGAGTTGTGCAGTCCCTTCCCCACTCTCTCGCCTACCGACGCTCACAGTCCCACAGGTGCAGATACTGCCACGTGTAGGACGGCCTCGGCAGGTGCAGGTTTTTTCTTCGGAGTTCCGTCTCCTTGGAGGACTTTCCAGCCAAGGATAAGAGCTCCCCCTGCCCTTTGGTCATCCTCTTCCGTCTTCACAGCTGTTGGAAAAGGTTTCCTCCTCCGCCTGGTCCGTCGTTGGGAGACTTCACATGCGGCAGGTTGTACTGGGTTACATGGTAACAGTAGCAAGGGCTATGCCCCTGACCTGACCTGCAACTACATAGTCCACGACTAAACACACTTATTATAGCGATTTCGCTTCTTGCTGCAACTGTGGTTCGCGACCCGTCAAAACATAACTTAACCAACACTCACCAGACACTTTGAACAAAACAACTAATTTCATCACTTCTCTTAGGACGGGCGCAATAGCCGAGTGGTTAAAGCGTTGGACTGTCAATCTGAGGGTCCCGGGTTCGAATCACGGTGACGGCGCCTGGTGGGTAAAGGGTGGAGATTTTTACGATCTCCCAGGTCAACATATGTGCAGACCTGCTAGTGCCTGAACCCCCTTCGTGTGTTTCTGCAAGCAGAAGATCAAATACGCACGTTAAAGATCCTGTAACCCATGTCAGCGTTCGGTGGGTTATGGAAACAAGAACATACCCAGCATGCACACCCCCGAAAACGGAGTATGGCTGCCTACATGGCGGGGTAAAAACGGTCATACACGTAAAAGCCCACTCGTGTGCATACGAGTGAACGCAGGAGAAGAAGAAGATCACTTCTCTTACTAAAACTAGTTACACACAGTACCGCACACGACACATAAATTAGGGAGCTGTTCCACACTTCTAGACCACCGTTCCCCTCCCGCCCCCCCACCTCAACCCCGCAACCTCCCTCCTCACCCCCCGCAGCCCACCCCCCACCCCTCACGGTACCTCCTCCTTCCCTCCCCCCTCCCCCCTCCCCTAGTCCTTCGACATATTGCTGTGTTTACATGTTCCGCAGAGTCTCTGTTTAGTCGTTCCATCGGCCGTGTTTAAATTCGTTCCGAGTAAAAAAAAAAAAAAAAAAAAAAAAAAACTCCTGCAACGGCCTCGGCAGCTGGTCTGCGTCGTGGGAACACCATTGCCCATCACACCCCGTAATCAGTTTGGACACAAGCCTTTTGTCTCCGCCGCCTTTGATGTTCCGGCGCCGCCTGATTGCGTAATCTATGAGTTACACAGAGAGAGAGAGAGAGGGGGGTGGGGAGAGGGGGGAGAGAGCGAGAGAGAGAGTGAGAGAGGGGGGAGAGAGG
>NC_134887.1:5729331-5734331 GCF_041734735.1 Babylonia areolata
AAGAAGAAAGAAGAAAGAAGAAGAAGAAGAAAGAAGAAGAAGAAGAAGAAAGAAGAAGAAGAAGAAGAAGAAGAAGAAGAAGAAGAAGAAGAAGAAGAAGAAGAAGAAGAAAGATGAAGAAGAGGCAATTTTCACATTTCTTGACCCCTATACGTCTTCGTTTATAAGACGGGAAAACTTGTAAATTGATAACATTGCACTATGATATATACTATACACTTCTTCCCCTCTAACTCTTTGACTGGTCCTCTTTACGTCTCTTGACAGGGGGAGAAATTTAGGGGGGGGGGGGGGGGGTTGTTTTTGTTTTTTGGGGGTTTTTTGGGTTTTTTTTTTAAGATTTCAATGTTATCTATACCAATTTATTATTTTCCTGTATAAGGAACGAAGCTGAATGAATGAATGAATGGAAAGAACACAGTGAAAGAACCATGGATACTGCCGATAAAGAAGCAACACATTGACACATTCGTTAAGGGCTTGCGCTGTTATAATTTAAATATACAAAAAAAAATTAAAAGGCAAAAACATCTTTGGTGGACAGTTGGCAGTGGGAATATGATCTCTTTTTTTTTCTTTCTGAGGACTGATATGATTATATTGGGTGAACTTACGAAAAGTGTTATCATTAAAAAAAATTTTGAAAAAAAAAAACATGAACAGGTTTCGTATTGCGGGCAATAGCCGAATGGTTAAAGCGCTGGACTTTCAATCTGAGGGTCCTGGGTTCGAATCTCGGTGCACCTGGTGGGTAAAGGGTGGAGATTTTTCCGAACTCCCAGGTCAACATATGTGCAGACCTGCTAGTGCCTGAAACCCCTTCGTGTGTATACAGCAAGCAGAAGATCAAATACGCACGTTAAAGATCCTGTAATCCATGTCAGCGTTCGGTGGGTTATGGAAACAAGAATATACCCAGCATGCACATCCCCGAAAACGGAGTATGGCTGCCTACATGGCGGGGTAAATAATAAAAAACCACAAAAAACGGTCATACACGTAAAATGTTACATGTCTGTCTGTGTGCGTCTGAAATCTGATAGAATGTCACAGGAAACGAATGATGAGCGCCCAGTGGCAGCCGTCAGTCGGCTCTACCCAGGTAGGCAGCCTGTGGTGCAAATGTCCCCGTGTATGTAAAGCGCTTAGAGCTTGGTCTCTGACCGAGGATAGGCGCTATATAAGTATCCACATCAATCAATCAATCAATCAATCAACGTGAAATGATGTTGAATCTCAGTTCAGCGAACACATGTGTGTGCAGCCAGTGTTGTGAGCACCAGGCATCTTTGTATTTTTGTATTTTGTATTTTGTATTTCTTTTTATCACAACAGATTTCTCTGTGTGAAATTCGGGCTGCTCTCCCCAGGGAGAGCGCGTCGCTACACTACAGCGCTACCCATTTTTTTTTTTTTTAATTTTTCCTGCGTGCAGTTTTATTTGCTTTTCCTATCGAAGTGGATTTTTTCTACAGTATTTTGCCAGGAACAACCCTTTTGTTGCCGTGGGTTCTTTTACGTGCGCTAAGTGCATGCTAGCACACGGGACCTCGGTTTATCGTCTCATCCGAATGACTAGCGCCTAGACCACTCACTCAAGGTGTAGTGGAGGGGGAGAAAATATCCGGCGGGCAGCTGAGCCGTGATTCGAACCAGCGCGCCGCTCAGATTCTCTCGCTTCCTAGTAGACGGACGCGTTACCTCCATCCAGGCCATCACTCCACTTTCTTGGTCAGAAAGGTAGGAAGGTGCTTTCTTCCTATTGCCGCACGTGCACAACTCCATTTTTCACAATGACGGAACATCGCTTCTGTTTATAAACTGTGTAGATTTTTGCAGGAGGTGGGGGTGAGGGTGGGTGTGATGGGGGTGATGGGGGTGAGGGGTTTGAAACTGACTGACATGGGCGGCGGTTTTTCAAACGCATGTTTCAAGCTGTTGTTGAAAGTGCACGTGTTCCTGAGTGACAGCCTTCAGTGTGTTCAGTGAAGGGACAGTGCATACTGCACAATGTGACTTTTCTCCCTGCACGGAATCTTAAAGAAGAAAAAAAGAAAAAGAGAGAGAGAGAGGGAGAGAGAGAAGAAAACACATCTACGATTCTTCTTCTTCTTCTCCTTCTTCCACATGGGAACACACACACACACACACACACACACACACACACACACACACACACACACACACCCTGGGGAGAGCAGCCCGAATTTCACACAGAGAAATCTGTTGTGATAAAAAGAAATACAAATACAAATGCAAAATAATACAATACAAAACAATACAATACAAATATTGCAGCAACAGAACGGAATGCAACAACCTTGTTTAAGTTATTATAGTAAAAACTGCCATGTGTGTTGTGATGCAGAACTTGATCTAATTATATATATATATATATATATATATATATATATATATATATATATATATATATATATATATAACACATAAAATCACCATTATAAATCCCAGGATCGCAATGGAACAGCCTTGTTTTATGATTATCATAAACCACCGTGTGTGTGTGTGTGTGTGTGTGTGTGTGTGTGTGTGTGTTGTAAAGCAGACCTTGGTGCAACAATAACAATTATCTTACTAACATATTCTTCTTCTTCTGCAGTCGTTCGTGAGACTCCAACCTCCCACGGCGTTCACTTGTAAGAACACGAGTGGGCTTTTTACGTGTATGACCGTTTTTTTGTTTTTTTTTATCCCGCCATGTAGGCAGCCACACACCGTTTTCGTGGGGTTACTAACATAATTTTTTTAGAATCACCTTTATATTTAAAACCCAGAATCGCCAAACGTGAGTTTCTATCGCTACAGCAGCAGCAATACAAGCAGCGTGCTTCTCATCATTTCCACCAATCAACACGCCCCCCCCCCCCCCCCCCCCCCCCCCCTCCCCGCCACCAGACCCTTCGAGTCCGCCAAGGAGCGCGTGCAGTGACGTAATTTACACAGCACGTCACGCGTTCATCAGCGCCGGATGCGTCATGGCGGCGGACGCCGTGTAGTCAGTGTCCCTCCGGGAATTTCCGGAAGCGAGTAGGGCGAGAGTGCACACCCCCCCCCTCTGGCGGCGACAGGTGTAATTAAAGTGCAAAAGGGGCCCACAACTCGTTACACGGTTTGCTCCGACAACACGCTGACAATGATGACTGGCCCCTCAGGGAGGAGGAGTTGTTTCCCCTGAAGAGGCTAGAGGGGACGGTGGGGAGGGGAGATAGGGAGGGAGAGGAGGGGGAGAGGGGGTGGGGAGGGGGGGGGGGCCGGAGAGGGAAGGGAGTGTGGAAGGGTAGTGTAGGTCCAGAGTTACTGACCATGACGTTGATGATGCGAGAGAGCTTTGCGCGTGGATGAAGCGGCCATGGTTTGTGCAGCTGAGCTCAACAGTGGTTATAGTGCTCGTCAGTGTGGTGGGTGGTCTTAACTCACTCAGTACGGCCAGTCCTCTCTTCTCCTCTACACAGACACCTCGGATGTCCAGTGGGTGTCTCAATGACCCAACCTTTAGCTTCCGTCGTCAGAATTGTGGTATTCTTTGTCAATATTCACCTCTTCAGTATAAGAGCCTTCCGCTTGTAATATTTTGATGGTGGTAATTGGGGTGAAACGCTGTTAACGTCGTCTCTTTCGCCGTTCGTATGGAGAGAGTTAAATCTGGACATGCACCTTGAACAGCCATGCAGCAGAAGCACATTCAGGAGGGAGTTTCAGTTTCAGTAGCTCAAGGAGGCGTCACTGCGTTCCGAGACAAATCCATATACGCTACACCACATCTGCCAAGCAGATGCCTGACCAGCAGCATAACCCAACGCGCTTAGTCAGGCCTTGAGAAGAAAAAAAAAGAAGAAGAAAGGTGAATAAATAATAGATAAGCTTACATAAATAAATAAATAAATAAATAATAGTTATAATATAAAAAGATAGTAGTAGTAGTAGTAGTAGTAGTAATAGATAAATAAATAAATAAATAAATAAATAAATAAGACAACAATGATGATAAATAAGCAAATAAGTGTAAAACATGAAGACACACATTCACACATACACCCACACATGCATAACAGATATGCACCGAACATGCAGTTTCACAGATATGAAAGCACAGTCAAATACATATAAACGTACATGAGCTCCCACACACACACACACACATTACCCTGCACCTCCTCTCAGGAGGGAGGTGGTAGAGTGGTTAATCAATGCCTTTATCTGCCAACACAGTCTCCGTCAAGGAACGGGTTCGAATCTCGGTCTTGAGGCCCTTTCTCCCATGTTTGACTTGGGGGTTGGGGGTGGGGTGGGGTGGGGAATCAAACTGAGCTTCTGGTCCTTCAGAAGAGGCGATGAACCGAAGTCCCTGCGCTGTAGTGTGCGGCACGCACTGAGGAAGAACCCTTGGCAACCAAAGGGTTGTTCTCTAGCAGAATCCTGTTGAAGTTCACTCTGGCATGTGCAAGACTTGTCCGAATGCAATGACACCCTCCTTGAGAAACTCAAACTAAAACTGGAACCTACCGGCAACACCAACTTCGGGTTTCAGAAACTGAATTTTACGTTGACAGGCTATTTCGGAACTCTATCATCTTTCTGTGCGGCTCTGTCTCTGTCTATGACTCTCTCTCTCTCTCTCTCTCTCTCTCTCTCTCTCTCTCTCTCTCTCTCTCTCTCCGCTGTGTAACCTGTTTCTTTGTTTCTTACACCCTGTCTTCCTCACTCTTTCTCTCTATTTCTCCCCCCCCCTCTCTCTCTCTCTCTCTCTCTCTCTCTCTCTCTCTGTAGTCTCAATATCCTTGTCTATGTGTCTATCTCCTTTCCTCCCTTCCTCCTTCGCTCCCTCCTCCCTCTCTTCCTCTCTCTCTCTCTCTCTCTCTCTCTCTCTCAACAGTTTTCCTCTCTCTCCTTCTTCGTATCTCTTTCTTCCTTACCTTCTTCCTTCCCTCTCTCCTTCACGCATCTGCGCGCGCGCAAGTGTGTGTGTGTGTGTGTGTGGG
>NC_134887.1:5741831-5751831 GCF_041734735.1 Babylonia areolata
AGAAAGAAGAAACAGCGTTTATATCAGTGATTTGAAATTCTTATGTGTTCAGTTCAGTGTTGTTTTGGCCGTTGTTTTTAGTGGGTTTTTTTCCCCCTCCTCCTCCTCCTTTTATTGTGTGTGTGTGTGTGTGTGTGTGTGTGTGAAGCTTTCTGGAAGATATACTCAGGCTCAGAAATTGTGTGAAGTGTTTACGGTTTTGTGTGTTAGAAATAAGTGAAAATTTCTGCAGTGATTTTTCTTCTTCTTTTTTTCCTTTTTTTAATTTTTTATTTTTTTTTAGACTCAAACACGACAACAGAAAAAAAATATATATAGTATGTCTTCAGTTCCTCAGCAAGATAGTGAGAATCACTATTGTCGTGGTGAACTAAAAACTATCGTCAGTTGAGATCACACACTCCACAGAGAGAGAGAGAGAGAGAGAGAGAGAGAGAAGGGGGCGGGGTGACAACAGCCTGTCTCTCAACCACACGAGGAAAGCCGCTGTGCCAATCATCTCACACCTTTCATCGCGCGCGAGTCACATGCAGCCAGCGATCTGGTAGGAAGGAGGTGGGGTTGGGAGAGAGAGAGAGAGAGAGAGAGAGACGGAAGAAGAGACGGGAGGAAGCGGAGGAGGGGGCGATGCGTTCGAGAGAGGTGGTGTGAGGGAGACAGAGAGAGAGAGAGAGAGAGAGGGGGGGAAAGAGAGAGAGAGGGAGGGGGGAGGTGGGGGAGAAAGACCAGTTCTCTCGCATCATCAAGACTCACAAAAAAAAAAAAACCCGCCACCAGTGGCAGGAAGGAGAAGGAGGGGGTGGGGGATCTAACCTCACCAGCCAACCAGCTCAGCAGAAAGAAAGGAAGAAAGAAAGAAAGGAAGAAAGGAGGAGTGGTGAAGAAGTTTTATTGTCTTCTTATCCTGCCTCGGTTCCTCAAACTGCTTTGCATGCACGCGTGTACGTAGGTACGTACGTACGTTCGTGTGTATGTAAGCTCGGAGCCGTTGACTCTTCCAGAGTGTGAACACGTCCCCTTGGAGATGATATCTGGGCTCCCTTCTCAGTCGCGGTGCCAGGAGCAGAGGTGTTGGATTCCAGCCTTTCTGTGCAGTGAGTGCCAGCCTCGGAAACCCAGTCTCCGTTGACGTGTGAACTACCTGAGACTTGACTTCACGTGTCAGTGCTGACGTGTCCAGTCCACACACTAGGGAGACACAGAGAGAGGGGGGTGTGAGTGTGAGAGAGAGACGGAGGGAGGGAGGGAGGGAGGAGGACTTACGTCACCTTTTGTGTGTGTGTGTGTGTGTAGGGGGGTGGGGGTGGGGGGGTTGACATCATCACCGCGTTTGTGTGAACGTCAGTGACGTCGTTGTGTGACGCCAATCAGAACGTGGAAGAACAACGACAACAACAACAACAACAAAAAGGAAAAAAAGAAGAAAAAAAGAGAGAACAAATTTGTGATTTTTTTCATTTTTGTTTTTGTGCGTGTATGTGCAAAGTAGAGACTTTGCGTCGCTTCAGAATGTGATTATCCATGTGTTCCTGATAACAACAATAACACAACCAATATCAACAACGCTGAATAACAGATGGAATCATTTTCATCAACTATTTTCATTGATAAGCGCGGTTTTCACTGATGAGCACAAACACTTCCCCACCCTCTTATTGACGTGTTTTCATTACTGCTGATAGTTACGTTTTCAAAACTGCGCGGATATATTGGAACTTGTTGAACGTGCCAGCTATTTGAGCATTTTCTCCTCGTTTGTATGAGCTGAAGCGGGAGTTTGCTTATTGGAATATCGACTCGTGATCTAAAGACTCAGGAAAGAAATAGCTTGCCAAATGATGCTGAAACTACTCTTCGTAAAAATAAATAAATAAATAAATAAAAGAAGCTGTATGTATTAGTCGAAGGACTGAAAGTATCGGAAACTGACTGAACAAAATAGAGACGTGCATGCAATCAATGTTTGCGATAATTTCGGAAACTGTGAAATCATTGAATTGTTTGAAATATATTATTCTTAAATAAATCGTGTTTTTCCTAAAAAAAAACAAAACGGACGCTTCATGGTATGATTTCTTTTTTTATTCGTCTGACTCAAATCAAACACGCTTGCTTCTATTTCTGATCATTCTATAAATGGACAATTTAGACTTCACTACATTGACTGTGTTATGCAATAAGTTGTTGAAACCAATCCTCCCAACCATATCGCCATTATTCCAGCGATAAGAAACAAGAAAACCCTCTGTGAGTGAAAACCAGACATAGATCAATAATAAGTTTGTCAACGGACGTAAATCAATAATAAGTTTGTCAACGGACGTAAATCAATAATAAGTTTGTGAATGGACGTAAATCAATGATAAGTTTGCCAACAGACGTAAATCAATGATAAGTTTGTCAACGGACGTAAATCAATGATAAGTTTGACAACGGACGTAAATCAGAAATACTTTGTCAACGGACATAAATCAATGATAAGTTTGTGAATGTACGTAAATCAATGATAAGTTTGTCAACGGACATAAATCAGTGATAAGTTTGTCAACGGACATAAATCAGTGATAAGTTTGTCAACGGACATAAATCAATGATAAGTTTGTCAACGGACATAAATCAATGATAAGTTTGTCAACGGACATAAATCAGTGATAAGTTTGTCAACGGACATAAATCAATGATAAGTTTGTCAACGGACATAAATCAATGATAAGTTTGTCAACGGACGTAAATCAATGATAAGTTTGTCAACAGACATAAATCAATAATAAGTTTGTCAACGGACGTAAATCAATGATAAGTTTGTCAACAGACATAAATCAATAATAAGTTTGTGAATGGACGTAAATCAATGATAAGTTTGCCAACATACGTAAATCAAAAATAAGTTTGTGAATGGACGTAAATCAATGATAAGTTTGCCAACGGACGTAAATCAATGATAAGTTTGCCAACGGACGTAAATCAATGATAAGTTTGTCAACGGACGTAAATCAAAAATAAGTTTGCCAACGGACGTAAATCAATGATAAGTTTGCCAACGGACGTAAATCAGAAATACTTTGTCAACGGACGTAAATCAATGATAAGTTTGTCAACGGACATAAATCAATGATAAGTTTGCCAACGGACGTAAATCAAAAATACTTTGTCAACGGACGTAAATCAATGATAAGTTTGTCAACGGACATAAATCAATGATAAGTTTGACAACGGACGTAAATCAGAAATACTTTGTCAACGGACGTAAATCAATGATAAGTTTGTCAACGGACGTAAATCAGTGATAAGTTTGTCAACGGACATAAATCAGTGATAAGTTTGTCAACGGACATAAATCAGTGATAAGTTTGTCATTTCTCACAATCGAAACAAAAGATAGACAAAGAAGAGAAGAAACCAGACCTCCTGTACACGAACATTGTCATCAGAAATAGTGCTTGTACAACAAAAGAAACTTCTTTGTTTGAGGAGAAAGAAAAAGTCGGACACACACCGGTATTATAAAACAACAACAATAATTATATTAAAAAATATATTAAAAAAAATCTCCACCTCCACCCCTTCACCCCCGCCACCACCACCACCACCACCACCACCCTCCTCGGAGCCAACCAACCAGTTAGCCAAGCCAGCAGGGGGAAGGGTGCTAGCCCTTCGTTCGGCGAGGCGCGCCGCGCCCGTAGCGCTGCCGCCTGTATGGAACTGCCCAACCCCCTGTCTCCCCGTGCCAACGCTTTCAGCATCGCCTCCATCATGTCGGGTCCTCTGGATGCCATGTTCCTGGCGGGTGCCGCCTACCCGTCCTCAGTGCCACCCCAACGGTCCACAGACTGCTTCTTCGACTGGAACCACCACCACCACCACCACCACCACCAGCAACAGGTCAATGCCGCCGCTGCCGTTGCTGCAGCCTCGTCCGTCAGTCACCACCACCACCACCACCCCCACTACGGCCCGGCCTCTGCCATGAAGGGCATGGAAGGTGAGGGATCAATCGTTTTTGTTTTTGTTTTTTTTTTGTTTTTTTTGTTTGTTTGATTTTTTTTTTTCACGTCTGGGCGTAGAAATCGCCGATATAAATATCCTTGTTTGGTGTAAAATCACCGATATAAATCCTTTTGTCGGAAGGTAAAATTCACCCGATATAAATCCTTTTGTCTGAAGGTAAAATTCACCCGATATAAATCCTTTTGTCTGAAGGTAAAATTCACCCGATATAAATCCTTTTCGTCTGAAGGTAAAAGTCACCGATATGAATCCTTTTGTCTGAAGGTAACATTCACCGATATAAATCCTTTTCCTCTGAACGTAAAACTCACCGAAAAAAAATCTTCTTTTTTTTGTTTTTGTTTGTTTGTTTGTTTGGTTGTTGTTGTTTTTTGTTTGTTTGTTTGGTTGGTTTGTTTTTGTTTGTTTGTTTGTTTTTTTTTTTTTTTTTTTTTTTTTTTTTTATAGTTTTTTTAGTGTGTTTTTTTTAGTCTGAGCGTAAAAATCACCGGTATAAATCCTCTTTTGTATGAGCGTAAAATCACCGATATGAATCTTTTTAGTCTGGGTGTAAAATCACCGATATATTTTTTTCTTTCTTTCTCTCTTTATTATTTTTTTTTTTTTCCAACGCGAAATTTCATCATAATATCGTTCCACAATCAGTCGTAAACTAATGCAAATTCACCTCTTCTTTTCTTTTCTTTTTTTCTTTTTTTTTTTTAAATAAATTTTCAATCCCGTTTCCTTCACCACGGCAATAAAAGGGTTGTTCCTGACATAATTCTGTAGAAAAATTCACTTCGATAGGAAAAAAAAACCCAAAAAACAAATAAAACTACACGCAGGAAAAAATACAAAAAAATGGGTGGCTCTGTAGTGTAGCGACGTGCTCTCCCTGGGGAGAGCAGCCCGAATTTCACACAGAGAAATCTGTTGTGGTAAAAAGAAATAGCAAACACAAATACAAAATAGATGTGTGCAAACAGTCATCGGAGGTTCAGATTGATATTTTGTCGACAGTGTGTGTAAATAAGCCCCAGCGGACTGATCAGAAATGAAAAACAAAAAATGACGGGATGATCAAGGCAACAAGCAACTGTCCAGGATTTTGTTTCATACTGACTCGCGAATTGATTATCTCACGGTTCTTTGATGATAATATTTAAAAAAATAAAATAAAATAAAATAAAATAAAAAGATAGAAAGAAAGAAAGAAAAAGTTTGCAATGAAAACGTGCGGGTGTTGTACCGCCCAGGCAATAGAATTTATGTTGGGTGTCTGTATCGTTTGTATAGTGCATTAAGATATATAAGAAGTTTTTGGCGAGTATGATTATGTAATATTATAATAAATTTTTTTTAAAAAGAGAAAAAGTTTGCAATGAATATAGGCGAGTATTGTACCGCCCAGGCAATAGAATTTATGTTGAGTGTGTGTATCGTTTGCATGGTACATTAATATATAAGAAGTTTTTTGGCGAGTATAATTAAGTAACATTGATGTGCTGTGTAATGATTATATATTATTAGTAGTATTCGGAATCCGTCATTCTCAGGGGATTGTGGAGGTATGCTCTGGATGATATTTATGGCTCCTTGCCGGATGTAACTTTACAGGTCTGATAAAAAATTAAAAAAAAGAAAGAAAAAGAAGACAGTGGTGTAATGTGATATAAATAAATAAACATCGTGTGTTTCGTAAAGCATGTAGAGCAGTTGTTGTTTTTCTGGGTATAGTGATATATATCAGTATCTTATCATCATTATTATCATCATCATTATTATTATCATTATCATCATTGTCGTTGTGGTTATCATTATTATTGTTGTTGTCGTCGTCTTCATCATCATTAGTATCATTATTAGTGTTCGTATTAGTATGAGTATTGATATTAGTGATATCATTCAAACTAATTATGTTTATTAATCATTTATATATATATATATAAGATACGTTACCTTCAATCAGTGGATCGAAAGTGGGAAGCGATAGATGTGATGCTTTTGCATTTGTGTCTTTGTTGTAATATTTTAGTATAATTATGTTTTTCATAATAATTTTTTTTAAATCCATGTAAAATACTTGTCTGTGTTTTGAACTGCATCTAGACAAAGTTCTGTAGTTTGAGATGACAAAGGAAGTCCTGTCTTATCCTACTTTATCTTACCTTACCATATCCTATATGGAAGGGTTGAGTTTACCTACCAACTGGCTTTCCACACGGTTTTCGAAGCTTTGCATTGATTTGATTCCCGGGCGAAATTGTAACATTATCACTGAAATGAAGTCATATACGATTCTACTATCGGAAATTTATTAGCCAATATATTTATTTGGCTGGTAGTATGTCTGTTAAAAAAAAAAAAACATAACAAAAACAACAATAAAACAACAACAATAAACAACAAACAAACACAACTCCACCCTACTACCTACTACTTCGATCAACTTTAACCCCCCACCCCACCCCCCCGCCCTCCCCCCGCCTCCCTCCTCTCTCTGTCTTTGTTTTTCTCTCTGCCTCTGACTCTCTCTGTCTCTCTGTCTCCCTCTCTCTGTGCGTGTCTCAGTTTCTGTCTGTCTCTCTCCCTCTCTGTCTCTGCCCCCCTCTATCTCTCTCTCTCTGTATGTCTCTGTCTCTGTCTTTCCCTCTCTCTGCGTGTCCCAGTCTCTGTCTGTCTGTCTGTCTGTCTGTCTCTCTCCCTCTCTGTCTCTGTCTCCCCCTCCCCCCCCTCTCTCTCTCTCTCTCTCTCTCTCTCTCTCTCTCTCTCTCTAACACACAGGGCATGACAGGGCTTTGTAAGCGAAAACAAGATTTGTTTTATTTCAGAAAACCAGAAAAACAACAACAACGACAATTAACGTATTTCTTGTAGCTCATCAGCACGAAATCATGAATCGTGTGATGGGGAACTGGAGACAGGGTGTGGAGTTGGTCGGTGTGTGGTTGAAATAATCTTTAATTATTCAACAATACTCATGATTACAATGCAATGAATGACAGTTTCAGTTTCAGTTTCAGTAGCTCAAGGAGGCGTCACTGCGTTCGGACAAATCTATATACGCTACACCACATCTGCCAAGCAGATGCCTGACCAGCAGCGTAACCCAACGCGCTTAGTCAGGCCTTGAGAAAAAAAGAAGGGAATAAATAATAGATAAGCGTACATAAATAAGCAACAACAAAAAAAAATAATAATAATGATTATAATATAAAAAGGTAATAATAATAATAATGATAATAATAAATAAATAAATAAATATGACAGAAGAGCATCAACAAGCTTCAAGCTTATACTGTGCTCACAACGTTGCACTTCAATTTTATCATGACGGCTGATGAACCATATTATCAATTGTATCAAATAACATTCATAAACAGTAAGTAATGAAATAAAACAAATAAACAAACAGTACATAACATAATATAGTAAAATAATGCTAATATCAATAATTGTGTGTGTTTGCCGTGAGTGTGTGGAGTGATGGCCTAGAGGTAACGCGTCCGCCTAGGAAGCGAGAGAATCTGAGCGCGCAGGTTCGAATCACGGCTCAGCCGCCGATATTTTCTCCCCCCCCCTCCCCTCCACTACACCTTGAGTGGTGGTCTGGACTCTAGTCATTCGGATGAGACGACAAACCGTGGTCCCGTGAGCAGCATGCACTTAGCGCACGCAAAAGAACCCACGGCAACAAAAGGGTTGTTCCTGGCAAAATTCTGTGGAAAAATCTACTTCGATAGGAAAAACAAATAAAACTGCACGCAGGAAAAAATACCAAAAAAATGGGTGGCGCTGCAGTGTCGCGACGCGCTCTCCTTGGGGAGAGCAGCCCGAATTTCACACATAGAAATCTGTTGTGATAAAAAGAAATACAAATACAAATATCATTTGTATATGACTGCATGGTCGCGATATTTGGTGACATAAAATCATGTATTTTCTTTCTCCTTCGCATTTTTTTTTTTCAGATAGAAATTAGTCGGTACAGATAGCGACGTTGTTATCAGAAGCTCCTCCCACATACCCCCCTAACCCCCCAAAAAAACAACACACACACACACACACACACACACACACACACACACACACACACACACACACACACACACGCATGTTCCTTCTAATAATGTTGCAAAAAGCCTACTTGTATGTATTGTGCGTGCTTGAATACCTAATCACTTGGAATGTCCCATGGTTGCTAGTGTCTACCCCTTGGTTCATATGGGTCTAATAGCCTGGAAAAACGGAATGAATATTTTTGTATTTTTTTATTGTACAAACACACACACACACACACACACACACACACACACACACACACACACACACACACAGAGAGAGAGAGAGAGAGAGAGAGACAGAGAGACAGAGAGAGAGAGAAAACAACCAAATCCACATGGATGAAATGAAAATACGAGAAAAGAAGTAGGTAAAAGAGAAAAAGAAAGAAAAAGTCTTTTCATGTTTCAACGGATTTTAGCATGTGCATGTGCAGACCTTTAACGTTACCACTGTTTTGCATGCAGTTTAACCCTTTACTTGTCATCACAGACACCTGAATAAATCGCTGTGTTTTCCGAAAAATATAGATAGATGAATAAATAAATAAACAAATAGATAAATGAATAAATAGATAAAGAGATAAATGAATAAATGAAATAAATAAAGAAGTAAATAAACAAATAAATAAATAAATGAATAATTAAACCGAATCATTACCATTTATCTATATGAAGCAGGGCATCGATGTTTACAATAAATGAATTAAAGGGCCTAAAGACATGAATAATTAAACAAATAAACCAAATCGATCAAAAGTTTTAACAATCTTCCACATCAAATCTTGAAAGTCTAAGGCTCAGAATGAAGATTAATGGGAAGAAAGAAAGAAAGAAAGAAAGAAAGAAAGAGAAATCCCAGACAGACGGAGGAAGATTACCAGGGCGTCGCTGGGATAGCTGTTGTAGTTGTAGTATTTTGTGTTGTGTTGTGTTGTGTTGTGTTGTGCTGTGCTGTGCTGTGCTGTGCCGTGCTGTGCTGTGCTGTGCTGTGCTGTGCTGTGCTGTGCTGTGCTGTGCTGTGCTATGTTGTATTGTGTTGTGTTGCGTTGTGTTGCGTCGCGACAGCGAGCGTGCCGCTCATTAATTTTTCTTCTTCTTTTTTTTTTTCTGTCTGCAGATATATTAATCAATTTTGTTTTTTTCGATCACAGTGGATTTTTCTACATAATTTTGCCAGGGACAATCAATCCTTTTGTTACTGGTGTCTTTATTTTTTGTTTGTTTGTTTATTTGTTTGTTTGTTTTATAAGAGAATCATACAAACGCACCTCGGGTTTATCGTCTCTTCTGAATGACTAGCGTCCAGACCACCACCCAAGTTCTCGTGCAGGGAGAGTAAACACTGCAGACTGTGTGGAGTGATGGCCTAGAGGTAACGCGTCCGCCTAGGAAGCGAGAGAATCTGAGCGCGCTGGTTCGAATCACGGCTTAGCCGCCGATATTTTCTCCCCCCCCCCTCCACTAGACCTTGAGTGGTGGTCTGGACGCTAGTCGTTCGGATGAGACGATAAACCGAGGTCCCGTGTGCAGCATGCACTTAGCGCACGTAAAAGAACCCATGGTAACAAAAGGGTTGTTCCTGGCAAAATTCTGTAGAAAAATCCACTTCGATAGGAAAAACAAATAAAACTGCACGCAGGAAAAAATACAAAAAAATTGGGTGGCGCTGTAGTGTAGCGACGCGCTCTCCCTGGGGAGAGCAGCCCGAATTTCACACAGAGAAATCTGTTGTGATAAAAAAAAAAAAAATACAAACAGAAATGCAAACAAACAACAAATAGATTCGATCCCGTGCGCTCCGGCAGTCTCCCCCGCTGCCCAGGCAGACGCTTTACCACTCGGCCAGCATTGCACTACACACATAATGTAATGACACAGTTTGTGTTCCGACAGAAGTAACAAAATATAACGGAAAAAAAAGAAAGAAAAAAGGAGAGAAAAAA
>NC_134887.1:5759331-5761831 GCF_041734735.1 Babylonia areolata
TCTTCTTCTTCTTCTTCTTCTTCTTCTTCGTCTTCGTCTTCTTCTCCTCCTCCTCCTCCTTCTTCTTCTTCTTCTTATTTCTTCTTCTTTGTCTTCTTATTATTATTTCTTCGTCTTCTCCTCCTCCTCCTCCTCCTCCTCTTTCTTCTTCTTCTTCTTCTTCTTCTTCTTCTTCTTCTTCTTCTTCTTCTACTACTACTTCTTTTTCGTCTACTTCTTCTTCTTCTTCGTCTTCTTTTTCTTCTTCGTCTACTTCTTCTTCTTCTTTCTTCTTCTTTTTCTTTGTCTTCTTCTTCTTTTTTTCGTCTACTTCTTCTTCTTCTTCTTATTTCTTCTTCTTCTTTGTCTTCTTATTATTATTTCTTCGTCTTCTCCTCCTCCTCCTCTTTCTTCTTCTTCTTCTTCTACTTCTTCTTTTCTTCTTATTTCTTCTTCTTCTACTTCTTCTTCTTCTTTTTCGTCTACTTCTTCTTCTTCTTCTTCTTGTTTTCGTCTTCGTCTTCGTCTTCTTCTACGTCTTCGTCTTCTTCTTCTTTTTCGTCTACTTCTTCTTCTTCTTCTTCTTCTTTTTCGTCTACTTCTTCTTCTTCTTTTTCTTCTTCGTCTTCTTTTTCGTCTACTTCTTCTTCTTCTATTTCTTCTTGTTTTTCTTGTTCTTCTTTTCTTCTTCTTTGTCTTCTTCTTCTTTTTCGTCTTCGTCTTCTTTCTTCTTCTTCTGCTTCTCCTCCTCCTTCTCCTCATTCTTCTTCTTCTTTTCTTCTTCTTATGTCTTCTTCTTCTTCTTCTTCGTCTTCTTCTCCTCCTCCTCCTCCTCCTCTTTCTTCTTTTTTTTCGTCTTCTTCTACTTCTTCTTTTTTTCTTCTTCTTCTCCTCCTCCTCCTTCTTCTTCTTCTTCTTTTCTTATTCTTCTTTCTTCTTCTTCTTCCTCCTCCTCCTCTCCCCCGTCCTTTCTTCCCTCCCTTCCACGGTACTCTCCTGCAGAGAAAACACGATCTGTCACGGCCCTTGGTGCCAGACCTCAATGATCCGTGACCACATTGTGTGTGTGTGTGGCCTTTGGGGAGAGGGTGGGGGTAGAGAGGGAGACGGGGAGGGAGGGAGGGTGGAAGAGAGAGAGAGAGAAGGAGGGCGAGAGAAAAAGACACACACACACACACACACACACACACACACACACATATATATATATATATATATATATATATATAGAGAGAGAGAGAGAGAGAGAGAGAGAGGAGAGAGAGAGAGAGAGGGAGAGAGAGAGAGAACACACACACACACACACACACAGATGGAGAGAGAAAGAGAGATGGACACACACACACACACACACACACACACACACACACACATACAGATGGAGAGAGAGAGAGAGAGAGAGAGAGAGAGAGAGAGAGAGAGAGAGAACGAACGAACGAACGAAAGACCGAACCTTTTTTTTTTTTAATTGAGGGAAGAAAAAAGAATAAGCACAAATGGCATGTTTTCATCCTGCCCTCATGAAAAGGAGGGAAAATAAATACTCAGTACAAAAGCATGACATTACATGAATAAAACTTCAAATGATGTCGCCAAAATGAAAAAGAAAAAGAAAAGAAAAGAGGGAAAGAGAGAGAGAGAGGGGGGGGGGGAGGGAGAGAGAGGAAGACAGAGAGACAGAGAAAGGGAGGGATGAAGAGAGAGAGAGAGAGACAAAGAGAAAGAGAGAGACAAAGAGAGAGAGAGACAAAGAGAAAGAGAGAGACAAAGAGAGAGAGAGTGACAAAGAGAGAGAGAGACAAAGAGAGAGACAAAGAGAGAGAGTGTCAAAGAGAGAGAGACAAAGAGAGAGATAGTGACAAAGAGAGAGAGACAAAGAGGGAGAGAGAGACAAAGAGACAGAGAGAGACAAAGAGAGAGAGAGAGACAAAGAGACAGAGAGAGAGAGAGACAAAGAGAGAGAGACAAAGAGAGAGAGAGACAAAGAGAGAGAGACAAAGAGAGAGAGTGACAAAGAGAGAGAGAGAGACAAAGAGAGAGACAAAGAGAGAGACAAAGAGAGAGAGACAAAGAGAGAGACAAAGAGGGAGAGAGGAAGACAGACAGACAGAGAGAGGGAGGGATGAAGAGAGAGAGAGAGAGAGAGAGAGAGAGAGACGCAAGGTGAGAGACAAAGAGAGAGAGAGAGAGACAAAGAGAGAGAGAGAGAAAGAATATGAGAGAGAGGGAATGGGGGGTGGAGAGGGGAGGGGGGGCGTGACGGGAGTTAGGGAGAGACAAGGAGAAGGGAGGGAGGGGGGGGGTAAGGGACTAAAGAGAGAGAAAACCTAATAGGGTGGTAATAGGAAGGGAAGGAGGGAGGGAGAGAGAGAATGAATGAATGAATGAATGAATGAATGAATGAATGAATCTTTATTTTCCAACGGGTGAAGACATTAGCACTTTGGCCGACGTACACATCTGCCGTTGTTCTTAGAGACACAAGAGAGAGAGAGAGAGAGAGAGAGAGAGAGAGAGAGAG
>NC_134887.1:5771831-5779331 GCF_041734735.1 Babylonia areolata
ACACACAGCAGAAGTATATATATATATATATATAAAAAAAAAAGAAAAAAAAAAAGAAAAAAAGACAGAGGCCCCAGCGAGAGATCTAAATAGCTGCTCCCCTGCTCACATTTCCTGCGCTCACCCCTGCACCCCAAAGCACGCCCCAATCTCGCACCCACGTGACATTAATGGCGCACTTCGGGCGAGATTCCCCGAGGTTTATGGCTATGGAGGAGTGAGAGCAGACTCCTCTGCATGCTGTGTTGTCTGTATGTTGTTGTAGTGTAGTGGTAGTGGTGGGCGAAACATGGGGGAAGGGGGTGGGGGTGGGGGGGTGATGTGGGGGTGTGGGGAGAGGTAGTGGTGGTGGTGGGGGGGGGGGGGGGGGGCGGAGGGGTGAAAGGGGGGGGGGTGGACATTATCACCGGGAATTAGTGTGCTGCGGATCGTCTCAATTTGTTGTGTGCAAGATACAACGCTCCTTTAATAATGGTAATGGCGGTGGATGGTGGTGGTATTGGTGGTGGTGGTGGTGGAGGCTGTGGAGGTGGTGATTGTGGCGGTAGTGATGGTGGTGGGTTAAGGGGGTGTAGGGGGTGGAGGGTGGGGGGGTGGACTTTAAGAGATTTGTGGCCATTCAGTTTGGGAAGATGGATGGTTTGGGTTGGGTTGGGTTGGTTCAGTGGTGCCTGGCCGTTTAACTCACTCAGTACGGCCAGTCCTCTCTTCTCCTCTACACAGACCCCTCGGATGTCCAGTGGGTGTCTGAATGACCCAACCTTTAGCTTCCGTCGTCAGAATTGTGGTAGTCTTTGTCAACATTCACCTCTTCAGTATAAGAGCCTTCCGCTTGCAATATTTTGATGATGGTAATTGGGGTGAAACGCTGTTAACGTCGTCTCTTTCGCCGTTCGTATGGAGAGAGTTAATTAATCCGGAGTCTGAGCTGTCTACTGTACGTTTTCGGGATGGCGGAGGGGTGGGGGTGGGGGGAAGGGGTGGGGATGGAGGGTGGGAGGTCGGGGTGGGGGGTGGAGGGTGGGGGGTCGGGGGCTGTCCTTTTCTCTGTTACTGGTTCTTGTTGCATGCTACAGTGAAACTGTTGTTTGTTCGTATAGTGTGCTGGAAAAAGGCTTGGGCAGTTGTTTGTTCACAGTGTGTGTGTGTGTGTGTGTGTGTGTGTGTGTGTGTGTGTGTGTGTGTGTGAGAGAGAGAATCAGTCAGTCAACCAATCAGTCCTCTTATTCTTCTTCGTTCATGGGCTGCAACTCCCACGTTCACTCGTATGCACACGAGTGGGCTTTTACGTGTATGACCGTTTTTAACCCGCCATGTAGGCAGCCATACTTCGTTTTCGGGAGTGTGCATGCTGGGTATGTTCTTGTTTTTCCTTAATCCACCGAACGCTGACGTGGATTACAGGATCTTTAACATGCGTATATGATCTGCTTTTGTATACACACGAAAATCAATCATTCAATCAATCAATCATTCTGTGAGAGAGAGAGAGAGAGAGAGAGAGAGAGAGAGAGAGAGTCAGAGACAGAGAGCGAGAATCAATCAATCAACCAATCAATCAATTAATCTATCTGTCTGTCTGTCTGTCTGTCTATCTCTCATCTATCTATCTATCTATCTATCTATCTATCAGTCAGTCAGTCAGTTAATCAATCAATCAATCAGTCTATCTATCTGTATCTATATATCTATCTGTCAGTCTATCTATCTATCTATCTATCTGTCTGTCTATCTATCTATCAGTCAATCAATCAATCGATCAGTCTGTCTGTCTGTCTATCTATCTATCATTTAATCATTTAATTAACCAATCAATCAATCAGTCAATCTATCTATCTATCTATCAATCATTTAATCAATCAATCAATCAATCAGTCTATCTATCTATCTTTTTCCTTTCGTTGTGGTCTCCAGCATGTCAGTTTTCACGTGAACGCGCACGTGCCTGTGTAAAGTGTGACGTCTTCATCCTCCCTTCTTACCCCTAGGTAGCCGCCCTCCCTCCCTCCCCCAGCCCCCCCACCCCCCCCCCCCCCCCCCACCCCCACCCCCACACACCCATTACCCCACCACCCCCTCTCCCATCACAACCCTTCAACCCTCTACTTCTCTTCAATTTCCCACTGCAGGCCTCCACCTCTACATGTATGTATCCACACGGCAGGTGTGATAGGCACGACCGTCGTGTAAATAGTCCAGGCGACGTCCATCCGTCTTCCTCCGTAAACATTCTGTTTCCGGCACCGGTGAGCGCGAACGAAAGTTGATACCCCCCCCCCCTCTTTGCTTTGAAATTTGTACCCCCTGGCATTTTTTTCCATTTTATTTATTCATTTATAAATATCATGATAAAATGAAATACGAATACAAATATTTGTTTATTTATTTGTTTATTTATTTATCTATTTATTCAGATGTCTATCTATCTATCTATCTATCTTTCTTTCTTTCTTTCTTTCTTTTTTTCTTTCTCTTCATTCATTCATTCATTCATTCTTTCTTTCTTTCTTTTTTTTTGTTTTAAAATCTATCTGTCTATTCATTTATTTATTCAGCTATTTTTTTAGTGGAATAGAATGTAGTCTTATCAGGAAAAGCAAAACAAGGATGTAGACGTATATATATATAATTTTGTACACACACACACACACACACACACACACACACACTTATTTATTTATACCTACTGACAACCGAAACGTTCAATCCGTTTTGACGTACGTATAGGCACGACTTTCACAGTGAAACACAAGTTCCACAGTGAATTCAAAATGAAGACATCTTTTATTCATAATCATTAATACAATCATCTGATTATCACAATTTACATTGCATGTGTTTTGATTCAAGACTTAATCATTTCAGTGAAAGAAACATCTTTATAAAACAAAAACAAAAAAACCAACAACAATAACAACCAAAAAAACCCCCACAAAAAACAATTAAATAATTATCAAACTAATCACCATCTTTTTATTGATTTTTTTTTTTTCGTGATTCAAGACTCTTATCGGTGAAAGTAACGTCTTTATAATCATCATTAAAAAGCAACCACCTACCCATATTTTTTGCAATCGATGAATTGTGTGATTCAAGACTCGTTTAATTATCTAAAACCAACCGCAGCATTGTGATGGCTGTTGTTGTTATTGTCGTTGTTGCTGTTGTTGTTGTTGTCGTCATCGTTGTTGTTGTTGTCCCGGACACATTTTACTGGGGGGGGGGGGGGGGGGGGGTTGTAGAAGAGAAGGAACGCTTATTCTTTGAGTTAGTTCACACAGTGGGTGCATTTTTGTTGTGTGTCTTTTTTTTGTCTTTTCTTTTCCCTTGCCCCGAGACCTCGAATGTCTGGAAGGATCCACCATTACATTGGCAGCATCCTTCGTACAGCACGTGCACCAGACTGAGCAGTGCTGTGTGTGAGCGAGGACCCCTGTGAAAGCTCTCCACGCTGTCCAAACGTATACAACACATCACCCCCGTATCGTAAACAACACTAGCCAGATCACTCGAGACCCCAAAGTGCTTTGCTGTGTAACGAAATGCTTGTGTGTGTGTGTGTGTGTAGGGAAACAGGGACCGTGTGGAAATAAGACAGGGATGGGAGAGAGAGAGAGGGGGAGAGAGAGGGGGAGAGAGAGAGGGGGGGAGGGAGAGAGAGAGAGGGAGAGGGGGGGGAGAAAGAGAGGGAAAGGGGGGTGGGGAGAGAGAGAGGGAGGGAGAGAGAGAGAGGGGGGGGGAGAGAGACAGGGAGGGAGGGAGAGAGAGAGAGGGGGGGAGAAAGAGAGGGAAAGGGGGGTGGGGAGAGAGAGAGAGGGAGAGAGAGAGAGAGAGGGGGGGGGGAGAGAGAGGGGGAGAGAGAGGAAAAGGGGGTAGGGAGAGAGACAGACAGAGATAAATGGACAGCAAGGAGAGAGAGAGAGAGAGGGAAGAGAGTGAAAGGGAGAGAGACAGAGAGAGAGACAGACAGAGATAAATTGACAGCGAGTAGAGAGAGAGAGGGAGAGGGGGGAAGAGAGGGAAAGGGGTGAGAGAGCGACAGACAGACAGACAGAGATAAATTGACAGCGAGGAGAGAGAGAGAGGGAGAGTGGGGGGCGGGGGGGGAGGGGCGAAGGGAGGAAAAAGGGAGAGACAGAGGGAGGAAAGGATAGAGGAGAGAGAGAGGGAGGGAGGGATGGTGGGAGAGAGAAAGAGAGAGAGAGAGAGAGGGAGGAGGAGAGGGAGAGACAAGACAAGACAAGACAAGAGCGCGCTGGTTCTTCATTATCGAGGGTAATAGACACGCTAGTAACATGCTTTTTTTACATCCAGCCCTCGTTCTAAAGAGGGAATAAAGTTCAAGAAGCGAAAACGAGCAAAAGAAGAAAAAATCAAAACACAATCAAGAGAGAGAGAGGGGGGGGGGAGGAGAGAGAGAGAGAGGGAGAAAGACAGAGAGGTGGAAAGGGAAGAAGGGAGAGAGAGAGGGGCGGGGGGGGAGGAAGAGACAGAAAGAAATGGAAAACTCCGCGAGAGAGGGAGGGAAGGAGAGAAAGAGACTGAGGTGAGAGAACGGAAGTGGAAGGAGAGAGAGAGAGAGCGAGAGAGAGAGGGATGGAGAGAGAGAGAGGGTGGGGAGATGGAGAGAGAGAGAGGGGAGAGGGAGAGACAGAGACGAGGCAAAGAAGAAAGGAAGAGGGGGGAAAAAGGGGAAAGGGGGGGAGGCGGGGGCAAGTGGGGGTTTGGGGGGGGGGGGGGGGGAGGGGGGGGGAGGGGGGGTTGGGGGGGGGGGGGGGGTTGGCCGGGGGGTGGGGGGGGCGGGTTCCCCGGTTTTTTTCAGGGGGAGGGGGTTTCTTTATTTTCCGCCCCCCCCCCCCCCCCCCACCTCACACCAAAACTAACCCCCTTCCCCCCCACCCCCAAAAAAACCTTCCCTCCCTTACCGTGGGGACCCCCCCCCTTCCCCCCCCCACCCCAACCTTCCCCCCTTCCCCCTTCACCCCCTTAAAAAAACCCCCCCCATACCCCTTACTTCCCCCCCCACCCCCCACCCGGCCCCCCTACTTTTCCAATTTACCCTTCCAATTTCCCCCCCTTCCAAACCCCCTTCCCCCCCCCCCAAATCCCCATTCCCCCCCATTTCCCCCCAAAAACCCCTTCCCCCCCCCTTCCCCCCCCAAAAAAAAAAATTTCCCACCTTCCCTTTTTCCCAACTTTCCCTTCCAAAAGGCCCCCAAAAAACCCCTACCCCCAAAGGGGGGACTTCCCCCCCTTCCCCCCCCCCCCGGACAAAATTTAACCCCCACCACGTTAAAAAATTTCACGCCGGCCGACCCCCTCCCCCTTCCCCCGCCCCCCCCCCTCACCCCCCCGGCCCCTTCCCCCTTCCCCCCCCCCCCCTTCTTAAACCCCAGCAACCTTCAAACCCAAGGGGACACCCCCCCCGGGTTTCCGGCCCGCCAAGCCCTTCCCAAACCCCCCAATTTCCAACCCCCCCCCTCCGGCCCCAAAAACGGCCCCAAAAACCACTCCCCCCCTCCCCCCGCCGCCCACCTTCCTCCACCCCTTTCCCCTTCCCCCCTCCTTCCCTCCTTTCCCCCTTAATTTTTCCCTCCCCCCCTTCCCTCCTTCCCCCCCTTTCCATTTTCCCCTTTCCCTCCCTTCCCCCTTTTTCTATTTTTCCCTCCCCCCCTCCCTTCCCCCCTTTCCCCTACTTTTTTCCTTTCCCTTCCCTTTTCCCACTTCCCCCTTCCTACCTTCCCCCCCTCCCTTCCCTACCCCCCCCTTTTCCCTACCTTCCCTCCCCCTTTCCCCCCTTCCCCTCCCTTCCCCCCTTTCCTCCTTTCCCCCCCTTCCCCCCCCCTTTTCCTTTTCTCCTTTCTCCTTCCCCCCTTTTCCCCCCCTTCCTTTTCCCTCCCTCCCTTAACTTCCCCCCTTTCCTACCTTCCCCCTTCCCTACTTCCCCCCCCCCTACTTCCCCCCCTTTCCCCCTTCCCTTTCCCCTCCCCCCCAAAACCTTCCCCCTTTCCCTTTCCCTTCCCTTCCTACCTTCCCTCCCCCCCTTTCCCCTCCCTTTCCCCCCCTTTCCTTCTTCCCCCCCTTTCCCCTACCTTCCCCCCCTTCCCTCCCTTTCCCCTCCCTCCCTTCCCTCCCTTCCCCCCTTTTTTCCAAATTTCCCAAAACCCTTTTTCCCTTCCCTACCCCCCCCCCCTTTTCTACCTCCCCCCCTTCCCCGTCTTCCCCCTTTCCCCTCTTCCCCTCTTCCCCCCCTTCCCTACCTTCCCCCCCTTCCCTTCCTTCCCTCCCTTCCCAACTTCACTCCCTTCCTCCCTTTCCCCTCCCTTTCCCTTCCCCTTTTCCCTTTTTTCCCCCTTTCCCTCCCTTTTTCTTCCTTCCCTTCCCTATTTTCCCCCCCTTTCCCCCTTTTCCTTTTCCCTTCCCCCTTTCCTATTCCCCTCCCTTCCCTCCCTTTCCCTTTACCTTCCCCCCCTTTCCCCTCCCTTTACCTTCCCCTTTCCCCTTTCCCCCCCCCTTTCCCTTTCCCCTTTCCTACCTTCCCTCCTTCCCTCCCTTTCCCTATTTCCCTCCCCTTCCCTTCCCCCCCTTTTAAAGCCACTGATACGATGTTTTTCCTGGGTTTTCAAAAGATGCCCAGGGTTAAGAATCTGACGGAAGATCGCTGACTGTGGGTCTGGAGGTGACTGATGAAGTGATGGCCTTGAGGTAACGCGTCCGCCTAGGAAGCGAGAGAATCTGAGCGCGCTGGTTTGAATCACCGCTCAGCCGCCGATATTTCCCCCCCCCCCCCTCCACTAGACCTTGAGTGGTGGTCTGGACTGACGCTAGTCATTCCGGTGAGACGATAAACCGTGGTCCCGTGTGCTAGCATGCACTTAGCGCACGTAAAAGAACCCACGGCAACAAAAGGGTTGTTCCTGGCAAAATTCTGTAGAAAAATCCACTTCGATAGGAAAAACTAATAAAACTGCACGCAAGAAAAAAACAACAAAAAAACGAAAGATAAAAAGGGGTGGCGCTGTAGTGTAGAGACGGGCTCTCCCTGGGGAGAGCAGCCCGAATTAAACACAGAGAAATCAGATGTGACAAAAAGAGAAATACATACAAATCCGGGCCCTGAAGGCTCGCCCAATTGTGGCGCGCTGAGATAATCATATGTTTAATACATATCGATGCTAACTTACATATCGTTACTTACATATCGATGCTAACTTATATATCGATGCTAACTTACATATCGATGCTAACTTACATATCGATGCTAACTTACACGACGCTAAATTACTATATAGTTACTTACATATCGATGCTAACTTACATATCGATGCTTACTTATATATCTATGCTTACTTACATATGTATGCTAACTTACATATCGTTACTTACATATCTATGCTAACTTACATATCGATGCTTACTTACATATGTATGCTAACTTACATATCGTTACTTACATATCGATGCTTACTTACATATCTATGCTAACTTACATATCGATGC
>NC_134887.1:5781831-5784331 GCF_041734735.1 Babylonia areolata
CAGTGTGGTCTTCCACCACCACCACCACCCACCCCCCCTCCCGAGACCCCCCGACCCCACCCCCCAGGCCTTCACCTCACCTCCCCCCCCACCCCCGGGGGTCGCATCTCTGAGAACTGCTCTATCACACCCAGTGTCCTCACACCCCCGGTCCCCCTCCACACCCACACACACACACCACCCCCCTCTCCTATCGCCACCCCCCCCCCCCCCCACACGCCCCCCCCACCCTCTCCTTTGACCCTGGAGAATGGAGTGGGAACCCATCTATTTGGTTCTTCTGACGACAGGGGATTGTAAGGAGAGGGGGTACAGATGGTTGTGGTGTGGTGTGGTGTGGTGTTGTGTGGTGTGGTTATTGTGTGGTGTGGTGTGGTGTGGTGTGGTTATTGTGTGGTGTGGTGTGGTGTGGTGTGGTTATTGTGTGGTGTGGTGTGGTGTGGTGTGGTTATTGTGTGGTGTGGTGTGGTGTGGTGTGGTGTGGTTGTGGTGTGGTTGTTGTGTGGTGTGGTGTGGTTGTTGTGTGGTGTGGTGTGGTTGTTGTGTGGTGTGGTGTGGTGTGGTGTGGTGTGGTGTGGTTGTTGTGTGGTGTGGTGTGGTGTGGTGTGGTGTGGTTGTTGTGTGGTGTGGTTGTGGTGTGGTGTGGTGTGGTTGTTGTGTGGTGTGGTTGTGGTGTGGTGTGGTTGTTGTGTGGTGTGGTGTGGTGTGGTGTGGTGTGGTGTGGTGTGGTGTGGTTTGGTGTGGTGTGGTTGTTGTGTGGTGTGGTGTGGTTGTTGTGTGGTGTGGTTGTTGTGTGGTGTGGTGTGGTTGTTGTGTGGTGTGGTGTGGTTGTTGTGTGGTGTGGTGTGGTTGTTGTGTGGTGTGGTGTGGTGTGGTGTGGTGTGGTGTGGTTGTTGTGTGGTGTGGTGTGGTGTGGTTGTTGTGTGGTGTGGTTGTTGTGTGGTGTGGTGTGGTGTGGTGTGGTGTGGTGTGGTTGTTGTGTGGTGTGGTGTGGTGTGGTGTGGTGTGGTGTGGTGTGGTTGTTGTGTGGTGTGGTGTGGTTGTTGTGTGGTGTGGTGTGGTGTGGTTGTTGTGTGGTTGTTGTGTGGTGTGGTGTGGTGTGGTGTGGTGTGGTTGTTGTGTGGTGTGGTGTGGTGTGGTTGTTGTGTGGTGTGGTTGTTGTGTGGTGTGGTGTGGTGTGATGTGGTGTGGTGTGGTTGTTGTGTGGTGTGGTGTGGTGTGGTTGTTGTGTGGTGTGGCGTGGTGTGGTGTGGTGTGGTGTGGTGTGGCGTGGTGTGGTGTGGTGTGGTGTGGTTGTGGTGTGGTTGTTGTGTGGTGTGGTGTGGTTGTTGTGTGGTGTGGCGTGGTGTGGTGTGGTGTGGTGTGGTTGTTGTGTGGTGTGGTGTGGTGTGGTTGTTGTGTGGTGTGGTGTGGTGTGGTCATTGTGTGGTGTGGTGTGGTGTGGTTGTTGTGTGGTGTGGTGTGGTGTGGTTGTTGTGTGGTGTGGTGTGGTGTGGTTGTTGTGTGGTGTGGTGTGGTGTGGTTGTTGTGTGGTGTGGTGTGGTTGTTGTGTGGTGTGGTTGTTGTGTGGTGTGGTGTGGTGTGGTGTGGTGTGGTGTGGTGTGGTGTGGTTGTTGTGTGGTGTGGTGTGGTGTGGTTGTTGTGTGGTGTGGTGTGGTTGTTGTGTGGTGTGGTTGTTGTGTGGTGTGGTGTGGTGTGGTGTGGTTGTTGTGTGGTGTGGTGTGGTGTGGTGTGGTGTGGTGTGGTGTGGTTGTTGTGTGGTGTGGTGTGGTGTGGTTGTTGTGTGGTGTAGTGTGGCGTGGTGTGGTTGTTGTGTGGTGTGGTGTGGTTGTTGTGTGGTGTGGTGTGGTGTGGTGTGGCGTGGTGTGGTTGTTGTGTGGTGTGGTGTGGTGTGGCGTGGTGTGGTTGTTGTGTGGTGTGGTGTGGTGTGGTGTGGTTGTGGTGTGGTGTGGTGTGGTGTGGTTGTGGTGTGGTGTGGTGTGGTTGTTGTGTGGTGTGGTGTGGTGTGGTTGTTGTGTGGTGTGGTGTGGTGTGGTGTGGTGTGGTTGTTGTGTGGTGTGGTGTGGTTGTTGTGTGGTGTGGTGTGGTGTGGTTGTTGTGTGGTGTGGTGTGGTGTGGTTGTTGTGTGGTGTGGTGTGGTTGTTGTGTGGCGTGGTTGTTGTGTGGTGTGGTGTGGTGTGGTGTGGTGTGGTGTGGTTGTTGTGTGGTGTGGTGTGGTTGTTGTGTGGTGTGGTGTGGTGTGGTTGTTGTGTGGTGTGGTGTGGTGTGGTGTGGTGTGGTTGTTGTGTGGTGTGGTGTGGTTGTTGTGTGGTGTGGTGTGGTGTGGTGTGGTGTGGTGTGGTGTGGTGTGGTGTGGTTGTTGTGTGGTGTTGTGTGGTGTGGTGTGGTGTGGTGTGGTTGTTGTGTGGTGTTGTGTGGTGTGGTGTGGTGTGGTGTGGTGTGGTGTGGTGTGGTTGTTGTGTGGTGTGGTGTGGTGTGGTGTGGTGTGGTGTGGTTGTTG
>NC_134887.1:5794331-5804331 GCF_041734735.1 Babylonia areolata
TTAACTAACATTTTTTTCTTTTTTTCTTTTTTTTGCTTCCTACTCCTGCCACTCCCCTCCCCCTCCCCCCCTCCCTTTCCTTTTCTCCTCACTCACTAACCGTGTAGCCTTTGCCCCCCACGCCCCCCCGACCCCCCCCCCCCCCGCCCCCCCGCACCCCCACCTCTCTCTCTCTCTCTCTCTCTCTCTTCCCAACCTATCGTACTCCCTCCCCTTCCCTTATATAGGACCCTAGTTTTTGTGAGCAACGGAACGTGGAGTAAGTAAAAGGGAGTTGTATGTTGTTGCTGCACTTGTTACAGAGTGTTTAAATTCCTCACCCGCCTCCACCTCCACTCCCCCCCCCCGCCCCCCCGGCTCCACGCCCCTCCCCCCTCTCAAACCAGCCAATACCCTTACCGGACCGTTTGGCTGGCCGTTTAGCGAGCCATGCGTTGCGTGCTTTGAGCGTCAGAGTGTGATTTATTTCTGTTGATGCCTCGTCCTGATAGCTTTGCTCTTTTCTTTTTTTTTTTTTTTTTATTCTTGTGTTGGTGTGTGTGTGTGTGTGTGTGTGTGTGTGTGTGTGTGTGTGTGTGTGTGCTGAATAACACACAGACAGAGGCACAGACACAGACACAGACACAGACACACACACACACACACACACACACACACACACACACACACACACACACACACACTCACACACACACACACACACACACACACACACACACAGCAAGCTTCAAAAAGAGAAAGAAGGGAGGATGGCGGAGGAGCCTCTGCTTCTGTTTTCTCTCTCTCTCTCTCTCTTTCTCTCTCTCTCTTTCTCCCCTCCCTCTCTCTATCTCCCCCCTCTCTCTCTCTCCCCTCTCTCTCCCACCCCCGTCCCCTCCCTCCCACCCGTCTATCTCTCTCTCCGCCCTCTCTCTCTATCTCCCTCTCTCCCCCCATCTCTCCACCCTTCTCTCTCTCTCTCCCCCCGTCTCTCTTTCTCTCTCCCCTCTCTCTCTCCCCCCTCTCTCCCCCCCCCCCTCTCTCTCTCCCCCCTCACTTCCCCCCTCTCTCTCTCTCTTGCCTTCTTTCTCTGACCCCTTCTTCCTCACTCTCGGTCTGTCTGTCTGTCTGTGTCTGTCTGTCTGTCTGTCTGTCTGTCTGTCTGTCTCTCTGTGACGTCAGTTTGAGTTTGAGCTGAGTGTGTGAGATTGAGAATTACACTATTAGAAAGACAGAGACAGAGACAGAGAGACAGCTAGAGACAGGGAGTGAGAGAGAGAGAGAGTGTGTGTGTATCTGTGTGTGTGTGTGTGTGTGTGTGTGTGTGTGTTTGTGTGTGTGTGTGTGTCTGTGTGTGCGTGTTTGTGTGTCTGTATGTGTGTGTATGTGTGTGTGGGTGTGAGAGAGTGTGTGTGTGACTCTGTGTGTGTGTGTGTGTGTCTGTGTGTGTGTGTGTGTGTGTGTGTGTGTGTGTGTGTGTGTCTCTGTGTTGTTCTTTCTCTCCTCTCTCTTTGTCTCTGTGAGACGTCAGTTTGAGTTTGAGCTGTACCTGTCAGATCATGAGATATGTATAGAGAGAGAGAGTTAGAGAGAGAGAGAGGGAGGGAGAGAGAGAGAGAGAGAGGGAGGAAGGTAGAAGACAGATGATTGGAAGGCGGTGGGGGGTGATAAGATCTCTTCTTCTTCTTCTTCTTCTTCTTCTTCTGCTTTTTTTTCTTTTTGTATTTTTTCTTCTTCTGTTTTCCCACACACTGTAGGGTCGTTATCGTGCAAGCGTTATCTTTGTTAACAGTGGCAACAGCAGACAAGTAGATAGTTCGGATGGTTTTAATTGTCTCAGGGGATTGTTAACTCACTCAGTACGGCCAGTCCTCTCTTCTCCTCTACACAGACCCCTCGGATGTCCAGTGGGTGTCTGAATGACCCAACCTTTAGCTTCCGTCGTCAGAATTGTGGTATTCTTTGTCAACATTCACGTCTTCAGTGTAAGAGCCTTCCGCTTGTAATATTTTGATGGTGGAAATTGGGGTGAAACGCTGTTAACGTCGTCTCTTTCGCCGTTCGTATGGAAAGAGTTAAGGCTTGGCGGTGCTGGGGACTTGTTGAAAGGAGCAGCCAGTTCATCAACGCTTCTACACTCTCTGTGTGGTCTACGTCTACAATTATTGTTGGAACGTTCTGGTTGACGTGTAGCCCGTTACGTAACTCCAGAACTGTCTTCAGTGTGTGTGGGGGGGAGGTGGCCGGGTGGTACGGTGGGTGATGTGACTAAACCAGGAAGCGAGGGTCTACGAGGGTTGAGTCCTGCTCTGGACCGCAATATCTTATCATCTTTTTTCTTCTTTTTTTTTATGAATTTAATTTTATGGCTGTACCCATCATCTACGCCATTTTCGGTAGCATTATTCCCATGCCACTCATTAAGAGAACATAGCTTTGCTCCCCCCCCCCCCCCCCCCCCCCGCCCCCCCCACCCCTTACCACCAGGAGTGATGGCCTAGAGGTAACGCGTCCGCCTAGGAACGAGGGAATCTGAGCGCGCTGCTTCTTCTTCTTCTGCGTTCGTGGGCTTCAACTCCCACGTTCACTCGTATATACTCGAGTGGGATTTTACGTGTATGACCGTTTTTACCCCGCCATGTAGGCAGCCATACTCCGTTTTCGAGGGTGTGCATGCTGGGGATGTTCTTGTTTCCATAACCCACCGAACGCTGACATGGATTACAGGATCTTTAACGTGCGTATTTGATCTTATGCTTGCACATACACACGAAGGGGGTTCAGGCACTGGCAGGTCTGCACATATGTTGACCTGGGAGATCGTAAAAATCTCCACCCTTTACCCACCAGGCGCCGTCACCTTGATTCGAACCCGAGACCCTCAGATCGAAAGTCCAACGGTTTAACCATTCGGCTATGGCGCCCGTCAGCGCGCTGGTTCGAATCACGGCTCAGCCGCGAATACTTTCTCCCCCCCCCCCCCGCCCCCCCCCGTCCCCCCCTACTAGACCTTGAGTGGTGGTCTGGACGCGTCATTCTGATCAGACGAAAAACCGAGATCCCGTGTTCTGCATGCACTTAGCGCAGGTAAAAGAACCCACAGCAACAAAAGGGTTGTCCCTGGCAAAAATTCTGTAGAAAAACCCACTTCGATAGGAAAGACAAATAAAACTGCACGCAGGCAGGGGAAAAAAAAAAAAAAAAAAAAAGGGTGGCGCTCTCAGTGTAGCGACGCGCTCTCCCTGGGGAGAGCAGCCCGAACTTCACACAGAGAAATCTGTTGTGACAAAAAAGAGAAATAGAAAAACAAAATCCAAAATACAAATACCTTCTCCCCTATCCCTCAATCCCCAATCCTTTTCGTTGTAAAAGAGCATAGTCTGGTCAGCAGCTGAAGCCGAGTCAGTACAGGGTAGTTGTACGTTGCTGCACTTGTTACACAGTGTTTGAATTCCACTCCCCTACGGACCCCTTTCACTTGTTACACAGTGTTTGAATTCCACACCCCTACGAACCCCTTTCACTTGTTACACAGTGTTTAAATTCCACTCCCCTACGAGCCCCTTCACTTGTTACACAGTGTTTGAATTCCGCTCCCCTACGAACCCCTTCACTTGTTACACAGTGTTTAAATTCCACTCCCCTACGAGCCCCTTCACTTGTTACACAGTGTTTGAATTCCACTCCCCTACGAACCCCTTCACTTGTTACACAGTGTTTGAATTCCGCTCCCCTACGAACCCCTTCACTTGTTACACAGTGTTTGAATTCCGCTCCTCCACGAAACCCTTTCACTTGTTACACAGTGTTTGAATTCCGCTCCTCCACGAAACCTTTCACTTGTTACAGAGTGTTTGAATTCCACTCCCCTACGGACCTCTTCACTTGTTACAGAGTGTTTGAATTCCACTCCCCTACGAACCCCTTTCACTTGTTACACAGTGTTTAAATTCCACTCCCCTACGGACCTCTTCACTTGTTACACAGTGTTTAAATTCCACTCCCTTACGAAACCTTTCACTTGTTACACAGTGTTTGAATTCCACTCCCCTACGAACCCCTTTCACTTGTTACAGAGTGTTTGAATTCCACTCCCCTACGAACCCCTTTCACTTGTTACACAGTGTTTGAATTCCACTCCCCTACGGACCTCTTCACTTGTTACACAGTGTTTGAATTCCACACCCCTACGAACCCCTTAACTTGTTACACAGTGTTTGAATTCCACTCCCCTACGAGCCCCTTCACTTGTTACACAGTGTTTGAATTCCACACCCCTACGAACCCCTTTCACTTGTTACACAGTGTTTGAATTCCACTCCCCTACGAACCCCTTTCACTTGTTACACAGTGTTTGAATTCCACTCCCCTACGAACCCCTTTCACTTGTTACAGTGTTTAAATTCCACTCCCCTACGAACCCCCTTCACTTGTTACACAGTGTTTGAATTCCACTCCCCTACGAACCCCTTTCACTTGTTACACAGTGTTTGAATTCCGCTCCCCTACGAACCCCTTTCACTTGTTACACAGTGTTTGAATTCCACTACCCCCCCCCCCCCCCACCCCCACACACACGCACGCACACAGACACAGACAGACAGACAGCCAATACCCCCCCCCCCCCCGTCCCGCCCCCCCCCCCCCCCCCACCGTTTGGCTGGCCGTTTAGCGAGCCATGCGTTGCGTGCTTTGAGCGTCAGAGTGTGATTTATTTCTGTTGATGCCTCGTCCTGATAGTTAGCTTTGCCACTCTTTTGCTTCTTTTGTTTCTTTTTGTTGTTGTTGTTGTTGAACAAAAAGCACAGACACAGATAGACAGACAAACACACACACACACACGTGCACGTGCTCGCACAAACACACACACACACGCGCGCGCGTTCACGCACGCACGCACACGCACAGACACACAGACACACACACAGACACAGACAGACAGACAGACAGACACACACACACACACACACACACACACGTGCGCGCACAAACACACACACAGAGACACACGCGCGCGCACGCACGCACACGCACAGACACAGACACACACGCACACGCACAGACACAGACAGACAGACACACACACACACACACACACACACACACACACGCACGCACACACACACACACACACACACACACACACACACACACACACACACACACACACACACACACACACACACACACACACACACACACACACACACACACACACGAGCTTCAGGTGGGGTGGGAGGGGTGTGGGGGCTTTGAGGAGCTTCTCTGTCTCTCGCTTTCTCTTATTTTTATTTTTACTCTCTCTTTCTCTCTCTGTGTCTCTCTCTCTATCTCTGTCTGTCTGTCTATCTCTCTGTGTCTCTCTCTGTGTCTCTCTCTGTCTCTCTCTGTGTCTCTCTCTGTCTCTTTCTCTGTCTCTCTATCTCTTTCTGTTTCCCTCTTCCTCTGTCTCTCTGTGTGTCTCTTTCTCTCCCTCACTCTTTCTTCTTCTTCCCCCCCCCCTTTTCTTTGTTCCACCTCTGTCTTCTTTCTTTGCCTGCCTCGCTTCTTCTTCTGTCTTCCCCTCTCCCTCTGTCTCTGTTTCTCTCTCTCTCTCTGAGATACTCCTGATGTGTAATGGTTCAATTGAAGATGAACTCCACTTTGTTTTGGTGTGCCCTGTGCTGAATGATTTTCGTGTGAAGTTCATACCAAAGAAATATTATGCAGAGCCATGCTTGTTCCGTCTGGGTCTACTGATGGCATCTAATAATGAAAGCATTATTCGAAATTTAGCATTGTATCTTCATAAAGCATTTCAGTTAAGAGAGACAATTCTGTCTTAATCTTTGTGTGTATGTGTTGTGTTTATTTTCGAAAGGACTTGTCGTGCTTGTTTAATTCTTGTTTTGATTATACAATTATGTTTTTGTCCCTCTTCATATGGGGGACTAAGGCCTTGAATGAATAAAATATCTGAATCTGAATCTGAATCTCTCTGAGATAGACGTCTGTTTGAGCTGTATGCTGTATATAAGGAGGAAGGTGGCAGAATGGTTAAGACGCTCAGCTGCCAATACAGAGAGTCCGTGAGGGTGTGGGTTCGAATCCCGCTCTCGCCCTTTCTCCTAAGTTTGACTGGAAAATCAAACTGAGCGTCTAGTCTTTCGGATGAGACGATAAACCGAGGTCCCGTGTGCAGCACGCACTTGGCGCACTGAAAAAGAACCCATGGCAACGAGAGTGTTGTCCTCTGGCGAAATTACGTAAAATGAAATCCACTTTCATAGGTACACAAATATGTAAGCATGCACTCAAGGCCTGACTAAGCGCGTTGGGTTATGCTGCTGGTCAGGCATCTGCTCAACAGATGTGGTGTAGCGTGTATGGATTTGTCCGAACGCAGTGACGCCTCCTTGAGAAAGTGAAACTGAAACTGTATGCGTGAGATAGACAGATACATACTGAGAGAGAGAGAGAGGGAGAGAAAGAGAGAGAGAGAGGGGGGGTGGGGGTAGGGAGGGGACAGATGGATGGAAGGGGGTGATGAGATCTTTTGTGGTGTGTGTTTTGTTTTGTTTTGTGGGGGGAGGGGGGGGGAGGGGGGGCGGGGCGGAGGGGGGGGGGCTGATTATTAAGGCTTTGCCGTGGTGTGGCTTGTTAATTAAGGGAACAGCAGGCTAATCAACACGTCACTCTCTGTGTGTGGTCTACGTTCACGATTGTTCCAACTGGTCACGTCTCGGTGGTGGAACGGTTAAGACGCTTATCTGTCAACACAGTGTCCGTGAAGGTCTGGGTTCGAATCCCTGGTCGACGGGCGCAATAGCCGAATGGCTAAAGCGTTGGACTTTCAATCTGAGGGTCCCGGGTTCGAATCTCGGTGACGGCGCCTGGTGGGTAAAGGGTGGAGATTTTTCCGATCTCCCAGGTCAATATATGTGCAGACCTGCTAGTGCCTGAACCCCCTTCGTGTGTATACGCAAGCAGAAGATCAAATACGCACGTTAAAGATCCTGTAATCCATGTCAGCGTTCGGTGGGTTATGGAAACAAGTACATACCCAGCATGCACACCCCCGAAAGCGGAGTATGGCTGCCTACATGGCGGGGTAAAAACGGTCATACAAGCCCACTCGTGTACATACGAGTGAACGTGGGAGTTGCAGCCCACGAAAGAAGACGAAGGAGGAGGAGGAGGAGAAGAAGATTATTGTTTTATTATTATTGTCATTGTTATGATTATGTGTATTTGCATTTGTATTTCTTTTTATCACGACATTTTTTTTTCTTCTGTGAAATTTGGGCTGCTCTCCCCAGGGAGAGCGAATCGCTATACTACAGCGCCACTCTTTTTTGGGGGGGTATTTTTTCCTGCGTGCAGTTTTATTTGTTTTTCCTATCGAAGTGGATTTTTCTACAGAATTTTGCCAGGAACAACCCTTTTGTTGCCATGGGTTCTTTTGCGTGCGCTAAGTGCATGCTGCACACAGGACCACGGTTTATCGTCTCATCCGAATGACTAGCGTCCAGACCACCACTCAAGGTCTAGTGGAGGGGGGAGAAAATATCGGCGGCTGAGCCGTGATTCGAACCAGCGTGCTCAGATTCTCTCGCTTCCTAGGCGGACGCGTTACCTCTAGGCCATTACTCCACTTGGCCATCACTCCGCTCATGATTACTATTATTTTATTTTCTTAGCTGGCCCCATCGTCTGCGCCATTTTCAGAGGGAGACACACCGGATGAGCTCAGTGGACACACACACAGTGCGAGAGATTCTGTCCCTGAATGGAAACAGGCTGCTGTTTCTCGATTGGCTACAAACTCCATGGCCAGTCACAAGGTCCACAGCAGAACAGCGACGTTCAAATTGTGGACACGGGCAAAACACACACACACACACACACACACAGAGATACTGGCTGGGACTAAAGGGAATCTTCTCGTTTGTTCTATCAACGCTTCATTCCAGAGGGGGGTTGGGGGTGGGGGCTGGAGAAAGAAAAGGCAGAAGAAAAGAAAGAAGGAAAATAATGAAGGGAGGAAGGAAGGAAGGAAGGAAGGTAAGAAGGAAGGAAGGAAAGAAGGTAAGAAGGAAGGAAGGAAAGAAGGAAGGAAGGAAAGAAGGAAGGAAGGAAAGAAGGAAAGAAGGAAGGCAAGAAGGAAGGAAGGTAAGAAGGAAGGAAGGAAAGAAGGTAAGAAGGAAGGAAGGAAAGGAAGGAAGGAAGGTAAGAAGGAAGAAAAGAGGTAAGAAGGAAGGAAGGAAGAAAAGAAAGTAAGAAGGAAGGAAAGAAGGAAGGAAGGAGGGAAGGAAGGAAGGAAGGAAAGAAGGAAGGAAGGTAAGAAGGAAGGAAGGAGGTAAGAAGGAAGGAAAGAAGGAAGGAAGGAAGGAAGGAAGGTAGGAAGGAAGGAAGGAGGGAAGGAAGGAAGGAAAGAAGGGAGGAAGGAAAGAAGGAAGGAAGGTAAGAAGGTAAGAAGGAAGGAAGGAGGAAAGAAGGAAGGAAGGAGGTAAGAAGGAAGGAAGGAAAGAAGGAAGGAAGGAAGAAAAGAAAGTAAGAAGGAAGGAAAGAAAGGAAGGAAGGAAAAATGAAAGGAAGACAATGAAGTTTTAGAACAACTGTTTCAGACTGGAAGCACACCTGCTCTTGGCAACTACTGCTACTGCCACTACTACAACTACTACTGTGCACTCACTAAAAACTACCAGGACAACATCGGGATTAGATAAGCACCGAAAAAAAAGGAAACCGAAAAATAAAGACAAAAGAAAGAAAGAAAAAAAAAAGAAAAAAACGAAAAAAAGGACGCCACAGATGCTATGGTGGGCGGCGCGGAAAAAAAGAAGAAAAAAAGGAAATAAAAAATAAAATAAAATAAAAAAGGAGGGAGGGAGAGAACTCTTCTCACCTCGGCCTATCAATATTTACTCCCCGTGGAAATTGCAAAGGCCCGTGAAAAGTAGAAACTGTCAGGGCCGTCTGGCTGTGGAACCAGAAGAAACAGCCGGCTGTCGGTGGTGCAGTTGTTGTATAGTGGGACATGCTGACTGCCACTGGCGGGAGAGGAAGAGGAAGAGGAGGAAGAGCGGAGGAGAGGACAGAAGAGAAGAAGAAAAATAACCGACGGATTGTGTAGGTGGGGTGTGGGTGTGTGTGGGGGGGGGGGGGTGCAGGGAGTGGGGAAGGGGGAGGGGGGATAGCGGGATGAGAGTGTGTGTGTGGGTGGGAGGGGGTAGGGGAGGAGGATTGAAGGGGGGCGCTATCGCAAACAAACCCAGGTTGCGGCCACTTGAAACTGTGCTGTCCCGTTGTTTGATAAGATACTGAACCTCTCCCCCCCCCCCTCCCCCCAGCCCCCCCCCCCCCCCCCCCCTCCCCCCCCCCCCCCCCCCCCCCCCCCCCTTCCCAACTCCCTTTACTTTTCCTTACTGGCTTCCTTTCTGTCCTGGTCTATTCTTGTGCAGTGCGGCTTCTTTCAGGAGAGAGGAAAAGTCAGTGGGTGGGAGGAGAGAGCTTGGAATAGATTTGGGGTGGCTAGACAGTGGCCTGGGAATGTTTTCACTTTGCAGAATCCCATAGAGTTGATGCATAATTTATATGAGACTCAACGTATGCATGAAAGAACATTTTTTTCTAGAATGAACATTTAAGAAATGTTTTATTTTGTTCAGCTGGTACACCTTTTTTGCTACATTTTTACATACCATAGAAATGTGATCAGACTATGATAGATTATTGTCCACCACAGCTCCAAGAATTTTGTTATTGTCAGCTTCTTTGGTAACTACAGTATTTATGTAAAAAGGGAAAATTTCGTCGAAAATGTTTTGACGCTTCTGTCGAGTGGTGATCATCATATAACTGGTTTTCCGTGGTTGAAGACGTGTGGTTTAGTTCTCACCACATAACTAACTTATTGATATTCTCTTGTGATACTTATAGATACCTCTTTCGCATTACGATGATTGGCATGTAGGGTTGTATCATCTGCAAACATTTCACAACAAGTTGTTAAGTACAAGGGTAGATCGTTGATGTGTAC
>NC_134887.1:5809331-5813694 GCF_041734735.1 Babylonia areolata
TTTCTGTCTGTCTCTGGCGCTGTCTTTCTGTCTGTCTCTGGCGCTGTCTTTCTGGCTGTCTCTGGCTGTCTTTCTGTCTGTCTCTGGCGCTGTCTTTCTGTCTGTCTCTGGTGTCTCTGGCTGTCTTTCTGTCTGTCTCTGGCTGTCTTTCTGTCTGTCTCTGGCTGTCTTTCTCTCTGTCTCTGGCGCTGTCTTTCTCTCTGTCTCTGGGGCTGTCTTTCTGTCTGTCTCTGGCGCTGTCTTTCTGTCTGTCTCTGGCGCTGTATTTCTGTCTGTCTCTGGCTGTCTTTCTGGCTGTCTCTGGCGCTGTCTTTCTGGCTGTCTCTGGCTGTCTTTCTGTCTGTCTCTGGCGCTGTCTTTCTGTCTGTCTCTGGCGCTGTCTTTCTGTCTGTCTCTGGCTGTCTTTCTGGCTGTCTCTGGCGCTGTCTTTCTGGCTGTCTTTCTGGCTGTCTCTGACTGTCTTTCTGTCTGTCTCTGGCGCTATCTTTCTCTCTGTCTCTGGCTGTCTCTGGCTGTCTTTTTGTCTGTCTCTGGGGCTGTCTTTCTGTCTGTCTCTGGCGCTGTCTTTCTGGCTGTCTCTGACGCTGTCTTTCTGTCTGTCTCTGGCTGTCTCTGGCGCTGTCTTTCTGGCTGTCTCTGACGCTATCTTTCTGGCTGTCTTTCTGTCTGTCTCTGGCGCTGTCTTTCTGGCTGTCTCTGGCGCTGTCTTTCTGGCTGTCTCTGACGCTATCTTTCTGGCTGTCTTTCTGGCTGTCTCTGGCGCTGTCTTTCTGGCTGTCTCTGGCTGTCTTTCTGTCTGTCTCTGGCGCTGTCTTTCTGTCTGTCTCTGGCGCTGTCTTTCTGGCTGTCTCTGGCGCTGTCTTTCTGTCTGTCTCTGGCGCTGTCTTTCTGTCTGTCTCTGGCGCTGTCTTTCTGTCTGTCTCTGGCTGTCTTTCTGGCTGTCTCTGGCGCTGTCTTTCTGGCTGTCTCTGGCTGTCTTTCTGTCTGTCTCTGGCGCTGTCTTTCTGTCTGTCTCTGGCGCTGTATTTCTGTCTGTCTCCTTGCTGTCTTTCTGGCTGTCTCTGGCGCTGTCTTTCTGGCTGTCTCTGGCGCTGTCTTTCTGGCTGTCTCTGGCGCTGTCTTTCTGGCTGTCTCTGACTGTCTTTCTGTCTGTCTCTGGCGCTATCTTTCTGTCTGTCTCTGGCTGTCTCTGGCTGTCTTTTTGTCTGTCTCTGGCGCTGTCTTTCTGTCTTTCTCTGGCGCTGTCTTTCTGGCTGTCTCTGACGCTGTCTTTCTGTCTGTCTCTGGCTGTCTCTGGCGCTGTCTTTCTGGCTGTCTCTGACGCTATCTTTCTGGCTGTCTCTGGCGCTGTCTTTCTGTCTGTCTCTGGCGCTGTCTTTCTGGCTGTCTCTGGCGCTGTCTTTCTGGCTGTCTCTGACGCTATCTTTCTGGCTGTCTTTCTGGCTGTCTCTGGCGCTGTCTTTCTGTCTGTCTCTGGCTGTCTTTCTGTCTGTCTCTGGCGCTGTCTTTCTGTCTGTCTCTGGCGCTGTCTTTCTGGCTGTCTCTGGCGCTGTCTTTCTCGCTGTCTCTGGCGCTGTCTTTCTGTCTGTCTCTGGCGCTGTCTTTCTGTCTGTCTCTGGCGCTGTCTTTCTGTCTGTCTCTGGCGCTGTCTTTCTGGCTGTCTCTGACGCTATCTTTCTGGCTGTCTTTCTGTCTGTCTCTGGCGCTGTCTTTCTGGCGGTCTCTGGCTGTCTTTCTGTCTGTCTCTGGCTGTCTTTCTGTCTGTCTCTGGCGCTGTCTTTCTGGCTGTCTCTGGCTGTCTTTCTGTCTGTCTCTAGCGCTGTCTTTCTGTCTGTCTCTGGCTGTCTTTGGTGATGTCTTTCTGGCTGTCTTTCTGGCTGTCTTTGGTGATGTCTTTCTGGCTGTCCCTGGCTGTCTTTCTGGCTGTCTCTGGCGCTGTCTTTCTGGCTGTCTCTGGTGATGTCTTTCTGGCTGTCTTTGGTGATGTCTTTCTGGCTGTCTCTGGCGCTGTCTTTCTGGCTGTCTTTCTGGCGCTGTCTTTCTGGCTGTCTCTGGCGCTGTCTTTCTGGCTGTCTCTGGCGCTGTCTTTCTGGCTGTCTTTCTGGCTGTCTCTGGCGCTGTCTTTCTGGCTGTCTCTGGCGCTGTCTTTCTGGCTGTCTCTGGCGCTGTCTTTCTGGCTGTCTCTGGCGCTATCTTTCTGGCTGTCTTTCTGGCTGTCTCTGGCGCTGTCTTTCTGTCTGTCTCTGGCGCTGTCTTTCTGTCTGTCTCTGGCTGTCTTTCTGTCTGTCTCTGGCGCTGTCTTTCTGGCTGTCTCTGGCGCTGTCTTTCTGGCTGTCTTTCTGGCTGTCTCTGGCGCTGTCTTTCTGTCTGTCTCTGGCGCTGTCTTTCTGTCTGTCTCTTGCTGTCTTTCTGGCTGTCTCTGGCTGTCTTTCTGTCTGTCTCTGGCGCTGTCTTTCTCTCTGTCTCTTGCTGTCTTTCTGGCTGTCTTTCTGTCTGTCTCTGGCGCTGTCTTTCTCTCTGTCTCTTGCTGTCTTTCTGGCTGTCTCTGGCTGTCTTTCTGTCCGTCTCTGGCGCTGTCTTTCTGTCTCTGGCGCTGTCTGTCTGTCTCTGGTTGTCTCTGGCTGTCTTTGGTGATGTCTTTCTGGCTGTCTTTCTGTCTGTCTCTGGCTGTCTTTCTGGCTGTCTTTCTGTCTGTCTCTGGCTGTCTTTCTGGCTGTCTCTGGCGCTGTCTTTCTGGCTGTCTCTGGCGCTGTCTTTCTGTTTGTCTCGGGCGCTGTCTTTCTGGCTGTCTTTCTGGCTGTCTCTGGCTGTCTCTTGCACTGTCTTTCTGTCTGTCTCTGGCGCTGTCTTTCTGTCTGTCTCTGGCTGTCTTCTTGTCTTTCTCTGGTTGTCTTTCTCTCTGTCTCTGGCTGTCGTTCTGTCTGTCTCTGGCTGTCGTTCTGTCTGTCTCTGGCTGTCTTCTTGTCTTTCTCTGGCTGTCTTTCTGGCTGTCTCTGGTTGTCTTTCTGGCTGTCTCTGGTTGTCTTTCTGGCTGTCTCTGGCTGTCTTCTTGTCTTTCTCTGGTTGTCTTTCTCTGTCTCTGGCGCTGTCTTTCTGTCTTTCTCTGGCTGTCTTTCTGTCTGTCTCTGGCTGTCTTTCTGGCTGTCTCTGGCTGTCTTCTTGTCTTTCTCCCCATTCTCCCCCTCTTTTATCTGTGGAATACCTGCTGTCCCTGCATAATATGTCTGGCTGTTTAGTTTATCGGTAGTTGGTTTGGCTGGCTTGTTGGTTTGGCTGGTTTGCTGGTTTGGCTGGTTTGATGGTTTGGCTGGTTTGTTGGTTTGGCTGGTTTGATGGTTTGGCTGGTTTGATGGTTTTCTGATCTCTCCATTTCTGATTCCCCCCCATCTCTGTTGTAGCCGTTCTTCTTCTTTTTAACCATCATCGCCTTCACTACCATCATCACCACCATCGCCATCATCATCAGCATCAGCATCAGCATCATCGTTCTTCTTCTTCTTCCCCCTCATCTCTGTGAGAAGAGACATCGGGATCGCCGCACGAAAACACACACACACACACACACACACACACACACACACACACACACAAAAAAAAAAAAAAAAAAAAAAACTGTTAACTTCTGTTGAAGAGAGGACTGGACCCCGCCTTGCAATGCCGAGCCCTACACACAACGGACGTGAATTCAATGCCCCGATGGCCATAAAAGGCTGTGTGACATTGAACCTTAATTAACTCACTCAGTACGGCCAGCCCTCTCTTCTCCTCTACACAGACCCCTCGGATGTCCAGTGGGTGTCTCTATGACCCAACCTTTAGCTTCCGTCGTCAGAATTGTGGTATTCTTTGTCAACATTCACCTCTTCAGTGTAAGAGCGTTCCGCTTGTAATATTTTGATGATGGTAATTGGGGTGAAACGCTGGTAACGTCGTTCGTATGGAGAGAGTTAATTAAACCTTTCGATTTAACCCCCATCCCGAACCCCGAACCCTCCCCCCCCCCCCCCCCCGAACTCACCGCTTCTTCCACTTCTCTCTCCCCACCACGCCCCCCCCCCCCCACGCCCACCCCCCACCCCCACCTCACTCCTCCATGTGTATGTACGACGTGTGGCCGAACTGAAGCACATTTTCAGCATCTGAATCTTCTCGCTTACCTTCTCTGCATGTCCGTACGTCAACGAGGAAAGGCCCGCAGAGATGCGTAGACACGCAGACAGACACGCCGATAATCTCGTCGGCGATCTTTCTCCATCTCTGTGTCTTGTTACACATGGGGGAGTTACATCATTTGCAGGCCCTGCCTTCCTTCCTTCTCTCATGTGTGGGGGAGAGAGAGAGAGGGAGAGAGAGGGGGGCAGAG
>NC_134887.1:5828794-5831294 GCF_041734735.1 Babylonia areolata
TAGGAAGCGAGAGATTATGAGCGCGCTGGCTCGAATCACGGCTCAGCCGCCGATATTTTCTCTCCCCCCCCTCTCCCACTAGATCTTGAGTGGTGGTCTGGACGCTAGTCATTCGGATGAGACGATAAACCGAGGTCCTGTGTGCAGCATGCACTTAGCGCACGTAAAAGAACCCACGGCAACAAAAGGGTTGTTCCTGGCAAAATTCTGTAGAAAAATCCACTGCGATAGGAAAAACAAATAAAACTGCACGCAGGAAAAAAAAAAAAAAAAAAAAAAAAAAGGGTGGCGCTGTAGTGTAGCGACGCGCTCTCCCTGGGGAGAGCAGCCCGAATCTCACACAGAGAAATTTGTTGTGATAAAAAGAAATACAAATACAATTACGTACACTGTATTCGCAACCGTGTTATATTAATTAATAAACAGTGAGGCCAGGAGATCAAATAATCATCGCTGCTGTGTGCACATGTCAAGTGATCGGTATAATAGCAAGCCCGGCGCTTCCTTTTTTTTGGGGGGGGGGAAGTGTCTGGGTTTGTTCCAGTGTACCTTTTATTTACCTGTGTGCAAGCTGAATCGGTAGCGTAAGCAGCATTGGCTTGAAGTTAGGTACCTTATATATATATATATCTTTTATATATATATATATATATATATATATATATATATATATATATCACCTCCTTCTGTATATATAATAACATACAGGTTTCTCTTCGGCAACTGCAATATTTGAACATAAAACACCAACAGCCTCACACTGCAACATTGGGCTGCATGCATCCAACCCCACATACCCCCCACCCCCACCCTCACACCCCACACCCCACACCCCACACAAGCCCTGTGGTGTTTACAGTCATCACACTCTCACCTCCCCCGGCTCTAAACGGCGGGGAAAAGATTCAACAAGAACAACTAGAAACAACGGCAACAACAAAAGAGAAGGCCGCTTTGAGCTGTTTGTGTGGGGGGGAAGGAAAGTGTTTCAAGCAAAGCAAGTGGCGAACACATCACCTTGTTGTTTCTGTGCTGGTGATCACCACAGGCTTCTTCTTTTCTTCTTGTCAATCTTCTTGTACTTGTTTCTTCTGGTTCTTCTTGTTCATGTTCTTGTTGTTGTTCTTCTTCGTCGTCGTATTCTTCTTTTTTGTATTTTTCTTCCTGTACTGGTTGTTCATGTTCATATTGTTGTTTTTTGTTGTTGTTGTTGTTCTTCTTCTTCTTGGTGTTGTAGTAGTTGTTGTGGTTGTGTTTTATGGCAGTGCGGCCCTTGTTGATGACAACACGGTAGACTGACGTGAAAAGTAAAGAATTAATAAAGGATGGAAGGAGGAAAGGAAGGAAGGAAGGAAGGAAGGAAAGAAGACAGGAAGGAAGGTAGGAAGGAAGAGAAGAAGGTAGGAAGGAAGGAAGGCACAAAGAAAGGAAGGAAAAGAGGAAGGAAGGACGGAAGAAAGGAAGAAAGAAAGAAAGGGAGGGGGAGAAAGAAAGGAAGGCAGGAAGGAATGAAGAGAGGAAGGCACAAAGGAAGGAAGGCTGGAAGGAGGGAAGGAAGGGAGGGAGGAAGGAAGGAAGAGAGAGAGGAAGGGAGGAAGGAAGTATGAGAGTGAAAGGCTCACTTATTCGGTTTCTCCAAATGGCAGACAGATCAAAATGCTCAGTTCTGTTGGCATTACCAGATGATTACTATACATATATAATATATATGTAGACAGATAGATAGATGGATGGATGAAAAGAAAAGATAAATAACAAATAGATAAACAAAAAATAGATAGATAGATGGATGGATGAAAAAAAAAAGAGATAAATAACAAATAGATAAACGAAAAATGAATAAACAGATGAATAAACGGTGATAATAGTAAAAAGTAAGTACATTAAAAATGTAGTGCAGGCAAAGAAAAGCGGAAGGCAAAAAGATTGAAATTGAACACACACACACACACACACACACACACACACACACACAAACACACACACACACACACAAACACACAAACACACACACACACACACACACACACACACACACACACACACACACACACACACACACACACACACACACACACACACACACACACACACACACACACACACAAACACACACACACACACACACACACACACACACACACTCACACACACACACACTCACACACACTCACACACACACACACACGCACACACACACACACACACACAAACACACACACACACACACACACACAAACACACACACACACACACACACACACACACACGGGCTTGATCACCAGCACAGAAACAACAAGGTGATGTGTTCGCCACTTGCTTTGCTTGAAACACTTTCCTTCCCCCCCACACAAACAGCTCAAAGCGGCCTTCTCTTTTGTTGTGGCCGTTGTTTCTAGTTGTTCTTGTTGAATCTTTTCCCCGCCGTTTAGAGCCGGGGGAGGTGTACGTGTGATGACTGTAAACACAACAGAGGTTGTGTGAGGTGTAGGGGGGTGGG
>NC_134887.1:5843794-5846294 GCF_041734735.1 Babylonia areolata
CTACACAGACCCCTCGGATGTCCAGTGGGTGTCTCAATGACACAACCTTTAGCTTCCGTCGTCAGAATTGTGGTATTCTTTGTCAACATTCACCTCTTCAGTAGAAGAGCCTTCGGCTTGCAATATTTTGATGATGGTAACTGGGGTGAAACGCTGTTAGCGTCGTCTCTTTCGCCGTTCGTATGGAGAGAGTTAATGTGGTGTTTTCACAACATGGTGTTTACACACCCTTTTCATAAGGGGGCTTAGTCCTATGTGTCCATTAACCATAATTGAATCGTGAACTGTCTCTACTTTTCTGTGTGACGGTCTCTGTCTCTGTCTCTCTCATACACATACAACACACACACACACACACACACACACACACTCTCTCTCTCTCTCTCTCTCTCTCTCTCTCTAGCTCACACACACGCACCCCCCACACACACATACACACACACTGTCTCTCTCTAGTTCACACACACACACACACACTCACACACACACACACACACACACACACACACACACACACACACACACACACACACACAAGACAAGACAAGACAAGACAAATTCTTTATTTCGAGGATAATAGATAAGCACTGGTATGCTTTTTTTTTTACATCCAGTCCCCGCCCTGAATAGGGTCTACACTACACAACACTAAATAAAATAAAAGCATGGTGTTAGCAAAAATACATAACAGAAGAGAGAAAAAAAAATATTTAAAAAGGTATCTTATAGAAAAGAACACACACACACACTTACACACACACACACACACACACACACACACACACACACATCACATACAGGCACAAGCATGTTGTTAGTAAAATGCACTGGGAAAAAAATAAAGAAAAATGAAAGAAACACACACACACACACACACACACACACACACACACACACACACACACACACACACACACACACACACACACACCGCACCACAGACCAGAGTGGGGGGATGGAGGGTGAGGAAGGTTCTCAGTCAACCATACACATTTTGACAGACAGTGTCATTAAAATGAACGATTTACATAACACATTATGGCATGAGGTGGGAAAGGCAATGTTTTGTGTGTGTGTGTGTTGTTGTTGTTGTTTTTTTTAAGGTGTTTGGACAATGGTGTTGTTTAATTGTTTCTGGGAGTGAGTTCCATAGGGTGGCGAGAGAGAGAGAGAGACAGAGACAGAGAAACAGAGAGACAGAAAGAGTTCTACAAAGAGAGAGACAGAGACGGAGACAGAATCAAAACCGTGGGAATAAAATCGACAAGACCTTCCCCCCACACCCCACACCCCCCCCCTCCCCCGGGCCCCCCACCCAAGCCCCCCAACCCCCAACCCCCACAAACACTGGCAGTGAGATATTATATCGCAACACACAACTTCAAGGGGATAGGCGGGGTAGGGGTGGGTGGGGGTGCGGGTGGGGTAGGGGGTGGGGGGGGTATGGGGAGAAAAAGAGAGTGTGCGTCGGGTGGTGGGGTGGTGGTGTGGTGGGGTGGTGGTGTGGTGGTGGTGGGATTTGCTTGAAGGATGAAAGCGGCAGCCACGAAAATTAATTCATAAGTCTAAACCTCCCGACAACTTCCTGCGATAAACCTACACAGAAATAGAGAGAGAGGGGGGGGGAGAGAGAGAGAAAGAGAGAGAGAAGAGAGAGAAAGAGAGAGGGAGAGAAAGAGGGGGGAGGGGGAAAGAGAGAGAGAGAAAAAGAGAGAAGGAGAGAGAGAGAAAGAGAGAGGGAGAGATAAAGAGAGAGATAGTGAGAGAGGGAGAGAGAGAGAGAGTAACCACGCGCACACACGCATGCACACATACAGACACACACACGCAAACACACGCATAAACACACACATACATACATACATAGACACAGACACACAGCCACACATACAGACACACACATGCACACAGACACACACACACACAGATACACACATATATGTACATATATACAGACGGACACAGACAGACAGACAGACAGACAGACAGACACACACACACACACACACACACACACACACACACCGAGACACACACACACACACACGAGACACACACACACATACACACACACACACACACCGTATCAATGTACCGGTGTGCCTTTGGGCCAGGAAGGGGGGGGGTGGGGGGGGGCCACCCGCACTCACTTCATCAAGAAACGAAAGTGGCAGGTTGTTTACTGTTCAACTCTTCTCGCATCCTCCCCGAATCCCCCCCCCCCCCCTCTCCCTCCGTGCGGCCCCCCCCCCCCCCCCCCCCCCGCTCCCCCCGCCCCCCGACCTCTCTCTCTCTCTCTGTCTCATCCTCTGTGTGTGTGTGTGTGTGTGTTTCTCTTTATCTTTCTCCTCCTTTCTCTCTATATCTCTCTGTGTTTGATTTTACCTCGCGCTCTCTTCTCGGGTCTCGGCAGAAGTTGCCAGTTCTCTCTGTGTCTCTGTCTCTGTTTGCCTCTGTGTCTGTGTCTGTGCCTCTGTCTGTCTGTCTCTCTGCCACTCTG
>NC_134887.1:5853794-5858794 GCF_041734735.1 Babylonia areolata
ACTCACTTGTGTAAACAAAGTGAGTCTATGTTTTAACCCGGTGTTCGGTTGTCTGTGTGTGTGTGTGTGTGTGTGTGTCCGTGGTAAACTTTAACATTGACATTTTCTCTGCAGATACTTTGTCAGTTGACACCAAATTTGGCATAAAAATAGGAAAAATTCAGTTCTTTCCAGTCATCTTGTTTAAAACAATATTGCACCTCTGGGATGGGCACAAAAAAATGAAGCCTAATTATATGCAAACTGCATTTACTGTTATATTTATATTTGTATTTTTTGTATTCTCTAAACTTGGCACTTTGATCTCATATTATGACACAACAACAAGAGCAGTCATTATTATCATTTTTTGTTCAAACAGGAACTTCTTTTGCTAAGCATGGAAGTTTTATTTATTTTGCAAACGTTTTGGTGCAGATAGTAAAAAAAAAAAAGGGAAATTACTCTGTAATTAATGCTAGGGGACTTAATTTGCTACAAGTGAGTCTTGAAGGCCTTGCCTCTCTTGTTTTTCATATATTAGGTGTGTCCTTGCTTTTGTTGTCCACTTCTCATTTATTATAGCGGTAACAGTTGCAGTAAAATTGGGTTGTTGGGTCTCTCTCTGTGTGTGTGTGTGTGTGTGTGTGTGTGTGTGTGTGTGTCTTTTCTTCACTTTCAGCAAGATACAACTGTTGTTGTTGTTGTTATGTTTGTTTGGTTGGGTTTTTTTTCGTTTTTTTTTTTTTTTTCACTTTCAGCAACAAACAACCAAACAAAATATATCTTTAATCTAACCACTCAAAAAACCAAAAAAATAATAATAATAATAATTTTAAAAAAACCAATGAAAGAAAGGAAAGACTACCGCGATTTGTTTGTTTGTTTGGTTGGTTCTTTCGGTCTCGTTTTATTTTATTTTATTTTATCTTATTTTATTTTTATTTTATTTTGGTTTGGTTTGGTTTGTTTTATTTTATTTTATTTTATTTCATTATTTTAATTCCTTTTGTTTCATTCATGTATTTTATTTGTCGGGTCGTACATGAGAAGAAGAGAAGAAAAATATTTAAGAAATGACGACCTTTTCAGTATGGCTTTACGTCCACTACCACCACCACCACCACCACCATCAACATCATCATCTTTCTTTTTCTTTCTTTCTTTCTTTCTTTCTCTCTTTCCTTTTTCTTTTTTTTTCCACTTTTTTTTCATTTTTACTTCTTTTCCTCCCCTCCTTGCAGTATGGTGGAAGTACTGTCTCACCTAAACCCCTCTTGCGGCTCGCGCGCACGTGCACAGCACCGACCCAGCTCGCTACAACTGGTCAACACTTCGCGCAAACGCGGTGACGAGAAAGGTAAGTAACGTGTAGAATGTATTTGTATTTGTATTTCTTTTTTTTTCTTTTTTTTTTTTATCACAACAGATTTCTCTGTGTGAAATTCGGAGCTACTCTCCCCCGTTGAGAGCTCGTCGCTATACCAAAGCGCCACCTTTTTTTTTTTCTTTTTTTTTTTTTTAAATTTATTCCTGGGTGCAATTTTATTAGTGTTCCCTATCGAAGTGGATTTTTCTTCAGAATTTTGCCAGGAACAATGCCGTGGGTTCTTTCACGTGCGCTAAGTGCATGCTGCACACGGGACCTCGGTTTATCGTCTCATCCGAATGACTAGCGTCCAGACCACCACTCAGGGTCTAGTGAAGGGCGGGGGGGGGGGGGGGGGGGGAAGAGAGAGAAATATCGGCGGCTGAGCCGTGATTCGAACCAGCGCGCTCAGATTCTCTTGCTTCCTAGGCGGACGCGTTACCTCTAGGCCATCACTCCACTTATCTTACCTCACTTGACATCACCTCAGGTAAACCTGACCTTACCTTACCTTAGGTAAGCCTAGCATTACATTACCTTACCTTTCTTTAGGTAAGCCTTGACCTTACCATACCTTACCTAAGGTAAACCTGACCTTATCCTAGGTAGACCTTACCTTACCTAGGTAACCCTTACCTTACCATACCTTACCTTACCTTGGGTAAACTTTGCATTAGGTAAACCTTACCTTACCTTAACCTACATTACTTTACCTCATCTAAAACTTACAGGATTTTTTTTTCCTTCTTCCATTTTGCTGCACAACCACCCACCCACCAAACCAACTGACTTCCTCTCTCTCTGTCTCTCTGTCTCTCTGTCTCTCTCTCTCTCTCTCTCTCTCTCTCTCTCTCTCAACTACTACTACTAGTACTACTACTACGTTTTTTTCTTTTTTCCTTTTTTTCTTGTGTGTGTGTGTGTGTGTGTGTGTGTGTGTGTGTGTGTGTGTGTGTGTGTGTGTGTGTGTGTGTGTGTGTGTGTGTGTGTGTGTGTGTGTGTGTGTGTGTGTGTGTGTGTGTGTGTGTGTGTGTGTGTGTGTGTGTGTGTGTGTGTGTGTTATGTTCATATACCACCCCTTCTCATGGACCATGGCCTTATTATAGATACGCCATCTCAATCTCAATCTCAGTCTCCCAGGAGCCGACAGTTAAATGCCTTAGAAGAAGAAGCCGATCCCATAGCGCAGGTTTGACTGTGGAGTGATGGCCTAGAGGTAACGCGTCCGCCTTGGAAGCGAGAGGATCTGAGTGCGATGGTTCGAATCACGGTTCAGCCGCCGATATTTTCTCCCCCTCCACTAGACCTTGAGTGGTGGTCTGGACGCTAGTCATTCGGATGAGGTGATAAACCGAGGTCCCGTGTGCAGCATGCATTTAGCGCACGTAAAAGAACCCACGGCAACAAAAGGGTTGTTCCTGGCAAAATTCTGTAGAAAATTCCACTTCGATAGGAAAAACAAATAAAACTACACGCAGGAAAAAATACAACAACAAAAAAAAAGGGGTGGCGCTGTAGTGTAGCGACGCGCTCTCCCTGGGGAGAGCAGCCCGAATTTCACACAGAGAAATCTGTTGTGATAAAAAGAAATACAAATACAAATCTGGATAAAAACTTCTTCTTTTTTTTCTTTTTTTTTCAGAATGGGTGGACATCTTTCAGTGCATGGAAAAGGGTTATACAGAAATACAGAAGTTAGAGTTGTTAATTCATATGAGTATTTGGGGATGATATTTACAGCCAAATTAAGTTTGAATATTGCATGGGATGAATTTTGCAGAAAAAGTTATTTAAAAAAAATTGAAAAAAAAGAAAAAAAAAAAGGCGTCATCGAAATTTTTGAAGAAAACTGAACTCAATTGATTGCTATCTATTTTGGAAAATGTTCGACGTACAAACAGAACCTTTACTTACATATACTGCTGAAATGCGGGGACTGAGAGTTAATTCACAGATTGCGAGAATACATACTAATGCAATTAAACGTTTTCTAAATGTTCAAAATTCATTCATCAAAAGTGGTTCTATGTGAGGGAAACTGGAAGATATCCTTTGTATACAAGAACGTTTTGCCAAATGTAATAAGTACTGCCTTTTGCCAAATGTAATAAGTACTGGTTTTTGCCAAATGTAATAAGTACTGGTTTTTGCCAAATGTAATAAGTACTGCCTTTTGCCAAATGTAATAAGTACTGGTTTTTGCCAAATGTAATACGTACTGCCTTTTGCAAAATGTAATAAGTACTGCCTTTTGCCAAATGTAATAAGTACTGCCTTTTGCCAAATGTAATAAGTACTGGTTAAAATTGTTAAAGCTTCCACAAACACGTCCATGTGCTCCCCCTTCTGAGGGGCCATAGCCTTATTGTTATGGCTAAACCATTTCAATGTCATTATCCATTATGGATAAACCATTTCAACCTCACAATGGATAAACCATTTCAATGTCATTATGGATAAACCATTTCAATGTCATTATGGATAAACCATTTCAATCTCGTTTCGTTATAGATAAACCATTTCAATCTCGTTATGGATAAACCATTTCAATCTCATTATGGATAAACCATTTTAATCTCATTATGGATAAACCATTTCAATGTCATTATGGATAAACCATTTCAACCTCACTATGGATAAACCATTTCAATGTCATTATGGATAAACCATTTCAATCTCATTATGGATAAACCATTTCAATGTCATTATGGATAAACCATTTCAATGTCATTATGGCTAAACCATTTCAATCTCATTATTGCTAAACCATTTCAAGCTCATTATGGATAAACCATTTCAATGTCATTATGGATAAACCATTTCAATGTCATTATGGCTAAACCATTTCAATCTCATTATTGCTAAACCATTTCAAGCTCATTATGGATAAACCATTTCAATGTCATTATGGATAAACCATTTCAATGTCATTATGGATAAACCATTTCAGTCTCATTATGGATAAACCATTTCAATGTCATTATGGATAAACCATTTCAATCTTATCATGGATAAACCTTTTCAACCTCATTATGGATAAACCATTAATATTTTCAATCTCATTAAGGATAAACTATTTCAACCTCATTATGGATAAGCCATTTTAATCTCATTATGGATAAACCATTTCAATCTCGTTATGGATAAACCATTTCAATCTCATCATGGATAAGCCATTTCAACCTCATTATGGATAAACCATTTTAATCTCCATCATGGATAAATCATTTCAATCTCATTATGGATAAACCATTTCAATCTCATTATGGATAAACCATTTTAATCTCGTTATGGATAAACCATTTCAATCTCATTATGGATAAACCATTTCAAGCTCATTATGGATAACCATTTCAATCTCATTATGCATAAACCATTTCAATCGCCATCATGGATAAACCATTTCAACCTCATTATGGATAAACCATTTCAATCTCCATTATGGATAAACCATTTCAATCTCGTTATGGATAAACCATTTCAACCTCATTATGGATAAACCATTTCAATCTCCATCATGGATAAACCATTTCAATCTCGTTATGGATAAACCATTTCAATCTCATTATGGATAAACCATTTCAACCTGATTATGGATAAACCATTAATATTTTCAATCTCATTAAGGATAAACCATTTCAACCTCATTATG
>NC_134887.1:5866294-5883794 GCF_041734735.1 Babylonia areolata
CTCTTTCTCTCTCTCTCTCTCTCAATCTGTATCTCTGACTCTCTCTCTCTCTCTCTCTCTCTCTGTATCACTCGCTCTCGCTCAAACCTCTCATCTTCTCTTTCACTTTCTCTATCTCCTCCCTCTTCCCTCTCTCTCCTCTGTGGCACAAACGTTATCGAGTAAATAGGTGCGTTCGGCAGTAACATTAAAGAGTGCCTCACTGTGTGTGTGTGTGTGTGTGTGTGTGTGTGTGTGTGTGTGTGTATACATATACATATATATACACATATGTAAATGGATGAAGCAACGAAATGTTTGCGGCTGTTTTGATGCAAATGTTTGGTTTGCTTGCTTAATTAATAACACACTTTATCATAATTATACATTGAACAGCCGTCGTGGTTGTGTGTGTGTGTGTGTGTGTGATCAAATTGCGTCCTCAATCAGACATATATTGTGCCGTGACAATCTTTTTTTCTTTCTTTCTTTATTGTCTTGACAAAAAAAAGAGAAAAAAAAAGAATAAACAGGAAGATATTAAAAAAGTGTCATTGACTTATCGTCTTATGTGATTTGTCTGATTGTGTGTATGTCTGTATTTCAGCTGCTTCCCTCCACCCCCACCCCTCACCCCCACCCTTCTTCTAACTCTATTGTTTGCACAATTGAATTTTACGTGTATATTTTATGCTTTTATCACCTCTGTGTGTGTGTGTGTGTGTGTGTGTGTGTGTATGTGTGTGTGTGTGTAGTGTGTGTGTGTAGTGTGTGTATGTGTGTGTAGTGTGTGTGTAGTGTGTGTGTGTGTAGTGTGTGTGTGTGTGTGTGTGTGTGTGTGTGTGTGTGCGTGCGTGTGTGTATGTGTGTGCGCGTATGTGTTGGTGCATGCGTGCGGGGGGGGGAGAGGGGGACGGGGGGGGGGGCAGGCAGGGAAGCAATCTTGTTATTGTGCTTGCCTCAATACCGTGGCTTGGAAAATACGATTTCGTTCTCTCTCTCTCTCTCTCCTCTCTCTCTCTTCTGTCTCTCTTCTCTCCTCTCTCTCTCTCTCTCTCTCTCTCTCTCTCTCTCTCTCTCTCTCTCTCTCTCTCTTTCTGTCTCTCTTTCTCTCCTCTCTCTCTCTCTCTTTCTGTCTCTCTTTCTCTCCTCTCTCTCTCTCTTTCTGTCTCTCTTTCTCTCTCTCTCTCTCTCTCTCTCTCTCTCTCTTTCTGTCTCTCTTTCTCTCCTCTCTCTCTCTCTCTTTCTGTCTCTCTTTCTCTCCTCTCTCTCTCTCGTCTCTGTCTCTCTTTCTCTCCTCTCTCTCTCTCTCTCTCTCTCTCTCTCTGTCTCTCTCTGTTTTCCATTGAGGACCTAGCTGCCACAATCAAAATTAATTAACATTCAAAAAGAAAATACTAACACTGAAAACAACAACAACAACAACAAGCAAACAAACAAAAATGTGCTTGATCGCTGAACGCAGACCTGTGAGAAGACGCTCTGCTGATTCTCTGCGTTTGATATATGTGAACGATCAGTGAGTATGGAGGAAGCCATTGAAAAAAAAAACCTCTCCCCTTTTCCTCTGCGTTAACAATCGTGCGTGGGGTGCATAAAGTGGACAATATTTTACCTACTTGTGTGTGTGTGTGTGTGTGTGTGTGTGTGTGTGTGTGTGTGTGTGTGTGTGTGTGTGTGTGTGTTCTATTGTATTCTTTTTTTTGTGTAGGTAGGTTGTGTTGTGTGTGTCGCGTTTTGGTTCTTTCTTTTGGTAGCTTAAAGTGTGGTGCTTCATGTTGCCATTTCCTTTAACATTCTTATTGGTTTATTTAATCATTTTACTACCCTTGACAATTATCTCTAATTGCGATACAGCGTGGAGGAGGGATTTTGTTTAATGTCCCGTCACACATATCGGTGATTGAAGACATTTTGATAAAGTATTTATGAATACCTTTGAGTATTATCAGATAAAAGGGGTGGGAGATGTGAATGAATGGAGGGTTTGGGGAAACTGGGCAAATGAGGATAAAATCAGGGTGAAATTTGGAAGAAAAAAAATTCTTAATACAATTACAGGAAACTACTTAAAGGACTTCGTAAAAGAGAAGTCGTTAAACTGACGAGCGAAACAACTGATAATGAATGCGAAAAGTCAAAAACATCAACGTTCTCAATCACTTGTGAAGACACTTTCGTGTACATAAGGCTTCATCAAGCTACAGTCAAAAGTTATATGCTTAATTGTCAGGTTCCTAAAGCATATGCACTTGACATTAGAACAATACTTAGTCCGTAATGAATTTGATAATAATCTGAGAGCTAAACTCAGAATTGGTCTGCGAATCGGACCAAAGTCTGAGAGACTCAACTGACGAGGTTTTAGACTTGAATTGAAGCACCTATAAAAGTCCCTTTCTAGTATATTGCTTATTTCCTTGTATGACAATGGGCAATATACTTTTATACTATCTGTATGATTCTTTGCTCCCCTTTTTGCTGCCCTGTCTGCTGTGTCGTTGTAAAGGAGTCCAGTGTGGGATGGTATCCAACAGCATTTGATGCGCTGAGTGAAAGCTGCTGCCAACGCTAACAGCACATAGCCACATAGCCACATAGCCAGAGAGTGAAAGACAGACTAGACTAAAGGGAGGTCACAAACATTCACATGCGAGTTCAGTCTCATTCTCCCACACTCTTCCGTAAACAAGACAGACACAAGGTATTGCCCCTGAGCCAGACGGGCGCAATAGCCGAGTAGTTAAAGCGTTGGACTGTCAATCTGAGGGTCCCGGGTTCGAATCACGGTGATGGCGCCTGGTGGGTAAAGGGTGGAGATTTTTACGATCTCCCAGGTCAACATATGTGCAGACCTGCTTGTGCCTGAACCCCCTTCGTGTGTATACGCAAGCAGAAGATCAAATACGCACGTTAAAGATCCTGTAATCCATGTCAGCGTTCGGTGGGTTATGGAAACAAGAACATACCCAGCATGCACACCCCCGAAAACGGAGTATGGCTGCCTACATGGCGGGGTAAAAACGGTCATACACGTAAAAGCCCACTCGTGTGCATACGAGTGAACGTGGGAGTTGCAGCTCACGAACGCAGAAGAAGAAGAAGAAGAAGCCCCTGAGCTTATATAATCTAAAAAAATAAATAAATAAAAATAAAAAAGATTCACAACTTGCTCTGCTTAACAAGCAATTAGTACGTACACACACACACACACACACACACACACACACACACATAAACGCAGGCATCCGAGTTTGAGTCTGGGGAATGCTGACTTCTGTGGGTCCACGAACAGAACAGTCAACACACACATACCACCTCTGGTCTTGTGCCGCGCACACAAATTTCGTGGTTCCTTCGGACGTGTCCTAGTCTTCAAGACACGTGTTGTCTCGAGGCTGCAGCAGCCTCACCAGACCTCAGCCGGGTCTGTCCCGCTCCAGTCTCCCCGGACTGGGCCGCTACCACGTCTCCTCGGACTGGGCCGCTACCACGTCTCCTCGGACTGGGCCGCTACCACGTCTCCTCGGACTGGGCCGCTACCACGTCTCCTCGGACTGGGCCGCTACTCACGTCTCCTCGGACTGGGCCGCTACCACGTCTCCTCGGACAGCGGGTTGATCCCGTCTCCTCGGACAGCGGGTTGATCCCGTCTCCTCGGACAGTGGGTTGATCCCGTCTCCTCGGACTGGGCCGCTACCCACGTCTCCTCGGACAGTGGGTTGATCCCGTCTCCTCGGACAGCGGGTTGATCCCGTCTCCTCGGACAGTGGGTTGATCCCGTCTCCTCGGACAGTGGGTTGATCCCGTCTCCTCGGACGGTGGGTTGATCCCGTCTCCTCGGACAGTGGGTTGATCCCGTCTCCTCGGACAGTGGGTTGATCCCGTCTCCTCGGACGGTGGGTTGATCCCGTCTCCTCGGACAGTGGGTTGCTCCCGTCTCCTCGGACAGTGGGTTGATCCCGTCTCCTCGGACAGTGGGTTGCTCCCGTCTCCTCGGACAGTGGGTTGATCCCGTCTCCTCGAACTGGGCTGTCTCTACGTCTGCCCCGGAACTCTGGGACGACGTATTAAGACCCGTAAGATATTTGTATTTGTGTTTGTATTTGTATTCCTTTTTATCACAACAGATTTCTCTGTGTGAAATTGGGGCTGCTCTCCCCAGGGAGAGCGCGTCGCTATACTACAGCGCCACCCATTTTTTTTGTATTTTTTTCCTGCGTGCAGTTTTATTTGTTTTTCCTGTCGAAGTGGATTTTTCTACAGAATTTTGCCAGGAACAACCCTTTTGTTGCCGTGGGTTATTTTACGTGCGCTAAATATATGCTGCACACGGGACCTCGGTTTATCGTCTCATCCGAATGATTAGCGTCCAGACCACCACTCGAGGTCTAGTGGAGGGGGAGAAAATATCGGCGGCTGAGCCGTGATTCGAACCAGCGCCCTCAGATTCTCTCGCTTCCTAGGCGGACGCGTTACCTCTAGGCCATCATAGGCCATATATACTCTCTATATAATTTTCACATTCCCCTTTCACCTAATTCACCCTTTTCCATTTATGCCCCTACTTATATTAGTACAAATAATTATTTTGGAATATCCACCGACTCTCCAATTATCAAATATCAGTTTCTCATTAAGGCCATGCTGCTTACATGACACAAAAAGGGGAAAACATTTATTCATTATCTATGCGTCGGGACTAACAAGGGGAACGGAATATTTAACAATGATTTCCCAGGTTATTATGAAAAACATGACCACGTTTCTCAACATTTAGAAATATAAAGATAGCATATCTATACTACCTGTGCTCTTCATGCTAGCGATTATATGTACAGAGAACATACCGTCCTTCAGTCAATTTGCGGTGTAGCCAAGCTTACACAATATATCGCAAAGCATAGTTCCACCAAAATATGCGCAACAAATATTAACTAAATTTACGGTACATAAAAAAAAACATACTCACACAAAAAGACTAACTATATCTTTAAACTCTTATGAAAAATCATATGTACTTACCTGCAGCCAGAACCACAGAGCACTAACAGCGAGACTTTTTTCTTCCAAGCTTCAGTGACCTGTTGAACCGGGCAGAGAAAAATATACTCACTAACCAGTACAGAAAAAAAAGTGCAAATAAACAGAAACACTTGAATTCCCCTGCACGAGGAAATCAGATTATGGCACTCCGTGACATACACAAAGATTCACAAAACAAAAACAAACAAACAAACAAACAAAAACCCACATAAAAAAAAAATACAATAACAAATAGTAAAGAGGGGTAACTCTCTCCATTACACAAGGTACACAACTTCAAGTCAGTGAGGCTTACGCTACCGATTCAGCTAGCACACAGGTAAAGAAAAGGTACATTGGAACAAACCCAGACACTTCCCTCAAAAAAGGAAGCGCCGGGCCTGTCCTTATACCAATCATTTGACATGTGCACACAGCAGCAAAGACAGAAGAAATGTGCAATGGAGAGAGTTACCTCTCTTTACTATTTGTTAATCATATCATCTCCTGGCCTCATTATTTGTTAATTTCCAACAATAACAAACTTTGAAACACTGTCTGAAGACAGTTTGCCTTGTCTCGCAGTGTGTTGTTTAAGTACATTGCAGTTCTCTTATTATTTATTTATTTATGTAAGCTTATCTATTATTTATTCACCTTTTTTTTTCTTTTCTTTTTTTTCTCTCAAGGCCTGACTAAGCGCGTTGGGTTACGCTGCTGGTCAGGCATCTGCTTGGCAGATGTGGTGTAGCGTATATGGATTTGTCCGAACGCAGTGACGCCTCCTTGAGCTACTGAAACTGAAACTGAAACTGCAGTTCTCTTTGTATCACTGTTTGTTTTTTGTTGTTGTTTTTTTAATTTTATTTATTTATTTTTTCTTATCATAAGTGATCTTCAGCTTCCGTTGACAACAATGTCAGATTCAAATGGAAACACCATGCGTTTTGACCAAGCCATCGGGACGAAGATAGCTCACTTAAATGTCTACCATGTATATAATAAAATACCTGATATATATTTTACTTTTGAGTGGACCCCCTAACCTCCACGTCTTTTGGACTGAGTGAAACGCGTCTTGGCCCCCGAATGACAAACGAAATGCTTTCGATCCCCAGCTATGACATAATTCGTCGGGATGCAGTTAGCCACGGTGAGACTGGACTTGCAGTTTATATACACAATAGTTTATCCCATTTCGTCTAAAGAAGAACCGATCTTGAGAGCACAATGACTGAGTGCATCTGGATTGAAATAAAATATTCTATGTCATCCTCCCCCCCTCCCCCCCATTCTTCTTGGGTACATATACAGATCAAGTTAACGCTTGTAACCTCAATACCTTGCTGCTTGGTGACTTTAACTATGACATAGTGAAGTTCCAACCATCCTGGCAGTCAAACATTACACTGGATTACACCAACTGCACGAAATCAGAGAGAATAGACTGCATTCCCCTGAGTTGAAATGTTCTAGGAATAAGTTGGAATTTACAGTTGATAGAGATAGGGATATTCACTCGTGAGACAGTTGGCACAAGATAAATCCACGGCTTTTCCGTCGTGTGATAGTAATATTCACTGATCTGATAGTGTGTGAACATGACCTTTCAGTTCCATTTAGTGTAAAACACTCACAGGGTAATAGCGGCACCTTTTCACCCGAGTGATAGTGCTAATCGCCCGTGTGATATATATATATATATATGATGGATCAAGTTAACGCTTGTAACCGCAATACCTTGATGCTTGGTGACTTTAACTATGACATAGTGAAGTTCCAACCACTCTGGCAGTCAACCATTACACTGTTTGGATTACACCAACTGGTAAAGAATCCGACGAGAGTTACTTCCACTACCCTGTTGGGTCACATACACACTAATAAAGAACCTTTAATATCCAATGTGAATGTTTTAGACAAAAGTATCAGTGACCATTCTGTTATTGTCTGCACCTGGCTGGATAAACCCCCTAATCCACTATGCGAAAGCCATACAACTATCTACTACAAATTTTTCAAGGACTTTGATAAAAATGCTTTTTTTTCTTCTATGAGCTTAGCTTAGCACCTTTTGATAATGTCTCGAATCTCTCTGACCCCACCGAAGCTGTGGATACCTTTTATGATATATTTATGTGATAGACAAACATGCGCCTTTTCGAAGGAAAAGGGTTAAATGTCTCAATCTTCCTGGCTGGCTCACACCGGAAATAACAAAAGCAACGAATGAATGCGATCGCCTTCTGTGTGAAACTAAACAACAAGAAAAAGAAAATTTAGAACATCTTCCAGAGGATGTTAAAAAAACAAAAACAAGACGAGAAGAAAAAAAAAAGAAAGCAGACTACAAAAACCAAAGAAACAAAGTAAAAGATCTCATTCGTGCTTCCAAACAAGCATACTTCAACAAAATGTTAAATACAAATAAAGATACTTCCTCATTATGGCAAGCAATTAATGCAATTACTAATAAGTCTCGTGCTAAATCTCCAAAGACCTGGTCGCGTGATACATTCAATACTCATTTCTTAAACATGGCGGAGTCAACAAGGTGTAACGAAACACTATCTGCGGAAAATTATATTCTGCTTTCCTGTCTTTTAACATTCTGTAACGGCAGACTTCAGCAAGAGTATTCCTTTGAAATACCTTTTTCTTTCAGTCCACAAAGTTGGTGCGCTCATTTTCAGTGTGAGAAACAAAAAATCTATAGGACCTGATGGAATTAGTGCCTCTCTATTGAAACTCGCACTTCCTTACATTGTTGTTCCCTTTACACTCATATACAACGTGTGCATCGAACAGGGTGTCATTCCCCATACTCTTAAGACAGCAAAAGTTGTCCCGTTACCGAAGTCAAAAGACGCATCAGATTTGAGCAACTTTAGACCCATTTCACTTCTTTCAATGTTATTGAAACCACTCGAAAGACACGTTCACAAACATCTTATGCAATATCTTGAAAATCACAAACTCTTCCACCCTATGCAGTCGGGCTTCCGACATCGTCATTCATGTCAAACAGCATTAGTCCGTTCATGGTTGTCTGGCATCAACAACAGTGAAATCGTAGGTGCTGTTTTTCTTGACTTACAGAAAGCATTTGATCTTGTTGATCACAAAATATTACTTAAAAAATTGTCATTGTATCTCAGAGACCCCACCACGCTGTCCTTTTTCGAATAATTCCTTACAGACAGAACACAACATGTGTTTACCAGTGGTTACGCTTCTTCCACTGAAAAAATTCAAAGTGGAGTTCCTCAAGGATCCGTTCTTGTACCACTTCTATTCTGCATATTTATCAATGACCTTCCTTTGGCTATATCAGACCCAAGAGTCTCGTGTGACCTTGTTACAGATGACACTTCCTGTCATTCCAATGCTGTCAGCGTTGCTCCAGTTCAATATTATCTTAGACGGGCACAAATGATGTTTCTAAATGGTGCAAATCCAACTCTATTGCGCTTCATCCCCAAAAAACAAAGAGTATGATTCTCGCACCAAGACAAAAGCATAAAAAATCTATTTGTCCTTACTTTGAATGTCGATGACAACTCCATTGAACAAGTCCACGAGCACCGTGTCTTGGAAGTCATAACAGATGATGAACTGAAATGGCAATCACACATTAATTACGTCTGCAAAAGGTTGGCACACAGTTTTCTTTTCTTTTTTTTTCTTTTTTTTTTCTTTTTTTTTAAATACTTAATCAGCTCAAGCCTTACACAGACAGTAATGCTAGCAAAATGTTCTTCCACGCTCACTGTCTTTCTCATATTAATTACGCGTCTGTAGTCTGGAGCTGTGCTGCAGATGTTCATCTTAAGAAGCTAAAGCTCTCACAAGAGAGCAGCCAAAATAATTTTACCAGATCCTTCACTGTCAACTTTTCAGTGAAAAAACAAGCCAGATTAAACATCCTTCAATTGCAAAAACAGTTAGTATTCAACAAAGCGTTACTTGTGTACAAAGTGCACAATTAACTTATTATTATTATTATTTGGTCTGGGTGCTAGCCTTCTGGGGTGACTAAGACGAAAAACGGGAATTCCCGTCTGCAGTATGGTTTTCAACGCACATCAAAGAAACATACAGTATCAAAACAAAGTTGTCTCTATCACAATTGTGTAAGAGAAATCCATTTGATAGTAAAAACAAATGCAGTTGTAGATCGATAGACGAAAAAAAAAAGAAAAAAAAGAAAGAAAGGAGGAAAGAAAAAAGAAGTGGCGATGAACTGTTGTCCAAGGGGAAGGCCTTCAACATCAGCCACGACACATGGGAGCTGAATGCAATGGACAGACTAAAGCGGCGTTCAGCTGTCTACAAAGGCGCCAAATCCTGTGAGGCCAACAGAACCGCTGCAGCAGAGCAACGCAGACAGGCCAGGAAAAGCAGGGCCAGCAAGTCCCCGACAACCGCCACCATCCCCTGTCCACACTGCGTCAGAACCTTCCGGGCGCGGATTGGCCTGACCAGTCATCTGCGTACCCACAGAGCCCAACACCCCCCCTACCCCCCAGGATGACTAGATGGTCCTCGTCGATCCCGACGGACGAACCACAACCCAAATTTCATACAGCGGAGAAATCTTCTGTGACAAAAAGTAATGCAATAGAACAGAAAAGAACTGGAAAACAGAATAGATTAGAACGTAATAGAATAGAATAGAATACAAACGTCAGTCCGATCCTTTGATGATCGATCATCACAGGCATCGATCCTTACATAACCGCCTGCAGTAAAATCTTCAGTTATTGATGCTCCCCCTGTGGGGATGCCGGGGGTCTTTCGGTATAAATAGCATCCCCGCCTTCTGGAAATTCTGTGATACGAATTTCCTCTTTTCTGTCACTCTCTTTGTTTCTCTCTTTTTTCTTTTTTTCTCTTTCTTTTCATTTTTTTTTCTTCTTTCTTCACTGTTGTCTCCTTTTTCTGCCTTCCCAGTCCATTTCCCTTTTTTTTCAAGCAAGCCTTGACACTTTTTTTTTTCTCTTTTCTGCAGTCTGTGATGTACTATCTGTACTGTTTTGCTCTGGCGATTAGGTAGTGACATGTAAACACTGGGATGGGCACTAGCTGCCCATTCTGCAGTGTTATGTGCCTATATGGCCTTTTTTTAAATGTACTGTTTGTTTGGCTCTGAAGTATTGATTTTTTTTTAATTTTTTTTTTACGTTTTTTTTACGTGTTTTTTTGGGTTTTTTTTTTGGGGGGGGGTTGCATTCTGGGGATGATAAATTAAGCGGAATGGCTGGTGTTCTCAACATAGCCTAGTCTTATTTGTTGTCCTAAGGAGCTAAATAGTTGGGACACTGTGTCATGAACTGCGTTTTGTGGGTTTGTCTCAGTTTTGTTGTTTTTTGTCGAAGTGACAGTGGTTTGGGTTGGGTTTGTTTTTTTTTTACGTGGTTGAGCATTTGTATGGTTTGACAATCCTAATATAGCCCCGTGCGGTCGGCTGGACTATAAGCAATAAGAATAACAAGAATAAGTTATTGATGCTGATGGCTGGCTCACGCATGGGGAAAAAATCAGCTCCAAGATGTTCAATAATTGTGGTCGAGCATGGCAAGGGAAGTAACCTTGTCAATAGTTCGAAAGTTGAGGACTGTGCTTTGCAATGAGTTGCCTCCCTTAGACCTCATTTTTTTTTTTGGTGATTGCAATCACTGAAGAAAAATCTGGATTTTAAGATATTTTACGTACGCACGCACTCACTCTCACTCCCTCAACCACTTTCACACACGATCTCCATCCTTGTCAAGACGCTGGAGCTGTTGGTAATGTTGCATACAAACGACATGATCGTCATTTCAGTTGTAAACTTCAGTTGTTTTTCGCTTCCTGGCCATAGACATAAATAATTGTAGTGTCAATGTTCCAAGATGATTTTACGTCAGCTGATTATGTGGCAATACACATCATGACTGCAGTTAGTAAACGTTATTTTGATCTGGATCTAAGCCGAAATTCCAAAGATTCATGCATCAGCTTGTAGGCGTGAAATATTTGAACATTCACTGTCGCCGTCGGCTCTCTAGAGGGTGGCTGTATGATCTGTATTGCATTACGTCACTCCTACGCCTGGCATTCTTGTCTTTCTTTGAGTACAGATAGAAAAACCGAATTTTCCTGTGCCTTTTTCATATGGAAATTTAAAGTTTATTCAGTTCTGAATCTTTTGACACCACATAGATAATCAGGATAATTCTGTTGTTGTTTTTTAAGTCACAGGCACACAAATATGTTTTTTTGTTTTTTTTCATGAGCCTGATTTCTCCATTTCTGCTCCTCAGGCGCACGAACTTAGAAAAAAATCATAGAAAAAAAAAACTTCGACAGATGGATCCATTCTAGTTTTTTTTATTTTATTATTATTTTTTAAATTCTAATCTGTAATTTTTAAACTTTTAGAAGGTATACAAATGTAAAAAAATTAATGAATTCCGATTTTACCCGGATTTTCGCGTGCTGCGTCACTTTTATTATTATTTATTATTATGTACATACATTGCTCGTCGTCACTCGCCTGTGTGGAAAGTTGATGAAAAAAAATAAATAAATAAATAAATAAATAATAAAAACGGTATTGGCGTTGAACACATTGGACAGTGTGTCTCCTTGACCGGCTTACACGAATATCATAATTTTGATGTTATCATATGTAAGGGGGATTTTGCTAGAACAGCTTTCTTTCTTTTTTTTTCTTTTCTTTTTTTTTTTTCAGTGAGGATGCCAGTATGATCAAAGATTATTTTCTGAGAATGTCTGATGATGAACAAAAGAAAAAAGAAAAAAACATTTGGGGATCAGCTTCTTGAATTGTGTAATGCTTTGGACATTGCACTACTGAATATTTTTTTATGTCTTGCGAAATTATCTCAGATCAGTATGCTTGTGATGTTTCTCTTAAAGTAGAAGATTGTACAGTCAGATTACTTGCCTGTTGTGTTGACTGTGAATACACAAGATGGCAGAAGTAAAAACTCACTTGTGAAGAAATACGTGTAGAACAAAGAAAAGGAAGATGTATATATTGCCAATCTGAATAACACAGACTCACAAAATAAGATGAAACATGCTCTAGAATGTCTCGATACAGGCATTGATACTGCACTAAATGTATCTGTTGAATGTTTAGTTCTGAAGCCAAAGAGACAATTTTCTTAATGGTTTGATAAAGAATATAAGCTGGCAAAAATTGACACCAGAAATAAGTTAAGAATATTTAGATTTTCAAGGGAAAAGTGAAGATATGAAAGAATGTGTTGAAGCACGGGAAAAAAATATCTGAAAACCAAAAAACGAAATTACTGAAGAGAGAAAAAAAAAAAAAAAAGAATCGACAGGATAAAATTTATCAAACTCGTCGTCATTCTGGAAAAGCCTAACATAAATGGGTTGTTGAAAAAAAAAAAAAAAAATCAGCATGGAGGAATGGCACCAGCACTTCAAAAGTATATTTTCCATACATGATGACACGGATGATGTGGTTAATTCTGATGATAATATCATTGATGTCGAAGAATTAGAACTCATTGATGAAATATTAGAGAACAAGGTTCTGCTTGCTCTTCACATGCTCAAGTCGTGTTAAGCAGGAAGCTTGATGGCGTTACTGCTGAAATGTTAAACACTGGTCATGAAATTACTGTACCATTTCCAACAAATAAATTATATATTTAATGCTCTGTTCAATAAACTGAGGACTGTACCCAAAAGAATGGGCCAAAGCTGTTATCATCTCCATTTTTAAGAAAGGCGACATTGATAAAGTTGATAATTATAGAGGAGTATCACTGCAAAGTGTTATTTCTAAATGCCCCCGCATCTCCCCCCTCCCTACGACCTGCGCCTATGATCGATTATCTGAGAATGTGGGTTCGATAACGAGCTGACCTCTGTGAAAAAGGAGAGAGAGAGAAAAAACCACGTGTACATACCAGGGCACACGAACTCGCACCGTATCACAGTTGTTCACTTCAGAAAGAAATAATACTAAAAATCAAAACCTCAAACAACAGTTTTATTGAAGATCAAAATCCACAACATCTATATATCAAAATGTGATGACACACACACATCAAAATCCACATCTATATATCAAAATGTGATGACAGACACACATCAAAATCCACATCTATATATCAAAATGTGAGGACACACATCGAGTCAAAATCCACATCTATATATCAAAATGTGAGGACACACACATCAAAATCCACAACATCTATATATCAAAATGTGAGGACACACACACATCAAAATCCACAACATCTATAAATCAAAATGTGAGGACACGTACACACACATCAAAATCCACAACATCTATATATCAAAATGTGAGGACACACACACATCAAAATCCACATCTATATATCAAAATGTGAGGACACACGTAGACACACATCAAAATCCACATCTATATATCAAAATGTGATGACAGACACACATCAAAATCCACATCTATATATCAAAATGTGAGGACACACATCGAGTCAAAATCCACAACATCTATATATCAAAATGTGAGGACACACACACATCAAAATCCACAACATCTATATATCAAAATGTGAGGACAGACACATCAAAATCCACATCTATATATCAAAATGTGAGGACACACACACATCAAAATCCACAACATCTATATATCAAAATGTGAGGACACACACATCAAAATCCACAACATCTATATATCAAAATGTGAGGACACACGTACACACACATCAAAATCCACATCTATATATCAAAATGTGAGGACACACACACATCAAAATCCACATCTATATATCAAAATGTGAGGACACACACACATCAAAATCCACAACATCTATATATCAAAATGTGAGGACACACACATCAAAATCCACAACATCTATATATCAAAATATGAGGACACACACACGTCAAAATCCACAACATCTATATATCAAAATGTGAGGACACACACATCAAAATCCACAACATCTATAAATCAAAATGTGAGGACACACGTACACACACATCAAAATCCACAACATCTATATATCAAAATGTGAGGACACACACATGAAAATCCACAATATCTATATATCAAAATGTGAGGACACACACATCAAAATCCACAACATCTATATATCAAAATGTGAGGACAGACACACATCAAAATCCACATCTATATATCAAAATGTGAGGACACACACACATCAAAATCCACAACATCTATAAATCAAAATGTGAGGACACACGTACACACACATCAAAATCCACAACATCTATATATCAAAATGTGAGGACACACACACATCAAAATCCACATCTATATATCAAAATGTGAGGACACACACACATCAAAATCCACATATATATATATCAAAATAAGAGAACACACACACACTTTAAAATCCACAACATCTATATATCAAAATGTGAGGACACACACACATCAAAATCCACAACATCTATATATCAAAATGTGAGGACAGACACACATCAAAATCCACATCAATATATCAGAATGTGAGCACACACACACACACACACACACACACACAACAGCCGACGCAGATGACATACACCGTTTATCACCATTTACCCAGTTCTTTCAGACAAAGATGGACAACACACAAAGAAATCACTGACGCTAGTCACTGTCCAAGCTGCCACATCAACAGACACAAAGACATGATCAGAAAAGAAAAAAAGGCGATTTACAAAGTACTCCACAACGACAAAAAAAAACCCAAAAAAACATTTGTATCGAAAAGTAAGTACGCTCCATGTCAAGATTCACAAAACCAGTAACTATATCAAGTGAAATCACGTTGGAAACAACATCAAATATGTGAATTTTTTAATAACACACACACACACACACACACACACACACATCGTCAGTAAAGACCGTGGATGAACAGAATGTCTCAAATTGTGTCGGAAATAGCGAAGTGTTGGCTATTGTTCATTTACTCCATAAAAGATTTGACAAAGGACACACGTCATGTCACAGAAAAAGGATACTGATCATTTGTATTCTCTTTTTTTTTTTTCTTTTCCAAAAGAGTGTAAATCTCGGGGAATATCTTAAAACTGGAAGTCTGCTTAACTCCCTTGAATCTTTGCTTACGCGAATAAATTAGCTTCTCCTGCACACAAGCGAAGGGTCAGCGCAGAGCACCGTCTGAGCAGCATGAAAAACATGAGGTGGGGGTGACGACTTCAAGATGTGCCTGTGAACCTGCACCATCCACTGAAGGAGTCACATGATTCTCTTCTCTTTTTTTTTTCTTCTTTTTTTTTTTAGAAGAAGAAATTTAAGGGGGCACAACTCAGTACGGGGCACCCCACGGTGCTGGGATCTATTGGAACAGTGCCACAATGGCCCGGGTCATGTTGTCAGGACGTCAGATGAGCGCATCACCAAGCGGCTCCTTTGGTGGTGAACTGTCCCAGAAGAAGCCTGTTATCGGAGGATAGAATTAGAAGAAGAAACAAAAGCCCTTCATTCTCAAGGCCTCTCTGACTCTCCTCTCTCTCGACACTGACACCGCCACGAGGGAAACCCTTGCACAGGAATTACTCAGCACGGCGCAGCCTCATCCTCAAAACTTGCCAGACATCAGAGGCAAGACCTGCTGAGGCTCAGCACAGGAGGGAACTCCGCCAGTCCAGAGAGGCCAGTGCACAGATTGATGTGCCCACACACGTCTACCCGGCCAGGACATTCCGTGCCCGAATCAGTAGTCATCTTGGGACACACCGTGTTCAGTCAACCATCCAGTAGAGATGCCGAGGTCCTCATGGACAACAACGCACGAACATTATAGAATACGCAATACTTTACTGTTTCAACAAGATAAATTCACGTGTGGTGGATGCTGCACAAAGCACGAAAATCACAATTAGTTAATATGAAGATATAAAAGTCATAACTGTTTAAATGCCAGTTAATGTTAACCCTACATACAATCACAACTATGCACAGGAACAGATACCATACTGAGCAAGAGTTGTGGCAAAGGACGAGACAGAAGCCAGTCACCAAACAGATCATGAGGGAAGGGGTGGGGGTGGGGCTGGGGAGTGAGGGTGGGGGGTAGTGGAGCTGGGCTGGACACACCCTCAGGAAACCAACACCCAGCATCACCCACCAGGCTCTGACCTGGAACCCGCAGGGGAAAAGAAAGAGAGGACGGCCCAGAAACAGCAGGATGTGAGACACACAGGCAGAGCTGAGGAGACAGGGGACCGAGTGGAGAGATGATGGAGTCTGATGGAGAAGGGACAGCCCGGAGTCTGATGGAGAAAGGACAGCCCAGAGTCTGATAGCCCAGAGTCTGATGGAGAAGGGACAGCCCAGAGTCTGATGGAGTCTGATGGAGAAAGGACAGCCCAGAGTCTGATGGAGAAGGGTCAGCCCAGAGTCTGATGGAGAAGGGACAGCCCAGAGTCTGATGGAGAAGGGACAGCCCAGAGTCTGATGGAGAAGGGACAGCCCAGAGTCTGATGGAGAAGGACAGCCCAGAGTCTGATGGAGAAGGGACAGCCCAGAGTCTGATGGAGAAAGGACAGCCCAGAGTCTGATGGAGAAGGGGCAGCCCAGAGTCTGATGGAGTCTGATGGAGAAAGGACAGCCCAGAGTCTGATGGAGAAGGGACAGCCCAGAGTCTGATGGAGTCTGATGGAGAAAGGACAGCCCAGAGTCTGATGGAGTCTGATGGAGAAAGGGACAGCCCAGAGTCTGATGGAGTCTGATGGAGAAGGGACAGCCCAGAGTCTGATGGAGTCTGATGGAGAAGGGACAGCCCAGAGTCTGATGGAGTCTGATGGAGAAGGGACAGCCCAGAGTCTGATGGAGTCTGATGGAGAAAGGACAGCCCAGAGTCTGATAGCCCAGAGTCTGATGGAGAAGGGACAGCCCAGAGTCTGATGGAGAAAGGACAGCCCAGAGTCTGATGTAGTCTGATGCAGTCTGATGGAGAAAGGACAGCCCAGAGTCTGATAGCCCAGAGTCTGATGGAGAAGGGACAGCCCAGAGTCTGATGGAGAAAGGACAGCCCAGAGTCTGATGGAGAAGGGACAGCCCAGAGTCTGATGGAGAAGGGACAGCCCAGAGTCTGATGGAGAAAGGACAGCCCAGAGTCTGATGGAGAAAGGACAGCCCAGAGTCTGATGGAGAAGGGACAGCCCAGAGTCTGATAGCCCAGAGTCTGATGGAGAAAGGACAGCCCAGAGTCTGATGGAGTCTGATGGAGAAGGGACAGCCCAGAGTGATGGAGAAGGGTCAGCCCAGAGTCTGATGGAGTCTGATGGAGAAGGGACAGCCCAGAGTCTGATGGAGTCTGATGGAGAAGGGACAGCCCAGAGTGATGGAGTCTGATGGAGAAGGGACAGCCCAGAGTCTGATGGAGAAAGGACAGCCCAGAGTCTGATGGAGAAAGGAGTCTGATGGAGAAAGGACAGCCCAGAGTCTGATGGAGAAAGGAGTCTGATGGAGAAAGGA
>NC_134887.1:5886294-5906294 GCF_041734735.1 Babylonia areolata
GCGTTTGGGACAGACTTCCCTGAGCTGCCGAAGGAAGGGGGGCCACGAGACGTGCCTTGTTCACGTCTGGCGCAGGTAGGGCAGGTGACGCTCAACCCCTCACCTCTGTCACCAGCCTGACGCCGGGCGCGGGCCACACGACGCCGCTCGATCAGCACGTGGAACGTGTACAGGAAGGGGTTGAGAGCCGAATTGAAAGGCAGCACAAAAATCGCCATAGCAACATTGACGTCTCCTGAAATGGGAGTGCCATTTCTTGCCATCAGTCCCAGCAGACCAATGGGGAACCAGCAGAAGAAGTCCGTCATCACCACAGCCAGCAGACGTCGTGCAATGGCCATGTCCTTGACCTTCTTGCTGGAGCTGCTGACAGTCTTCGTTTGAGAACGAAGAGACCAGTATATCAAAAGCTGGCCAATAGCGATCAGAATGAACAAGATGAAGTTGAAGACGATCATGACATAAAAAGAATACTCACTGCCAGGAAACACTTTCCTGGTGATGGGCAAAGGGATGCAGATCCCTGTCTGGCTGTAGAAATCCCAGGGTGGGGAGAAAGGAAGGAGTGGGATGGCAGCAAGCAGCACCCCCACCACCCAGCCAGCCGTGCACGCCACACGAGCCATCTTTGGGGTGAAACGGAGATTTTTGTGCGGGAAGCGGGTCAGCAGGAAGCGTTCAAGAGTGATGAAACATATCAGAAAAGCTGACACTTCGCTTGACAGCAGAGACAGGAAGCCCGCCATCTGACAAGCCACACTTTGCTTCCACTGTGTTGCACTCCATTCGTAGCTTCCATAGTAAACTCGGTCAGCTATTCCAACAATGGCAAGATACACTCCCATCAAGAAGTCAGACACACAAAGATGAGTGACAAAGATATCAAAGCCAAGCTGCGTGGTCACTCCTTTGCCGAAGACGCGATACACAAAGCTGACAGAATTCCCAACCAGAGCGAAGAAAACGTAGACGACAAGAAACACTCTAAAAACATCCGCTCTCAACAAAGCAGCACAAGACGAAACCTCGTCAGAAGGGGCGTGGCAATCTTCAGGGTCAAAGTCTGCAGGCAGAATGCTGGGACAGCACACGTGGAACTTGGAAGCACGGATGGCTTCTAGACTTGACAGACCCTTGAACATGTCACCATAGATCTCCGTCAGTGGACAGTCCAACAGATCAAGGACACGCAGCTTCTCCAGTGCCTCGAAACCCGGTTCCAGCACCCTGTCCAGTTTGCTGCCAGACAGATTGAGATACTGAATGTTGGGGAAAGGGGCGAAGGAGGTGTTGGTGATCTCAGGTGTGTTTCCACCAGACACGTCCAGAAAAGTTAGATGGGAAAAAAATATTTCAACATTTAAATCATTCACGGATAACATGTTAAAAGCCAGAGCCAGAGAACGCAAGTTCCTGAATGTGTACATCTCATCTCGTGTGACAGCTGTTAAACTATTGTGACTGAGATCAAGAATGCGGACATTAGGTAAGTCTACAACACCAAGTTCTTTTATACTGCAATACCTCAGGCTGAGGTGAATGAGAAACGTGTTGTTGGCAACATCCTGTAAGTTCATGCCTGTGCCATCTGCATTCAGATATCTTAGCTCAGGAAAGAGACTTGCTGAGAAATTTTCAGAACAATGAAAGGAAAATCCCTCACACACACATTTGTCAGGGCAATTCAAATTACACCAGAGTTCATCATCATGTCTCGGACAATGGAGTATCCCATCGCACAGATTGTCCACGTGCACGCAGTTCTTTGCTCCTCGACACCGATAGAAGCCAGGACATGTGTACGTCTCACAGTCTGCCTCGTCCTCTCCCTCCAGACAGTCAGACACCCCGTTACACCTGGCGTGGACGGGTAGGCAGTACCCGTCATATGGACACTGGAAATGGGTCTCTGGGCAGACACTGTCGCCGTAGGGATTGTGTAAGCCTCTGACAGTGAATCCACTCCAATAATTGAAGTCGATGATGGCAGGGGCAGACACAGTTGTTTTTGAAGACACCAGGCCCCCGAATTCCAACAAATCCCAGCAGACATCCTCATCAGATCCGTATGCAGGCAAACGTATTCCATCGCTATCGAAGTAACCAAAGATGCACTGAAAATAGAAAGGAATAGGATATCATGGATCAGCCAGGCAGAGTTAATAAATAATAATAATAATGATAATGTACATTTATATAGCACCCTTTCTCTCTAAGAGCTCAGGGCGCTTTACATGAAAGAAAAATAATACAAGTTACATAAAACATTCATGACCACTCTTTCTCAACCCCCCTCCCCCCCCCACACACACACACTCTCCCCCTCCCACTTTACATACATCCAAAGTGAGCTGACATTGGTGGTGTTGGAGAACAAGGAAGCTGAGGGTGCTTACAGATAGGTTTTAAAAAGATTAGTTTTTAGTGATTGATGAGCGAAAAGCAGAAATAGAATCAGATGCACGGATATGATGAGGATATCAACTAAAGAAACTTTTTTGTTTTGACTCACGTGTCAAGTAATAATCATTTTTGACTCACTTGTGTAAACAAAGTGAGTCTGTTTTAACCTGGTGTTCGGTTGTGTGTGTGTGTGTGTGTGTGTGTGTGTGTGTGTCCGTGTGTCTGTGTGTCCGTGGTAAACTTTAACACTGACATTTTCTCTGCAAATACTTTGTCAGTTGACACCAAATTAGGCATAAAAATAGGAAAAATTCAGTTCTTTCCAGTCATCTTGTTTAAAACAATATTGCACTTCTAGGATGGGCACAAAAAAATAAAAGAAACCTAATTATATGCAAACTGCATTTACTGTTATATTTCTATTTTTTGTATTCTCTAAACTTGGCACTTTGATCTCATATTCAAGAACAAGAGCAGTCATTATTATCATTTTTTGTTCAAACAGGAACTTCTTTTGCTAAGCATGGAATTTTTATTTATTTTGCAAACGTTTTGGTGCAGATGGTAAAAAAGGGAAATTACTCTGTAATTAATGCAAGGGGACTTAATTTATCACAAGTGAGTCTTGAAGGCCTTGCCTCTCTTGTTTTTTTTTATCAACTTCATGCCACTCAGGCCTCTCTCCTCAGCTAACTGAAAAGACTGTTCTGAACACCTCAACAAGAACAACCTGTTCTATCGTGCTGGTCACGGCACTGAAAACTGTCAATGACTTTAGCCCTGGACAAAATGACATTTCTCTTCTTTCACTTCTTGAACCGTCAGCAACCTTTGATACCATTTATCATGATATTTTCATAAACCGACTCTCCCATACTTTTGGTGTGTCTGGCACGGCTCTCTCTTGGTTCAGCTCTTTCCATCCTGAACCAGACTTACTGTGAACCGTCTGCACTCAAGGCCCGCCCCCTTAGAATTTGGTGTTCCCCAAGGACGGGCGCAATAGCCGAATGGTTAAAGCGTTGGACTTTCAATCTGAGGGTCCCGGGTTCGAATCACGGTGACGGCGCCTGGTGGGTAAAGGGTGGAGATTTTTACGATCTCCCAGGTCAACATATGTGCAGACCTGCTAGTGCCTGAACCCCCTTCGTGTGTATATGCAAGCAGATCAAATACGCACGTTAAAGATCCTGTAATCCATGTCAGCGTTCGGTGGGTTATGGAAACAAGAACAAACCCAGCATGCACACCCCCGAAAACGGAGTATGGCTGCCTACATGGCGGGGTAAAAACGGTCATACACGTAAAAGCCCACTCGTGTGCATACGAGTGAACGCAGAAGAAAAAGAAGGTGTTCCCCAAGGATCTGTCCTTGGAGTAGTTATTTTTTCTTTTCTGAATACAGCCTGTTTCAGAAATTGTATCTCACCATTCTCTTTCGCATTACAGTTTTCGGATGATAACCAAATTTACAAGTCTGATCCAATCTCTCGTCTTTCTGAGATTATCAGTTCTACTCAGCCATGTATAGCTGACATAAAATCGTGGATGACAAGCAAACAAACTACAGTTGAATGACGAAAAACCGGAAATTTTTCGTGCTCCAAAACGTTTGCTAAGTTCTGTTTCACTCCACCAAGCTGTTCAGTGAAATGAATGGTCCAACTTCAAAAATTGTTTGCAACCTTAGTGTGTACTTAGACCAGACTCTATCTTTTGAACGGCAGATTTCCTCGATCTGTCAAACGTTACTTCGAGTTACGCAGAATAAGCTCTATTCGGCACTTTATGTCTCACTATGCAACAAAAACCCTTGTCTGTTCACTGGTCTTATCAAGGATTGACTACTGTAATTCTTTGCTCGCTGGATGCCCCAACTACTTGTTATCCAGACTTCAGAGAGTCTGAAACCATGCTGCACAGCTCGTCTACCGTTCTCTCAAATCTGCTGATATCACTCCTTTCCTTACTTCCCTCCACTGGTTACCTATCGACAAAAGAATAGATCACAAACTCTCTCTCTCCTGTGCTGCAAATCTATGAACGGCATGGCTCCTTACTTTTCTGAGCTTCTCCATTACTACTCTCCATCTCGCCAGCTCCGGTCATCGGAGCGATGACTGTCTCTTAAAAATTCCTTCCTTCAGAACCAGATCATATGGAAAACGCACTTTCTCTTTCCAGGCTTCATACCGTTTCTTGCCCTCCTATCAAAATCTCTGAAATTTCAGTCATTTCCACCCATTCTAATCAGTAAATTACTCATGTCTTCACTTTTATATTTCAGTCTAGTTAATTCTTATTTCTATCATTCTTTATACTATTTTTTAAACATACACAAGTTCATATGCCTTGAGCGGCCAAGGTGTGTTTGTGCGCGAGTGTTTGTCTACATCTTGTGTGGAGTTGGTGTGGGTTTGTGGGTTGGAGTTGAAGCGGGAAGATTTGTGCGTGCAGATGTATTCGTTATTTTTTCATTGCAAACGCCCACTGCCACGAAAACTGCTACCGCACTGCCACTGCTACCCAACTGCCACTAGAACTGCTACCCCGCTGCCACTGCTACCACACTGCCACTGCTACCACACTGCCACTAGAACTGCTAACTCATTTCCACTGTTACCCCATTGTCACTGCTACTCCACTGCCACTAGAACTGCTACCCTACTGCCACTAAAACTGCCACGAGAACCGCTGCCCCACTGCCACTAGAACTATTACCGCATTGCCACTGCTACCCCACTGCCACTAGAACTGCTACCCTACTGCCACTAAAACTGCTAACTCATTTCCACTGTTACCCCATTGTCACTGCTACCCCACTGCCACTAGAACTGCTACCCTACTGCCACTAAAACTGCTAACTCATTTCCACTGTTACCCCATTGTCAGTGCTACTCCACTGCCACTAGAACTGCTACCCCACTGCCACTAGAACTGCTACCCTACTGCCACTAGAACTGCTAACTCATTTCCACTGTTACCCTATTGTCACTGCTACCCCACTGCCACTAGAACTGCTACCCCACTGCCACTAAAACTGCTAACTCATTTCCACTGTTACCCTATTGTCACTGCTACCCCACTGCCACTAGAACTGCTACCCTACTGCCACTAAAACTGCTAACTCATTTCCACTGTTACCCCATTGTCAGTGCTACTCCACTGCCACTAGAACTGCTACCCTACTGCCACTAAAACTGCTAACTCATTTCCACTGTTACCCTATTGTCACTGCTACTCCACTGCCACTAGAACTGCTACCCCACTGCCACTAGAACTGCTACCCTACTGCCACTAGAACTGCTACCCTACTGCCACTAAAACTGCTACCCTACTGCCACTAGAACTGCTACCCTACTGCCACTAGAACTGCTAACTCATTTCCACGGTTACCCCATTGTCACTGCTACCCCACTGCCACTAGAACTGCTACCCCACTGCCACTAGAACTGCTACCCTACTGCCACTAGAACTGCTACCCTACTGCCACTAGAACTGCTACCCTACTGCCACTAGAACTGCTACCCTACTGCCACTAGAACTGCTAACTCATTTCCACTGTTACCCCATTGTCACTGCTACCCTACTGCCACTAGAACTGCTACCCTACTGCCACTAGAACTGCTAACTCATTTCCACTGTTACCCCATTGTCACTGCTACCCCACTGCCACTAAAACTGCTACCCTACTGCCACTAGAACTGCTAACTCATTTCCACTGTTACCCCATTGTCAGTGCTACTCCACTGCCACTAGAACTGCTACTCCGCTGCTTCTGCTACTGCTATCCCCCCCCCCCCGCCCCCCCAACACACACACACACACACACACACACACACACACACGATTTCTCTAAACGTTTTTCTAGTTTTATGTCTAATCTTATGTCAGCTAGATTAGCTTTCAACGAGATTGATCTGTCCGAATGACCTACCCGTTTGTCGTCGGTACATGGATAGTTAAGGCTACCACAGGGTGGGGAACGGCAAAAGGCTTCGTCACTGCCGTCTTCACAGTCAAGGCGGTCGTCACAAACCACACTGTAGCTGACCAGCTGCTCTCCACCTTCGCACGTGAACATCATTCTTGCCACGGAGGTGTGCTGGCGCATACACCGTTCGATGTCAGCATAGCAGCCACTTGACTGGTCACACAGCCACCACGTGTATGTCAGTTGTTTGTTCGGGCATTCCGCCAAATTGGGATTGTCTGAGATTGTCGGGTTGGGTGATGGGAACTCGACACTTTGCCAGTGTGAATGTGACTTGTACTCGCAGAGGACGTGTGCGTGGAGCGGTGAGTCGCAGGACGTGACCGTCAGGCGCTTGTCCTTCTGTCTGAAGCCTGCACAGTAGGGAGGACGGATCCACTGTGAAGTAGCACGGAGTCTGATGTAGAAGGCCGTGCTTCTGTCAGTCCACTGCCACATAGACCCGTACCTGTTGCGAGGCGAAATGCACAGAAAATTATGGGAAATCCACAACAGAGCAGAACTGGTTTTGTTTCGTTTTTTTGTTGTTGTTGTTGTTTTGTTTTTTAAAGCACAAATCAGCATGTGCACACAAAATTATATTTTTTTTAAAAATCGAAAAAATGTATCAATAGCATTACAGGTAAAATAATGTCATGGCACTGTAATACATGTGTTATCTCTTCAATTTTTCACTGCTGACAAACAACCAAACGTGAGTGGAAACAAATTCACTGGCGGAGGTTTTAAGTAAGGTGCTTCTGTTTACACGTGCCAGCACATTCCAACACTTACATGCTTCTGCCGCAGATCTGACTGAGGCCCACCCACAGAAAAAGCGAGGAATTTTCCGTGGGGACGCTCAGCCAGAAGTCCGTCACGGTCTTCCACTCCTCTTCCGTGCCAAGCGTGACCAGGCTGCCTCCGGGGGTGGACCGACAGGTGTCTCTGGCTTCTTCCCAGGTGATGCGGTTAGTGGGTTTGATGTAGCGATAGAACCGGTGTCCGCACAAGGACACGGTACCGTCGGGAACGTCGTCCTCGGCGCCATCACACTGGATGTTTGTGTTGCAGATGAAGTGCTTCACCAGTAGCGGACCCCGATCGCCGCTGCAGTCCCAGCGGCCGCTCCTCAGCCTGCGTGGCTGGTTGTCAGGAGGGTGGAAGGAGTAGAGCAGTCGGAAGCCCGTGCCCTCAACCTCCGCGTTGCTTCTCAGCCGCACGGAAAGGAAACGCGTGCGGAAAGCTGCCGGCACAGCCTGGCTATGGTCACAGATGACGGACTCGGGGCGGCCCTGACAGGCAGAGGTGAGGTACAACTCCAGAACGTCACACCGGCAGCGAGCACAGGTCTGCAGGTCCAGAGACACGAAGCTGATCATGATGGTGTGGTCCTCGCCTGGAGAGGTGACGGTCACACAGGCATCCGTGAAGCGCTTGTACCGGGTCCTGCCGTCCCACCCCGCTGTCTGGATGTAGCCTGGCAACACACGCACACCAACAAATGTGCCATGCACGCGCTCAAATGTGTTTATTGATGAAGACTTTTCTAAGGGAGTAAGAGACATCAGACGCGGATTAACTCTCTCCATACGAACGGCGAAAGAGACGACGTTAACAGCGTTTCACCCCAGTTACCATCAAAATATTGCAAGCGGAAGGCTCTTATACTGAAGACGTGAATGTTGACAGAGAATACCACAATTCTGACGACGGAAGCTAAAGGTTGGGTCATTCAGACACCCTCTGGACATCCGAGGGGTATGTGCAGAGGAGAAGAGAGGACTGGTCGTACTGAGTGAGTTAACTCGAAACTTGAAAAGAGCAAGACAGGACGCGACGAGAGCCACGATGATGTTTACCCACTTACTGATCGATGGTCAAAAGTTCTCAGTCAATGCTAATGACATGCTTATAGAATTAAGGTAGGAAAATGGCCCGCCCACATTCCTAACAAGTGATATTGTTCTCAGAGAGGTGGAAGAAAGAACAGAGATACCAGAGCTGCCATCACGTGGTGGCCAGTGTGACACTGAGCCAGCACGGGATTTTCACGGTGGAAACTGTGTGCATTCAGTGTTCGCTGACGAATGTTCGCAGAGTGTTGTTGACGGCAGAAACTATGGTTCGTCAGCATAAATGCGAGAAAAATTATGGAATGCTGAGTCAGATTAAAACCCTTGTCACTAAAGAAAATAAGACATCTGAGTTATTATCTTTTGTTCATTGGAATGTTAATGATTTGCTTTCAAAGTTACATGACAATGACTTTGTTTCACACCTTGAATCTTTTTACTTTATTTGTTCAGTTGAAACATACAATGATGATTTTCAAATCTTTATTTTCTGAATATAACAGTTTCTGAAAACAAGCAATAAAATTCACCAAAAAAAAGGAGGCGACTGAGACGAGTTGTCCGCCTTGTTAAAGATGTCTCTATACCACACGTAAAGCAAGTTGGTGTGAAATCCAGTAGTTTTTGAGCATTTGTTACTGATGAAATATTGCTTGGTATAGACAAAGTGCTGCTTGTGAACTTTTATGTTCCATCCTAAGGATCCCCATAATATGCATATTTTGACTATGACAATGAAATTGCGTTATTGGAAGATTGAATGACTGTTCATTAGCGTACTGGGATGCTTATACATTGGGATTTGAAAGGCAGGACATGAAATGTTTCCAATCACTGTGTTGCATGCAACTTTTCAACCAAATGTTATGGCCAACTCTCTCACGCTCTCTCTCACCCTCACCAAAACGAAAGCCGGAAATAAACATATACAAAAACAAGAAAGGCAATGCCTTCAAGACTCACTTGTGATACACTTTTAAAAAATCCAAGCTTTTTATGTATTGAGTATAATGCATTTACTGTTATATTTATATTTTTTGTATTCTCTAAACTTGGCACTTTGATCTGATATTCGACCCAACAAAAGATCTGTCATTGTTATCATTTTTTGTTCAAACAGGAACTTCTTTTGCTAAGCATGGAAGTTTTATTTATTGCAAACGTTTTGGTGTAGGCAGTAAAACAAGGGAAATTACTCTGCTGGGAACTTAGTTTGCTTTAAACTGATCTTTCTCATCTTAAACATTACATTTTGAAATTATACTCAATACATAAAAAGCTTGCATTTTAAAAAAAAAAAAAAGTGCATCACAAGTGAGTCTTGAAGGCCTTGCCTCTCTTGTTTCAAAATGTAATGTTTAAGATGAGAAAGATCAGTTTAAAGTAAATTAACTCCACTAGCATTACAGAGTAATTTCCCTTTTTTACTATCTGCACCAAAACGTTTGCAAAATAAATAAAACTTCCATGCTTAGCAAAAGAAGTTCCTGTTTGAACCAAAAATGATAATAATGACTGCTCTAGCTGTTGGGTCAGAATATCAGATCAAAGTGCCAAGTTTAGAGAATACAAAAAATATAAATATAACAGTAAATGCAGTTTGCATATAATTAGGCTTCATTCTTTTTTTTTTTTTTTTGGTGCCCATCCCAGAAGCGCAATATTGTTTTAAACAAGATGACTGGAAAGAACTGAATTTTTCCTGTTTTTATGCCAAATTTGGTGTCAACTGACAAAGTATTTGCAGAGAAAATGGCAATGTTAAAGTTTACCACGGAGACACACACACACACACACACACACACAGAGAGACAACCGAACACCGGGTTAAAACAGACTCACTTTGTTTACACAAGTGAGTCAAAAATTACTCCAAATATTTTCAACACAAATCGTAGACACGATACAGCAGGCCACCGATACTCCAAAACGAATAGACACCGCAAAGAAAAAGACTGTTCGCTTTCCTCTTCAGCGGGAGGGACATCCAAAAGTACTTCCCCTTCCGTCACCCTCTTCTACGCCAGTTTGTGTTTTCCCCAGTAATACTCAACTGGGTGGTGGCGAGGGGAACACTGGCACCACACAGTTCGTTGTCCTGGATGGTCAACTCTGGTGAAGCGCTTGGGGAATCACGTCCACCAGCGACGCTCGAGCTCCCCACGACGGAGGAAGGCCACACAAACAGCGGGATGAAGTCGGGTCTCCACAGAGGGAGAGTGGAGTCCCTTACGACAAAAAAACCTAGAATCCGCAGCTTAGTTCAAGTAAATTATCCACAAAAAATCTTGGTATGATTCGTCGCCGCCCACCATCTCGGGGCGGAAGAGGAATCACAATAGCACTACATTACATCATCATGAACAGTGACTCATTCACTCCCCTTAATCCCATCACTGTTTACAGGTAAAGCAATCTGAACAAATATAATTGAACGGTTTTCCAGGCTCTACAAAATATTAATTCAGCCAAAAGCTGAAATATTCAGGTTTAGCTCCAATTTAACAATTATTTCCCGAAGTAAAGTACAAATCCACTGAAAATAATCTCCCAAACAAATGTAGGCTAGACCTGTACTTCGCTGTTTCCACATTCAGAACTGGGAGAAATTGATTGAGTAATTCCAGCACATCAGACTGAGAATACGTGAGGTAATATGAAATTGTAAATTTAGAGTGAAACTAATACCGAATTAGAGAACAAGACTCAAACAACACTCAAGCAAAAAAACACATGTCAGTTTCAAGTAAACTGGTAACGTTCCAAACTAGGAAATATCTAAGACGAAAGTGAGAGATTAAACACATGTAATGTCAGACAGTCAAAATTCAGGTAACCAACGCGTGGAGAGCAAAACCGACTAGATCTAGATCTAGTAATACAGGTACGTACATTTTCGGACGGTTGTACAACAAATACTACAAACTGCAAGATAACTTTACCAATGCAACGACTCTAAGATAAATGAATAAATACCTCAACGGTTTATGAATTCCGGCCAAAACAAGTCTTGTCTGAGCGTCCCTCTCTTTTGCACCCCACACTGTTGTAGACCTGGCCAAGTGTCTTGCTCCACTGTCAAACGGTGCTGGTTTTCCAGAAATCTGCACGTCATGCTTTCCAGTGCAACACGTGCATTCCAGAGACTTCCTAAGCTACGAGGAGCACGCGGGAGAGCCACAAGGAGAGTGGGTCTACCATAACTGGCAGCGTTCACACACACACACACACACAACCCTCCTTGTCCGTGACACACTGCCCGGGTATTTCAGGGGAGTTCGAGTTTCAGCGAAAACGTCAGCCAGTAGGTAATTACAGATGTTCTGACGACTATTTTCTTAACATTTATGGCAAACTCTTGTTGATCAGTCATACTGTTCTTGATTTGTTTGTACAGAATGCAAACTGTTATCTCGACCAAAATGGCTGCTATAGATATATTTCGATTAATGGATGCAGAGAGAATGATTATTTCATCACGTCTTGTGATATGTAATCATTGTCTGAATCGTGTGCATTATTTATGTCTGACAGAACAGACTCTGGTCATATGTATGTGGAACTCCGTTTCCCAGATAGTGGAACTGAACTGAGAAAAAACAAACATGTATATACATTCGTAAGATATGCTCGGAAGAATTTCAAGAAAAAACAAACAAAATCTTTGTGATTCGCCTAATTACTGTCGATATAATCAAGCGTCGAACGCTTGTAATATATGTATCAAAAATGCCACTGAAAATAATATGAATACAAGAGAGGCAAGGCCTTCAAGACTCACTTGTGATAAATTAAGTCCCCTAGCATTAATTACAGAGTAATTTCCCTTTTTTACTATCTGCACCAAAACGTTTGCAAAATAAATAATGAAAATTCCATGCTTAGCAAAAGAAGTTCCTGTTTAAACAAAAAATGATAATAATGACTCCTCTTGTTGTAATGTCAGAATAAGAGGTCAAAGTGCCAAGTTTAGAGAATACAAAAAATATAAATATAACAGTAAATGCAGTTTGCATATAATTAGGCTTCTTTTTTTTTTCTTCTTTTTTTTTGTGCCCATCCCAGAGGTGCAATATTGTTTTAAACAAGATGACTGGAAAGAACTGAATTTTTCCTATTTTATGCCAAATTTGGTGTCAACTGACAAAGTATCTGCAGAGAAAATGTCAATGTTAAAGTTTACCACACACACACACACACACACACACACACACAACCGAACACCGGGTTAAAACATAGACTCACTTTGTTTACACAAGTGAGTCAAAAATGAGGAAACGAAGTAGCCTACGTATCAGAAATAATTAAAACCAAGCGATTGGTTTGATGCAGAATATTGTAGCACTAGAAAAAAATAAGTTCGTAGGTTATTTAACAAATCTAAACGTACTTTGGATGCTGATGATCGTCATTGCTTCTGTGAAGCCAGATGGGAATACAATCATTTGCTAAAGAGAAGAATCAAACAGTTGAATGACGCATTGCTGACAAAATGAACTGCTTCCATTAAAAGTCAGAAAGAACTTTCGACCAAGGCTCATAAGTTCAGTTCAGTTCAGTTCAGTTACTCAAGGAGACAAATCCATACACGCTGCACCAAATCTGCTGAGCAGATGCCTGACTGTCAGTGTACCCCAATGAGCCTAGGCCCTGAGTGAACATAAAATATAAGGCAGGCAAGGCCTTCCAGACTCACTTGTAATACACAGTTAGATCTAAAAGAGAAAAGAAGTCAAAATGTGTTCTGTATTTGTTATTATAAAGCTTCAATTAAGAATTTTTTTTTAAAAAGGCATAAGAGCAGATTTGATCCAAGCATGTTCGGGTACTATTGCGCATCTACTCAATAACGTTCAAAAATTAACATTCTTTTTATGTGTGATAAATCGATTGCAGTATTCGAAGTGGTAACGCTGTTTAAATCATGTTATTTTGGTATATCTCGGGCATTTAAGGAATTATTTAAAGTCCGTCGTAAAGAAGTTGCCATCACCTCAAGCACACCGCAACATTTAGCCATTTTCTCTAGATCTGAGGAGATCCATGTTTGACAGACTTGGTTGCACTCGCCGCGAAACTATGACACGGTCGATTCAATTTCTCGTTTTTTGTTCATTCTCGTTAATTCAGTATCCACTTTAAAATATTCATATGCAGTAAATCATCAATGATGTAGTTAGTGTCAATGTTTGTGTTCTCTCCAGAATTTGTCTTTCTTTCCTTTTAATTGTGAACAAGAAAAACGGCATCATGCCGTCTTCTAACCAAAAATAGCCTATATGTTCCGGCAACTGGGAAGTGGTAATATGGTGTTTTTGGATTCCGGATTGAGCCTCAACGAAATAAACTGTTAATGATCCGGAAATACAGCTTAGTTCGGGAGACTTACAACCTGTTATTGGTATGACTGCGAAAATTTTTTTCCTACTATGTTTAATCCAAATTCGGTATTGGCAGACAAAGTATTTCCAGAGAAAATAAATTTGTTGAACAAAGTTTACCACACACACACACACACGGACAACCAAACACTGGGTTATAACATAGATTCACTATATTAACACAAGTGAGTCAAAAATGAAGTTAGATTTAAAAAAATAATAAAAAGATGAATGAATAAGTAATAGATTAATGAACTGATAAATCAGATAGATTATGATAAATTAAAACTGAGAATAATACAGATACAAAAAAAAAGGGCTGGGGGGGGGGGGGGGGGGGGAGGATATAAGGTTTGTAAATTGTCACTCAATGAAAAACATCCAAACACTATTGATGATGTTTGGTTTGAACATTTCTAATCATACTCTGTCAATAAAAGTTGTTACCTCTGACAATGAACTGCACTGGGAACAATATAAAGAAGAGGAAGATTATCTAAATCATCCTAAGAAGAAGTTATGTTGCTATGGGAAAAACATGTAAAGCTGTAGGACCAAATAGTATAACTGGAGAACTGCTGAAGTATGCCAGAAAATCTGACTTGATTTTGATTTTGATTTTTTTTTTTTTTCAACTCGTTATTTGACAGCCGAATCTATCCTGAAAACTGGACCGAATCAGTTGTTCTACCACTGTTCAACAAGAGGCAAAGCCCTCATGGAACAGTCGAACAATTCTGCCACTGAACCCTTCATAGTACATTCAATAGCAGACATGAGAAATAACCGTGATTACGAATCACTCAAAACAGATGAGTAAGCACATAAGAATTAGACAGGACGAAACTTGTGGGAGTTTTGTGCTTACCTGGGTGGGGATCGAAGATGATTTTCTCTCTCAGCGAATGAACCTCATGGAAATCGTGAACCATGAAGACGTTGTGCTTGGGCAGTGTGGCAGTGTTCACAGACGGATCACTGTAGTCGATGGCAATGGAGTAGAAGCGGATCCCTTGTTTCCGTGCTATGTCCGCCTCTATCTTGGCAGTGTCCATAATAGAGTATGGAATCGAAGCGATGAGGATGGCCACGTTAGGAACGTCAGGACGGTCACCTCTACAGGCTGTGAACACTTCCCTCCGCATGGTCTGGAGGGCACCTGCCATGTCGCCATACCCTTTGGAGAAGCGAATCTTGCGTACGGCATCGAAAACGTCTGCCTTCGTGTTGTACGAGTCCAGGAAGAAACTGATTTTAACATCGTCAAAGAAAGTGATGACCGCCACCCGCACGTTCCCGCTGTCGATGTCAGCAAATTCAAGAAATTTCAGGATCCACGTTTCCGTGACGTCGCCGTCAAAGATAAACACCAGGTCGACCGGAGGCTCGGGCACACCTGTGGTGGAATTGCACTGGCATGCAGTAATCAGTACAATCACAGCAGAACTGATCTGACATATTGTAATCAGTACAAACACAACAGAACTGATCTGACATATAGTAATCAGTACAATCACAGCAGAACTGATCTGACATATAGTAATGAGTACAATCACAGCAGAACTGATCTGGCATGCAGTAATGAGTACAATCACAGCAGAACTGATCTGACATATAGTAATGAGTACAATCACAGCAGAACTGATCTGGCATGCAGTAATGAGTACAATCACAGCAGAACTGATCTGACATATAGTAATGAGTACAATCACAGCAGAACTGATCTGACATATAGTAATCAGTACAATCACAGCAGAACTGATCTGAGATATAGTAATCAGTACAATCACAGCAGAACTGATCTGGCATGTAGTAATCAGTACAAACACAGCAAAAATGATATGACATATTGTAATCAGTACAAACACAACAGAACTGATCTGACATATAGTAATCAGTACAAATCACAGCAGAACTGATCTGAATATAGTATTCAGTACAAACAACAGCAGAACTGATCTGCAATAGTAATCAGTACAAACACAGCAGAACTGATCTGACATATGTAATCAGTACAATACACAACAGAACTGATCTGACATAGTAATCAGTACAATCACAGCAGAACTGATCTGGCATGCAGTAATCAGTACAATCACAGCAGAACTGATCTGGCATGCAGTAATCAGTACAATCATAGCAGAACTCATCTGGCATGCAGTAATGAGTACAATCACAGCAGAACTGATCTGACATATAGTAATGAGTACAATCACAGCAGAACTGATCTGGCATATAGTAATCAGTACAATCACAGCAGAACTGATCTGGCATGCAGTAATGAGTACAATCACAGCAGAACTGATCTGGCATATAGTAATCAGTACAAACACAGCAGAACTGATCTGAGATATAGTAATGAGTACAATCACAGCAGAACTGATCTGAGATATAGTAATGAGTACAATCACAGCAGAACTGATCTGGCATGCAGTAAGCAGTACAAACACAGCAGAACTGATCTGACATATAGTAATCAGTACAATCACAGCATAACTGATCTGACATGCAGTAATCAGTACAATCACAGCAGAACTGATCTGACATACTGTAATCAGTACAAACACAGCAAAACTGATCTGACATACAGTAATCAGTAAAAACACAGCAGAACTGATCTGACATATTATTGTAATCAGTACAAACACAGCAGAACTGATCTGACATACTGTAATCAGTACAAACACAGCAAAACTGATCTGACATACAGTAATCAGTAAAAACACAGCAGAACTGATCTGACATATTATTATAATCAGTACAAACACAGCAGAACTGATCTGACATATTATTGTAATCAGTACAAACACAGCAGAACTGATCTGACATATTGTAATCAGTACAAACACAGCAGATCTGATCTGACATATTATTGTAATCAGTACAAAAACAGCAGAACTGATCTGACATACTGTAATCAGTACAAACACAGCAGAACTGATCTGACATATTGTAATCAGTACAAACACAACAGAACTGATCTGACATATAGTAATCAGTACAAACACAGCAGAACTGATCTGACATACAGTAAGCAGTACAAACACAGCAGAACTGATCTGGCATATAGTAATCAGTACAAACACAGCAGAACTGATCTGGCATATAGTAATCAGTACAAACAGAGCAGAACTGATCTGACATATTATTGCAATCAGTACAAACACAGAACTTATTGTCACACATGCTAAAGCGGACGTGTCAGACAGACAAAGAATGAGGGAGGGGGAAGAGAGAGACAGAGACAGAGTGAGACATAGAAACACACACACCACACACACACACACACACACGAGTGGTACAGCAGATACGACATGCGAACAGACTGGTCTATGTTCTGACACTTGCGTCAACTGTTATCGCCACAACCAGAGTTGACTGTTTCAATCACCACAGAGGCAGCTCTGCTGAGAACTTTTTCTACACTTCGCGGTTACAATCATTAACGTTTTTCATCACATAGTTTGATGTTAAACATTTTATCTGTTAGTTTCTTGGTTCCTAGTTAGCTCCTAGTCTTTCTTTATTCTTGTTTGAAAATCGGTTTATAACCGTGAACATTCGTATAAGTAGTTGACTCTATTACTTTTATTGTAGTTGTTGTTGTTGTTTTGCGTGTGCCATAAGACATTATAATTTTATTTCATCTATTTTTTTTTCAATACATATACCCTCCTTCACAATGCCCCCCATTCGCAAACGCACAATCCAGATCATGCAGTGGAACGCTAGATCTATTTCCACAAATTTGCCATATCTCATCCAACACTTGGCAAACTATAATAATTACCAAATGCTTATATTACAATCCGTAAATGTGAAGAAGAATAACTTACCCAAGCTTCCAGGTTATCATTATCCACCTGTGCACCAGCAGGTTGATACTGGCACAAAATTTAGTGCAGCCATACATATCCAAGAAGGCTCCACCAGCACCTAATTCTACTCCTGATTTCCATTCATGTGTACTTTTCCTCGGGGACCAAACGAACTTAATACGGAATGGTTACATAATGTTCAAGATAATGAAAAATGGTTGATAGGGGGAGATTTTAACGCCCATTCACCTTTTTAGGACAAAGATTGTGTATCAGTTACTTGTAACCGCTTTGTAGAAAATGTTGTTGATTCTTCCTTAAGCCTTTTAAATGATGGCAGCGTTACCAGAATCCCTGATATTGTAACTCACAGGGCATCTGCTATAGATCTGTATTTCATATCTCCTGCGTTGTATCCAGAATGTAAATGGACAACGCATAATGATACACTGGGAAGTGATCATCTACCGATCATCATGACTTTTAATGAAACTGAAAGTTATACGGAATTTCAAAAAGACAAAGTGCCAAAGTATAACTATAAAGATGCTGATTGGGAGAAATTCGAAAGTATGCTTGCTTGCAAAAACAAGGAGTCCGCAAACACTGGGGATAATTATAAATAATTTATATTCCTTCTTTACTGACACCATATTACAAGCCGCCGATATATCAATCCCAAAATGTAATTCGCTGAAATCAAAAAAGCATTTAGGAAATATTTGGTGGACGCCAGCCTATGAAGCAGCAGTAAATTATTTTTAAAAAATGAAGTTTATAATTTATATGAAAAACAAGTTACAAGAAAATCTTACAGAAAAGAAAAGGGCAAACCATTATAGTAACATGGTCATTGCACAGGCTAAAAGACAATATTGGTCCTCATTCTGTAAGAATGAGCTATCCAATCAAAAAGATATGAAAAAGGTTTGGAAAAAATTAAATGAAATGAAAAAAGGTATAAGTTTGCCATCTTCCCAGTTAAGACAGAAGACAAAGAATTTCCGTCCAGTACAGAGTAAGCAAAAACATTTGTAGAAACGTTCTCAGAGTCTATGCGATTGGAAGGTCTATAGCCTAAAAAGAGTAAACACAGAACTGAAGAAGAGAGCAAAAGTGATTATACAGATCCAAGTCCCGATAACAGTCAATACATCAATACTCCACTCAAACAAAGACGCATTACTATCCCTCCATAAAAAGAAAATATCCGTAGGACTTGACGCAGTCTCAAATGAGATGCTTAGACACTTACCAGAAAATTTTGTTGTTTTGTTATTTAAGCTTTTTCAAAAGTGCTGGATTGATGGTTTAATGCCAGCACAATGGAAAGTCTATTGTAATACCAGTTCATAAACAAGGAAAATATAAAACAAATAAGAACAGCTACAGGCCAATTGCGCTAACATCACATACTGCTAAGCCGATGGAAAGAATAATTTTGAGAAGACTAATGTACTACTGCCATAAAAATAGAATTATCCCAATTCATCAAGCAGGCTTTCAGAGAGGTGGATCTGCAATTGATAATTTGGTTAAACTTACAACACATGTAAAACAACAATTTGCTATAAGAAAAAACGTTCTTGCAACTTTCTTTGATATAAAGAAAGCTTATGATCAAGTTTGGCATGCAAAGTTACTCTTTAAACTGAAATCTGTTTGCTTTTCAGGGCATCTCTATAATTATACCAAAGATTTCCTGACTAAAAGACGTATACAAGTACGAGTCGGAAATACGTACTCAAATCCTAAGACTCTTCACATGGGATTACCCCAAGGTTCTGTTATTGCCCCTGTTCTATTTAACATCTTGCTGAACGATTTACCCCAACATTTATCAAAAGACGTGATCCTAGTGCAATACCCAGATGATATATGCATGTGGATGAATGCAACAATGAAAAGAAATACATCAAAAAGGGCATTAAACTATATTAAGAAAACATGCAAAGAGAAATAAATTGAATAAGTATATTGTCGACAATGGTCTTACATTATCAGCAGAAAAAACGCACATTATGCTTTTTAACAATGGTAATAATCCAGAAGAGTTACCAACATTTAAAACTGAAAATGAGCCCATTCAGTGCAGAGATATGATATTCATTTTAGGCTCAATGCTTACTTCAAAACTAGCTTGGAATGCCCATATTGAATATATAATAACAAAAGCAAGAAAATGTTTAAACTTGCTCAAAGTTACAAGTAAACAATACTGGGGACAAATATCAGTATCAGTAGCTCAAGGAGGCGTCACTGCGTTCGGTCAAATCCATATACGCTACACCACATCTGCCAAGCAGATGCCTGACCAGCAGCGTAACCCAATGCGCTTAGGCTTCCAGGAAAAAAATACATTAAACAAAATTAAAATAAATAAATAAATAAATAGTTTTTTTAAACGATGATCAATGAGCAAATAAATGTGAAACACACACACACACACACACACACACACACACACACACACACACACACACACACACACACACATGCATAACAGATATGCAACAGACATGCAGTTTCACAGACATGAAAGCACAATCAAATACACATAAACGTACAT